>NW_003852434.1:12126240-12134008 GCF_000181295.1 Otolemur garnettii
CCCCCATCTTAATCATGTTATTAATCTTTAAGCTGATCTGTAACTGAAAAGCTCATGTGGTAACTGTACACTAATTCATTCACAAAAAGAGGAGATTAGCTATTAAATGAGCACATTTTTTCTGGGATTTCACAGAATAAATGAGCTGGACACATTTCTCTTTCCAAGCTCCAGATGCCTCCGGATAGTCAGAAGGGCACAAAAGAGCGACTCGAGTACAACTCTGGCAGCCCTCAGCATGACAGTGAAGTTTTGACCAATCTGACAAAAGTTTAAAAGTTGAGAAAAGACAATATTGGAAAAAGAAACATACCTTGGAGATGATTAATGGCTCCCCCCGCTCCAGGCCACCTTTCAGAGTGAAGCCCCAGGGGGCCCCTCCTTCCAGGAGCGCTTCCAGATAGACGAACCTCCCCTCGGGGGTCCTGTCGGGGTCCAGCGCGGCACCCGGCTCCTTAAAATTCTCTGCAGTCCTCATCATGCCAAACACATGGTCTCTCCAGTTAAATTAAAAATGCCTGCGACACATTCAGGCAGCGCCGGGGGCCAGTTCCCGGAGAGACACTTAGCCCAGAGAGGGGCCCGGAGAAATGAACTCTCACATATGTAAAACGTTCTTCCAAGCCGAGCTCCAAGATGCTGACCCGGGAGGCGTTCTCGCTTCAACTTTTCTGAATGTAAATCCTCCTCTAGGGATTCCGGGTCCCTGCTGCAGCCCCGAGTGCTCTCTTTTCTCCACTCTGTCACTCCCTCCGTAGAAACCTCCTCCAGTGTCACTCTGGAAATTGCTTTTACTTCATACATGTGCTCACTAAAACCTCCTCTGCCGATTTTACAGAGATATTTAAAAGCATCTTACACTATGGGAAGAAAACGGCCCAAACCCAAAGGCTTACCTCATTTTTGATTGATTATCAACCCTCTCTTCCTCCCAGAGTGAAATTTACCATTACAATAGGCTCTGCCCTCCCAGAAGTAGCTTTAAAGAAAGAGAGCACATACTATGCTTCTGCTTCAGAATTTTCTAACTTGTCCCAAAGAGACAGAAAAGCTGGACTGAAACTTTTTACTTCTTTTTTTCAGTCCATAGTTTGTTTCTTGAAGGGGGGGAAAAGTTTTTTGCAGGATGTAGAGAAAATGCAAAAAGAAAAAAATCCCTCACTTTCTGGAAAAAATATCAGGGAGGCAGCTCAGTTCTTTTCTTTGGTGTTCTCAGAGATGATCCGCCACTGCTGCTGCCGCCCCAGCCACTGGTCTCCTCCCCGAGAAAGAGTAAGGAAGTGAGAGGGAGATGGATCAAGGCAACGCGAGGCGTTGCAACCGTTCTGCACAGTAAGCAGCGCTCCGCAGATTTCAGCTCACCACAAAGACCTGACAATCAAAACAGTCTTACAGTTGATAAAACGCAGAAAGTTAAAAATACCATACAGATGGCTAACTACCAATGGGTAGAAAACAGTTTTAGAAGAGCCCCGCCTCGAACCAATTAAAGCAGAATTTTAGAGAGTGAGACCAGGCATGGTTGTTTTTAAAACCCCTCCAGGCAATTCGGCTGTGCTGCCAAGTTTGGGAAGCAGTGCCCGAGCCCTTTGGGGAAACAGGCAAGTGTCAAGGTTATAAAAAAAAACTTCTAAGTAGGATATATGACCAGCTTCTCATCTTGAGATAGATTCTCCGATCAAATTTTGGCTTGTTTGACTCAACACAAATACAGACACAGCCTTCCTTCTTTCTATATTTTACCTGTTATCTACTTCAAGATTACTTGTTGTCGGCTTTTTCAATGAGAAGGAGTCTGTAAACCCTCAAGTACTCAGCGCTCAGAGTAGAACATTGCTCTGTGTCCAGGTTATCGATGTGATTTTGTAATAACGGTATAGAAAATTTAACATTACTGCCTTTTCTTTGAAATGCAAACAGTAGATGGTAACTGTTCTCTTTTACCCAGACGCCACAGCTATTCAGTTATTGGGACAGATTAAAATTATTTCCAAGGAATATGTTTCCTAAAACTTTTTTGTTTGAAATGGTAGATTATGGGAATTATGTTGAAAACTGAAGTTAAAAACTACTGTAGGGTTTGATAACAATTTGATTTTGGTGTTTGTACTTACAATTAATGTAAAGGTGATCTAGAGAAGAAGGTATGATATACAGTGAAGACCATGAGATATTTAATGTACAACACAGACAGCTGTTATTTGGTTTCCAGTGGTAGCTTCACCTGAGGACTCAAAGATAAAGAAAATGTCGTTTTTATGTAGTGGTAATGTTTTAGTGAGAACCTAAGGTGCACCAAATAAGAGTAAGTGGCAAAGACTGGCTGGCTCTTAAGGGTAATTTATCTGATTTTGTATTGCAGTTTTCTTTTGCAGCTTAATTTATAAAATAAGAATAAAAGAAGAACTTCGGTTTTTCTTTCACACCATTATTTGATGTACATAGATATTTTTAAATAAAATTCCTAAGTAAACAGCATTTTTATCAAGAAATTATTGTTTGAAGCTCTTATGAACTTGCGCCAAACACACTTTTTTAAAAGATGGGATTTTTTTGGCTCAGCGCCTGTGGCTCAAGTGGCTAAGGCGCCAGCCATATACACCTAAGGTGGTGGGTTCAAATCCAGCCCGGGCCCGCCAAACAACAATGATGGCTGCAACCAAAAAATAGCCGGGTGTTGTGGCGGGCGCCTGTGGTCCCAGCTACTTGGGAGGCTGAGACTCGCTTGAGCTCAGGAGTTGGAGGTTGCTGTGAACTGGGATGCCATAGCACTCTACCCAGGGGGACAATTTGAGGCTCTGTCTCAAAAAAAAAAAAAGATGGGATTTTTTACAGAGTCAACATTTACTATTAAAAAGTAATGAAGCTAAATAGAATTTTAACTAGACAGAGGAATAAGTTCAAGAGATCTCTTGTACAACATGGTGACTATAGCTAATAAATACCATATTGTATACTTGAAAATGGCTAAGAGAAGAGTTTTAATGCTTTCACCACAAAAAATTGATAAGGATGAGAGGTAATGGATGTATTTATTTTATTTATTTATTTATTTATTTTGACCAGGGCCGGCACCCTACTCCTGTGAGCCACAGGCGCCACCCAGGGTAATGGATTATTAGTGGACTTGATTTAGCTGTTCCACAGCATATGCAAAGATCATAGCATCATGTTGCATACCATAAATACATACAACTTTTATTTGTCAATTTAAAAAATAATAAGTAAAAATATATTAAAGTAATGAAGCCAAAAACAAAAGGCAAAGGAAGTAAGAAAAAGGTACGCAGTGAAGAACATGGACTCAACTCCTGTAGACGGATGAAACCTGTCTTATCACCAAATACATTTAAGCAACAAATAGTCAATGAAAATTAACATGTACTCTGAACAAAGTATGTGAAACTTCATTTTGTGGATATTTAGTATAGCATCTGATGACCAGGGTTGGGATAACTTTCTTCCTCTCTATTCCATTGCTCAGACTCAAAGAATGTTAAAGCCTCCCAACCCCACTGTTTTTATAGGTGAGGACACAGAGGTCACCAGAAGGTTAAGCAATCTGGCCAGAGTCATCCTGTAAGCAGCATCAACAGGCAAGAAATTAAAATCCTCAGACATCTAGGGATGGAATCTCAGCTTAAGGCAGGTCTTTTGCGTAGCTTATGGTAAAAAGACAAATTTCTTCTGGGGCAGCTTTGCTAATTCACAAGGAGAACTTCAGTTGGGGTGTGTGTGGACCCAAACTTTTCATTAGAGAGTGAAATCAGACTGTCCCTCCTGCACCACAAGGAGAGATAGACAATGCTCGTGTCCCAGGGTGCTGACAGTGGAAAAGGCAGAGACCTAACTGGGAACAGGGCAGTTCTTTCTCACTCTCAGCAGAGGATTCAGGCGTTTTGGAGAAGGACTTGTTTTTGCCTGCTCAGCATCTCTCTGGGGAACCACTCTTTTCCTCTTCCTCCTACCTACCGTGATTGTGAGCTGACCCTGCCCCAGCTCCTGAGTGGACATAAAGTCCAGACCAAACGCTCCCTGGCTCGAAGGATTGGTTCATGGATGGCCATTTGACTCACATGTGGCCAATGTTCTACTAGAGATTTTACTACAGCTGTGAAAAAGGAACATTCTCTCTAAAAGGTTACGAAGTTCATAGATAAAATCCTGGAGTTGCTGGAAGTCATCTTGGCCATCACATGCCTAGAAGGGAAGCCAGCCCTGACAAGAGCCGTCTAAGATATGCAGACAGTGTTCTGCTGATACCACCTGAGCTTGGGCCCAACAGTACCTTTCTTTAGCCAGTAGGTCTCAAAGTTTTTGATTTTAGGAACACTTTACATTCTTAAAAGGTACTGAGGACTCCAAAGAAATTTTGTTTATTTATTGTATCTATCAATATTTACTATGTTAAAAAATTAAAGGCCAGGCACAGTGGCTCACACTTGTAATCCTAGTACTCTGGGAGGCCAAGGTGGGTGGATTGCTTGAGCTCACAAGTTTAAGACCAGCCTGAGCAAAAACAAGACCCCATCTCTAGTAAAAAATAGTAAAACTGAGGCAAGAGGCTTGCTTGAGCCCAAGAGTTGGGGGTTGCTGTGAGCTATGACACCACGGCACTCTACCTAAGGCAACAGTTTGAGACTCTATCTCAAAAAAGAAAAAGAAAAGAAAATTAAAACAGAAAAGAACATTTAAAAAGAATATTTAAAAACATCAGTTCAGGGTGGCGCCTGTGGCTTAAAGGGGTAGGGTGCTGGCTCCATATGCCAGAGGTGGCAGGTACAACCCTTACTTGTTAAAGTAACATGTTAAGATTTCAATGAAAAGTATGTTTTTTCAAAAAACATTACAGAGAATTATGGCATTGTTTTACATATTTGCAAATCTCTTTAACAGTCACATTATTAGAAAACAACGGCTTTTATTATCTGCTACTGAGTTCAATCTGTTTACTATCACGTCATATAGCCACTGGAAAATGCCACTATACATTTGTGAGAGAACAAGTAGAAAGACTAAAAAATGTGTTAGAATCATTACGAAAATGGCTTTGGCCTTGAGAATCCCACCTCTACGTCCCCAGATCACATTTTGAGAACATTACCGTAAGCAGATACAGCTGTGTCTGAAGCCCTCCCACTTCTACAATTACCAGTTTTAGGAGCCCGTGTAAACCTGTTTATTTTTTCCTTAACCAGCCAGAGGTGGGTTCCTGCTTCTTGCAGCTGAAAGGATTGTGAGCTGCGAAACCCTTTGCAGATCTTCCTCACCTGGGAGGAAGTTTAGGGAAGCTCAGCACAGTCTTACAAGCGAAGCTTCTCACCTTGCCTCCTCTCCTTCCGCTACTTCCCTCCTTCCTTCTGCCAGGAACTCACAATTACTCCTACTTTCCTAATCAAATTCTTCCCTTCACGGCAAATAGTCCAAGGAAGCTTGTAACTTTACTGTCTGTCTTGATATAAAACACTCCCACTGTTAGTGAGTTCATATTGCTCTGTTACTATCCACAGGGCCCCAGAACAGGAAAATACTTCGATCATATTGACTCTGCCATGTCTCCAACATTCCTACACCGAACATTTTTTTTTTCCACTAAACATTTTTTTAAATGTCATTTACTTAAAAAAAATCACACATCAGGCCAGGCGCAGTGGCCCATGCCTGTAATTCTAGCACTGTGGGAGGCCGAAGCTGGTGGATTGCTTGAGCTCACGATTTCGAGACCAGCCTGAGCAAGAGTGAGACTGGAATGAGACGCCTGTCTACTAAAAATAGAAAAACTGAGGCAAGAGGATCTCTTGAGCCCAAGAGTTGGAGATTGCCGTCAGCTGTGATGCCAGGGCATTCTATCCAGGGCAACAGCTTCAGACTATTTCCAAAAAAAGGGAAAAAAAAAAAAAAAATCACACATCACTCTGTGGTTCTCTCCAAAATTCTCATTTGTTGATTTTAATCTTTCATAGTATTCCCTAATGTTTTTTCTTTATTTTTGCTAAAGTTTTAAACATGAATTTAAATTTACTGGGATTTTTTTAAATGCTTCTGACTTAATATTTAAAAGATCGAAAACGTCACTAGTTTATCTACGAAAATAAAGTCAGAGCGACACCTAGTGGCTTTTCTATTTTATGTAAATAATCGTTGAAATAAAATAAATCGTTAAATTATATAGGCTTGGAAGTTTATTTAGTGTTTCTTAGAAATAATGCCTAAGAACAACCCTAGAGAAAGCCAACCTTGCCTAAAGATGTGTGCAGCCTCTCTAGACAGCTTTCCAGAGGCAAAAAGACTCATGTCTTCATGTGTCTCTTTAAGACTGAGGAAAGCTTTCTCTGCAGACCTTCCCTCACTTCTGCATGCCAAGAAGTGGATTACATACCTCCTTTGAAAAAATCACTTAGAGGAGAAATGAAAGTACAAAAATTAATTTTTTTTTGAGACAGTCTTACTGTGTCACCCTTGGTCGAATGCTGTGGCGTCACAGCAACCTCAAACTCTTGGTCTTAAGCGATTCTCTTGCCTCAACCTCTCAAGTAGCTGGGACTACAGGTGCCCTCAACAATGCCTGGCTACTTTTTGGTTGTAGCTGTCATTGTTATTCGGCAGGCCCGGGCTGAGTTCAAACCCACCTGCCTCAGTGTATGTGGCTAGTACCTTAGCCACTGAGCTTCAGGGGCTGAGTCCGCAAAAATTAATTTAAACTAATCAAGATCTACCTGGAAGAACTTCCCCTCAAGTGCAGGACTCTGTAGAATGTTGCTCTGAAAACACAAACAAAAGTGGGGTTCTGTGAGAAAGGGAGCAGGGAAGATCAGTGCTGGACATGCAGTCCACAGCGTCCGCTTCACCAGCTGTCAAAAGGGCCATCACGAAACCATCAAAGCATGGTCAGTCCAGCCTTTCGGAAATTATCATGATGTTCCTTGTCTTGATTAAGGCAGCATTTTCACAGAAGTATGTTATCTGTCAAAACTCATCACATTAACCTGAAACAAAAATAAAAAGTTAAAAATCCCTCATCAAATGGTATGCTTTAAGCAAAGGCAGTTTACTGAATGAAAATTATACTTCATCCCATTTGATCCTGCAATCCCACTATTGGGCATCTATCAAGAAGAAAAATAAACTTTTTACTATAAAGACACTTGTACTAGGCTGTTTATCGCAGCCCAATTTACAATCACTAAAATGTGGAAACAGCCTAAATGTCCTTCAACCCAGGAATGGATTGGTAAGCTGTGGTATATGTACACTATGGAGTATTATACAGCCATCAAAAAATTGAAGATTTTACAGCATTTGTAATAACCTGGATGGAGGTGGAACACAGTAATTCTTAGTGAAGCATCACAGGAATGGAGACGTAAGAATCCTATGTATTCAACTTTGATATGAAGACAATTAATGACAATTAATGACATGTTGGGACATGGGGGAAGGGGGGATCAGACTGAGAAGGGGGAGGGGGTGTGGGCAAAAAAAAAAAGACTAATTCTCACACAAACTGGATTTAATTTTGATCAACGTATATTACTTAAACATCAGTTTTTAATTCAACATGTCAATATATTGTTTATCATCTTGCATCCTTATTCATCAGTGTAATATGTCTGTAGTTTCCCCTTTATAATAATATATTTTTTCTAATTTTACTATCAGGGGTATCCAGACTAAGTAGAATGATTTTGAAGTATTTCTATTTCTACTGTCTGTAAGACTTGGCATGATCTGCTTTTTTTTTTAGAAATTATTTTTTACTTTTATTTAT
>NW_003852434.1:12135520-12136170 GCF_000181295.1 Otolemur garnettii
AAAATATTTTTGAAAGTACTCGTAAAAGGTAAAAAAATATAAAGTATGACACTATAATCACTTCATCCCTCATCGCATGTATTTAATATCTCTGGAGAAGGCATAACTATTACTGGAATTATTGTAGTAGGTTATTATTTTAAAGGAGTGATAGAAATATATGCATAATTTTATTTTGTTTACTTCCTAGATGAGAAGTCAATGATCTTAATAAGAACATGGCTTGACAGGCGGCGCCTGTGGCTCAGTGAGTAGGGCACCAGCCCCATATACTGAGGGTGGCAGGTTCAAACCCGACCCCAGCCAAACTGCAACAACAACAAAAAAATAGCAGGGCGATGTGGCAGACACCTGTAGTCCCAGCTACTCGGGAGGCTGAGGCAAGAGAATTGCCTACACCCAAGAGCTGGAGGTTGCTGTGAGCTGTGATGCCATGGCACTCTACCAAGGGTGATAAAGTGAGACTCTGTCTCTGCAAAAATAAATGAATAAATAAATAAATAAACAAAAACAAGGATACGACTTGACAAAAGCAATAGGATTAAGATCTTAAACAAAAAAGTTATGACAAAAGTTAAGTTTTCTTTTCTTTGAAGAAAGAATTGGCTTCAAATATGCAGGTGATAATGATGAATGTCCCCAATGGCAGA
>NW_003852434.1:12136749-12138611 GCF_000181295.1 Otolemur garnettii
CTCCTGCCTCCACCTCCCAAGTAGCTGGGACCACAGGCGCCCGCCACAACGCCTGGCTATTTTTTGGTTGCAGCCGTCATTGTTGTTTTGGCAGGTCCGGGCTGGGGATTCGAACCCACCACCTTAGGTGTATGTGGCTGGCACCTTAGCCCATTGAGCTATAGGCGCCGAGCCGAAAGACAGAAATCTTGATTGGAGTGTTGGTGACTAAGTGCTCCCATTCGGCAGAAGCCATCACTTTAAAAGTACACTTAGGGCCTGCAGCAGGGCTCACGCCTGTAATCATAGCACTCTGGGAGGCAAGGTGGTGACTGCCTGAGCAAGAGGAGACCCCATCTCTAAAAATAGTCTGGCATTGTGATGGGTGCCTGTAGTCCAGCTACTCAGGAGGCTAAGGCAAGAGGATCACTTGAGAGCAAGAGTTTGAGGTTGCTGTGAGTTCTGACGCCACAGCACTCTACCCAGAGCAACAGCTTCAGGCTCTGTCTCAAAATAAAAGAAAGAAAGAGAAAATTTCAAGCCACAGTCAGGAAAGAAAAATGTGTGCTATATTTCAAAAATCCAGGCTACTCTAAACTCTGACTTATCATTGAATTTCTTTTTTTTCTTTTTTTAATAAAAGTTTTTGGCCAGGGCTGGGTTTGAACCCACCACCTCTGGCATATGGGGCCAGCGTCTTACTCCTTTGAGCCACAGATGCTAACCTATCATTGAATTTCATTTTGAAGATCTTTAGCAAAAGAAGGTTTGGTCTTAAGTCATAAAAGCAACACAATGGTTGAAATAATTATGTAAAATCTACACTATATACTAAATAAAAATGTGTTTTTTTGGCTCGGTGCCTGTGGCTCAAGTTGGTAGGGCGCCAGCCATGTACACCTGCGCTGGCAGGTTTGAATCCAGTTCGGGCCACCAAACAACAATGAGGGCTGCAACCAAAAAATAGCCAGGTGTTGTGGTGGGCACCTATAGTTGCAGCTACTTGGGAGGTGGTGGCAGGAGAATTGCTTGCGCCCAGGAGTTCGAGGTTGCTGTGAGCTGTAATGCCACAGCACTCTACCCAGGGCGACAGCTTGAGGCTCTGTCTCAAAAAAAATAAAAATGTGTTTTTTCCTAACTACCATTCTTTTACAAAACTGATTGTGTTGGGTGAACAAAGATTTTTTTTTTAAAAACTAACCAAATTGTGAATTCAATTTTAAGTAATCCTACAAATACATCATGTATATGATGTCTGAAGGGTTTTTCTGGTACTATTTTAATAAAGTTTTGTACTAAGTTAAAATTGTATGGTTCAATTTTATAGAATCATAGTGGGGTTTTCTTTTCTCCAGTTAGAAAAGCCTCTTTAGGTAATTACGACATCTAACATTTTTGCAGATGAAAATAATAATGCTCCAAAAGTTCAAACGGCTTGCCCAAGCTCGCTGCCAAAACTCAGACCAGGCCTGGGTTCCATGCCGAAATTGATTAAGTCTTGTCACTGAATGCACACAGAGGCCAGCTGCCATTCAGAAAGGCAGCGTTAGAGAGAACATGCTGGTCCCTTGTAGGCAAAAATTTAAGCTTCTTTGTATCTCCCTAAGTGCCCAGCCAAATTGTCTGGGGCAGAGTAGGCACCAACGAAGGCAGATGATGTAAATCATCTTGGACCTTGGTGTGGACTTGGGCCCTGTAAGACCAGCACCATCCCCCACCCAACCTGCATGTGTTCATCCCCTTTGCCCAGGCCTCACTGGCCCCTTGATTGATTCTCAAACACACCAACACATGTCTGGAAAGCTCTGCCCCACGATATTCACACGGATCCCTTCCGCTGGTCCTATGAGTCTCTGCTGAATATCACTTTTTTTTTTTTTTTT
>NW_003852434.1:12139104-12141437 GCF_000181295.1 Otolemur garnettii
TTGTTTGGCGGGCCTGGGCTGGGGATTCGAACCCACCACCTTAGGTGTATGTGGCTGGCGCCTTAGCCGCTTAAGCCACAGGCACCGAGCCCTGAATATCACTTTTAGAGACATAAGAGCTTCTCAGCCCATGCTTTGAAATTGTAACCCCACCTCCATCACACTTAGCCTCACTGACATATTTGTACTTGTCTGTCTGTGCATTATTCATCTTCCTCCATAAGAATGTAAGCTCCACAAGAACCTGAACCTTATTTTGTTCCCTGCTTTGTTTTCAAAACCTATACGGGTATCTGCCAGGTTCTCTATAAATATTTGTGGAATGAATTAATGGTAAAGCAACTCTGAACCTTTCTCCCATCTTTAAATTCTTTCTTTTGAAAGCTAAGCATTTATTTATTTATTTATTTATTTATTGAGTCAGAGTCTCACTATGTTGCCCTTGGTAGAATGCCGTGGCGTCACAGTCATAGCAACATCAAACTTTTGGGCTTACTCGATTCTCTTGCCTCAGCCTCCCTAGTAGCTGGGACTACAGGCACCCACCACAACGCCCAGTGGTTTTTTTTGTTGCAGTTCAGCCAGGGCCAGGTTTGAACCTGCCACGGTCAGTATATGGGGCCAGTGCCCTAATCACTGAGCCACAGGCGCCGCCCTTAATTTAATGTTTTATTTTATTATTTTTTTGAGATAAGAGTCTCTCTGTCACTGTTGGTAGAGTGCTGTGGTGTCATCATAGCTCACAGCAGCCTCAAACTCTTGGGCTTAAGTGATCCTCCTACCTCAGCCTCCTAAGTAGCTGGGACTAAAGACACCAGTCACAAGCTTCTCTAACTTTTCTATTTTTAGTGGAAATTGGGTCTCTTGGTCAAGCTCATTTACAACTACTGAGCTCAAGCAATCCACCTGCCTTAGCTTCCCAGAGTGCGAGGATTATTGGTGTGAGCCACCACATCCAGCCCCAATTCAATTTTTTTTTTTTAAGAAATGGAGTCTCACTTTGTCACCCTCGGTACAGTGCCATCATGTCCCAGCTCACAGCAACCTCCAGCTCTTGGGCCTAGGCGATTCTCTTGCCTCAGCCTCCGCAGTAGCTGGGACTATAGGTGCCTGCCACAATGCCTGGCTATTTTTTTTTGTAGCAGTTTGGCTGGGGCCGGGTTTGAACCCGCCACCCTGGGTATATGGGGCCAGTGCCCTACTCACTGAGCCAACAGGTGCTGCCCCCTAATTCAATTTTTTAAAATATTGTAAACTAATGATATTATTGTAAGACACTTGAAAATGTAAAAAATTTTATAATAAAATCAGACACACTTTTCATATATATGTAGTTTAAATCATTTTATCCTACTTTTGTTCACAAAGTCTTTTCATTAAAGACTTTAAAAGGGGGCAAGGGGGAAATGATAGGAAGGAGGGTGATCCAAAGTTCTCACCTACTGCACAATGTTAGGGTACACACCCCACCCCCTGAGAGAAGGGTTCAGCTACAACTTGAACTTTACCTTAGAAATGAAAACAACTTAACACAAACATTTGTACCCTCATGTCAATCTGAAATTAAAAAAAAAAAAAAGACATACACAAAAACCAACCTTTTTGTGTGAGGGTACAAACACAAAATGAGACACCTATGGAAATCACTTATGTAAAAAAAGTATTTTCGTGCCCTAGGAACAGACTCATGCTTTGCTAGGAAAAACAGATTAAAACAAAATAATTAAAAATTGCTTTTTGTCTGACCACAGAACCGAAATCATCTACCTTTCTATTCAATACAGACATTTTCATTTCCTTTAAAATGCTTGATTCTGGGTGGCGCCTGTGGCTCAGTGAGTAGGGCGCTGGACACATACACCAGAGCTGGCGGGTTACAATCCAGCCCCAGCCTACCAAACAACGATGACAACTACAACCAACAAATAGCCCGGCGTTGTGGTAGGCGCCTGTAGTCCCAGCTACTTGGGAGGCTGAAGCAAGTGAATCGCTGACGCCCAGGAGTCTGAGGTTACTGGGAGCTGTGACGCCACAGCACTCTACCCAGGACGACACAGTGAGACTGTCTCAACAAACCAACCAACCAACCAAAAAAAAGAGATGGGGTGTATGCGGGTCAGCGTGTCTGGGAAGGTGGTTGGGGGGACAGCTGCGAGTGGCCTGGGGGGTTCCGGAGGGGCAGGGGGAAGCGCGCAGCGCGGGCTGGAGGCCGCAGGGAAGGCGGCCGAGCGGGGGACCAGCGGGTGCCGGGTAGTCGCCGGGGTGGGGCTGGCAGCCCCCAAGGCCGGGGCCCTGGCGGCCGGGACCCAGGCGCTCGGTTGCCCCGGGCGACG
>NW_003852434.1:12141650-12144454 GCF_000181295.1 Otolemur garnettii
CAGGAGCAGCCGCCAGCGCGCCGCGGGGCCTCGGGGCGGACAGTGGGGAGCCGCCGGGTCCCCGCCGCCGCAGTCGCAGGTGTGGCCGCCCAGCCCGCCGGCGCCCCGCGGAGATGCGGCGGGTGTCTCAGAATTAAGTGTTGGTCGCAGGTACAGAGGCGGGCGCGGCGGGGGGAATGGGGGGTCGGGAGGGCTGGGTCTCGCTCATTTCTAGAACCCTCCGGCGCCTTGTGTTTGGCACACAGTAGATGTACCATAAATTGTTTACGTACCGGAATGCGCTGCTGCTGTCTGCGGGGAGCCTCTGGGGACCGTGGTGTAAAACTTGAAGACCACGGGAAGTGTGCAAAGTTACTTGATTTGTGGGGACGCGGTGCGGTGCGGTCCCCGAGACTGCTCGCTCCTGTACCCGCCCGCGTCGGGGGAGGGGGTGGCGAGTGGGAGATGGGGAAGGCCAGGCGCAAAAGAGGAGGGTCTAGCCTGGGACAGTCACCAGCCTCTCGGCCCTAGTGAGACTGTCCGATCTTAACGGGCGTGCGGAGCCCCCCTCAGTTTAGTGCCCAGTTGACATTAGGCGTCTGCGTTTCCCTCGTTACCAGCATCAGCAGAAACCTCGTGAGTTCCCCAAAGTCTCCACCCTTGTCCCCAAGACTCTGCTCTGCTCCCAGCTTAGTCCGTTTGAGTCCCTCGGGTAGGGCCAGCTTTTGTTGGTGAATCATGCTGCGGTCCAAGGTCACAGGGAACTAGAAGAGAGGTGAGGTCGTCTCAGGGTTTGTTTTTGTTGTTTTTGAGACAGAGTCTCTGTCGCCCTGGGTAGGGCGCAGTGGCGTAGTAGCACACAGCAACCCCAAACTCCTGAGCTCAGGCGATCCTCCTGCATCAGCCTCCAAGAGTAGCTGGGACTATAGGCGTGTGCACCATGTATAGCTAGTTTTTTCTATTTGGGGTGTCGGTTTTGCTCAGGCTGGTCTTGAACTACTGAGTTTAAGCAATCCACCTGCCGGTTTCCTTCCAGAGCGCTAGGAATACAGGACTGAGCCACCCCTCCTGACCGGTTTCTCAGGGTTTTTGACTGACAGCGGCTTTTTGCTACTTTTCTCTGCGGCCGATGTGATTGGGGGTGGGGCAGAGGTTCCACACATCCCACAGACCAGCGAGGCAGGACTGTTTCTCCGTGTATGAGGTCACCAGGTGGGGCAGTGGGGGAGTGTTGGGTGAGGTTTGTTCCTCCCACCTCTGTACCATCTGTTTGTGTTGTGGGTGAAATGGTTTTCATGCCATAAAAATATTATTATGCTCCCAAAGTAAACTGAGAACAGCAATTTGTTTGCTAGGTATGCAAGGCCTTTACTAAAGTGCATTTACAATGAGGACTCAGTATTGTTGTATGTTAGAGGGACCCACTTTACAACTCTACCATTTATTAAAAGGGCCTCTTGTGATCCACTTGTTCCCAAAGTCGGTTATCCCAAGTAATAGGCTGAATATTGGCCACCCAGAAATATATATATATATATATTTTTTTTTTTAAGACATAGTTTCACTTTGTCACCCTGGGTAAAGTGCAGTGGAGTCGCAGCTCACAGCAACCTCAAACTCTTGGGCGCAAGCAATTCTCTTGCCTCAGCCTCCCAAGTAGCTGGGACTACAGGTGCCTGCCACAATGCTCAGCTATTTTTTTAGAGATGAGTTCTTGCTCTGGTTCAGGCTGGTTTTGATCTCAGGAGCTCAGGCAATACACCCACCTCAACCTCTCAGATAGCTAGGATTACAGGCATAAGCCACCATACCTGGATGAAATATAAGGTTCTAATCCATGGATTTTAGATTTCTCATGCCTCCAGAACCATGAGAGAATAAGTTGCCATTATTTTAAGCCACCAAAGTTGTGGTAATTTTTTACAGCAACTGTGGGAAACAGATACCTACGTAGCATCCTGTATTGATGAGTACTTCAAACTCTCCAACTGGGACCATCAGGGATATAGTAGTGGAGACCACTATATATTTTCCTGAAAGGATTTGAATGGGGAATTTGGTAAGAACATAAAAGAAATTAAATGGTGCATAGGAAAAACATAGTCTAGCATTTAATTTTTTTTTAAGAACATAAAGTATTTCCATATCACTGTATATTTGCTCTGGCTAAATGCAGTAAAGAGAGAGTAAAGGTAAATGAGTAAGGCGTGTACGTAGTAGCAGGTTGTTATTGGATGCCCATCATCTGTGCATCAAGTAAGAGTTGCAGACAGCTGGGGATTGAGAGCCGGGCCTGGGAAAGCAGGGATTGCGCTTCCACGCAATAGGGTGTTAAAGTAATGCTGAAAGCAATGTCTGTTCACCTGGGCTAAAGATTCTTTGGAGTCTTTGGGGTACAAAACAGACCAGTATTGAGATTTAATTAATTCACTTCTGGAACCCAGGCAGGTAATGTATACTTCTCACTCTCACGATCTCATTTCTTCTTAAAAGTGCTTTTTGAGGTATAAAAAAGCACATACCATAAAATTCACCTATTTTAAGTGTATAATCCAGTGATTTTTCAACACATGTAGAGTTATGCAATCAATAGCATGCTTTGGCGCCAGCCACATACACCTAAGCTGGAGGGTTCAAATCCAGCCTGGGCCTGCCAAACAACAACAAGGGCTGCCAAAAAATAGCCAGGCGTCGTGGCAGGCACCTGTAGTCCCAGCTACTTGGGAGGCGGAGGCAGGAGAATCACTTGAGCCCAGGAGTAGGAAGTTGCTGTGAGCTGTGATGCCATAACACTCTACCCAGGGGGACAGCTTGAGGCTCTGTCT
>NW_003852434.1:12144952-12147344 GCF_000181295.1 Otolemur garnettii
TTTTGAAATACTTTCATCAAGCTGGTTCACATAAATTTCATGTCATTTGCATAGTCATTGTGTCAAAACATTTATATTCTAGTTCTAGAAAAGTTCACTTGTACCCTTGTTAGACAGAAATATAGGTGATCTTTCCAGTCACCCTCCCACCACCCAGATATTTCTTTTTAAGAAGCTGCCTCAGGCCTCCTCAGGGCCCACTCCCTTTTGTCATTCAGTCCAACGTCGCCGCCGCAGAAAGGCCTTCCCTGACCTACCTAACTACAGTAACCTCAGCACCATCCGTCTGTCCACCACTGCCCACCACCATTTTCTTTATTGCTCTTAACCACTTTCCAAAACAATATTTTGGGGTTTTTTCTTAGTGTTTCTCTTTCCCCATTGTAATATAAATTAATGAGGGTAGAAACTTGATTGGTTTTGATTTTAGACAGCTCTATCTTTAGTATTTGTAGAAACACTATTCATAGCAACAAAACTTTGTAAACTACCAATATCAATAGCAATTAATGGTTACTGAATGCTTTGTTGTGTGCCAGGCCCTGTGCAGAGTGTTTCATGTGCATGAATTATTTAATCTTACTATGTTTGATTTGGGAGGAGCACAGGGAGCATGTCTTCCAAATAGAATCTCCTGTGTATTTTTTCAGGGGGGCCTAGCCAGTTTCCTCTCTCTTAGGCGCATGCTGATTTTCAAGGTCGGATCAGTCCATTTTTACTAGCAATGTACTATTGAACCTCTTCCTCCACATCCCTATAAACTGAGCTACAGAGGTTTTTTCTAGGAAGGAAAGGGATAACAAAAAGAATGGTACAAATAAAAGCAGAGTCTAAGAGAGCTTAGCACACGAGGGCGTGTCAGTGAGACTTCTGCTGAGTGCAGTGTGTCGTGTGTCGGAGGTGGAGCTGGGAAGGGGCAGGCCAGAGGGTGAGGAGCTTGGAGTTCTAGCCTGAGTTCAAACCTTAGTCTTTGAGCAAGATACAGCAAGATGGCTCTGGTTTCAAAGGAAACTTCTACTGATTTTAAGAAATAAAAGCTGGAAATATCATTTTGAGGTATTTTGTAGTAGGTCTGGCATGAAAGTACAGCAGGAATAGAATAAACTAGATTTCATAGTTTACTCCTTCCTTATCACCAGACTGAAGTCTACTTTACTGAATTCAAAGATACAGACTCAGTGGAATGAGTGTATGATGTCTGAGAATGCTCGGGAAAGCAGGTTTGGTGGGAAGATGAAGAGTCCAGATTTGGAATAAGATGAATTTAATAAAACTGAATATATATGCAGAAATGTTAAAGGAAAAGAAATTTGTTAAAATTTATCCAGAGCAAACACAGTTTAACCCAATAGCATGAAACGTACTGGAATTGTTCCCATCTGGCTTTGCTGTGGACTCAAACCCCTGTCAGAAGTCATCATATTTTTAGTTAGCTTTTTGCTGAATGTTATTCACCAGAAATCATGCAATGTCCAACTTGGACAAGATTTTAGAGATCTTCTAGTCCAACCCTTTACCCAAGAAAGCATGCCAGTAATGATGCTATCCCAACAAGTGCTCCTCCACCCTTAACTCGAACACCTCCCAAGGAAGCCCCCCACGTATGTACTTAGGGTGCTCCAGTTAGAAAGGTGCTCCGGTTCCATTTCTACCTGGAACTAGAATCTGCTTCTGTTTGTTAGTCCTAATTCACATAGAACATACTCATTCATGTTTTTGTTTTTGTTTTCTTGAGACAGAGCCTCAAGCTGTCACCCTGGGTAGAGTGCTATGGCATCACAGCTCACAGCAACCTCCCGGGCTCAAGCAATTCTCCTGCCTCCTCCTCCCAAGTAGCTGGGACTACAGGCGCCTGCTACAATGCCTGGCTATTTTTTGGTTGTATCCATCATTGTTGTTTGCCAGGCCCGGGCTGGATTCAAACCTGCCAGCTCGGATGTATGTGGCTGGCACCTTATCCGCTTGAACCACAAGCGCCAAACCTCATTCATGTTTTTAATATGTGACAACTCCTTACATAGATACATTGAGATTTGAAAATCCTGGTTATTTATCATTTCAGTATGCCTGTTTAAAATGTTACCCAGTAAACTTTTTTTTTTTATTGTTGGGGATTCATTGAGGGTACAAGAAACCAGGTTATATTGATTGCATTTGTTAGATAAAGACCCTCTTACAATCGTGTCTTACCCCCGAAAGGTGTGGCACACACCAAGACCCCACCCCCTCACTCCTTCCCTCTTTCTGCTCTTCCTTTCCTTACCCCTCCCTCCTCTCTCTTTCTCTGCTTTCCCCTTCCCCCACCCTCACTGTGTCATTAATTGTTCTCATATCAAAATTGAGTTCATGCTTCTCCATTCTTGTGATGCTTTACTAAGAATAATGTGTTCCA
>NW_003852434.1:12148292-12151858 GCF_000181295.1 Otolemur garnettii
AACTTCAGTGAAATATATATTAATAAGCAGATTTTCAACATTTTGTTTTTTAGGTGTTAATAGAATAAGTGAAAATAAGGAAATCCAGAAATTAAGGTATGTTTTATTTCCAGTTAAAGAATTGTGAATATATACAACTGATAAACTAATTTGTTATATCTAATTTATTTTAGAAAACCTGATCCTTGAACTTGATGAATATCTAGGCTGGGATATCTAAAATATAAAAGCTACCAGGGCTTTATCTCTGTAGTTTTCAGGCTATTTTCAATGGAGTCCTTGCCGTTGATGTTCCATAGAAGTGTCTCCGGGGCATAGAAGTGGGTGTTTAGTTGGAACTCAGAAGAGTAACTAAGAAATGTTTCTATTGCTTAAAAACAGATTGAAAAACATGACTGTTTTTTTTTTTTTGAGACAGAGTCTTACTGTGTTGCCCTTGGTAGAGTGCTATGGCATCACAGCTCACAGTGACCTCAAAGTCTTGGGTTTAAGTGATTCTCTTGCCTCAGCCTCCCAAGTAGCTGGGATTACAGGTGCCCACCACAACCTCGGCTATTTTTTAGAGACAGGGTCTCACTCTTGCTCAGGCCGATCTTGAGCTCCTGAGCTCAAGCTATCCACCTGCCTTGGTCTCCCAAATGCTGGGATTACAGGCGTGAGCCACTGCGTACAGCATGACTATAACTTTCGTTAGTAAAAGTAGAAATTGAGGCTTGGAGATGTGAAAATGTTTGCTCGTGCTCCCCCAGCTAATAGATGACAGAATCATGTTTCTGGATTCTGAGTTCAGTGCTTCTGTGCTGAGTCCCTGCTAGATGGTTATGTGTGGGTGAAGTGTGATCTTAAATAGCTCAATTCTGTCTCACATTATTGTAGGCCCGGGTCTGGTCAGCACAGATTAGAAAATTTCTTTTCTGTTGGTCGACCTACATGAAACTTAGATCTTCTTTCCAGATGAATAATTTGTTTAGGAAAAGTGGGTTAGTATCTACTGTCAAAACTATAAAGATAATCCTATTATTCCTGTTATTACCGTCCTGGTATACTGTATGGATACTTTATCCATACACATTGAGGCAAGGCCAGCACACTCTTATTCTTTGGAGGTATATTTCCTTATCTTATAGACTTACAAAGGTTAAATAATGTTCTCATGACATAGCTAGTAGATGACAGAGTAGAATTTGAACCCTAGCCACTGATGACAACATCTGGGAGAAAGAATCTGATTGAGGAAGCAACACTGAGAGTGATGTGACGTAAATGAGCCTTGGCAGTAACTCAAGCAGGAAGGTGATGGTTAGCAGAACGGTTCTTGTTACGCTTCTGAGACTGCGCCAGCCAAATATATTAATTTGGATCAGTCATCGAGGACCGCAGAATTTCCCAAGGAAAACATACTTGAAGGCTGTTCTGGTGCAGTATGGGTCAGTTTTATAAAATTTCCTCTCAAGTTTCTGTGTGGAATAAGATGGGGCATCCTGCTAGGGACCCGAGTCATGAGTAGATGAATCCAGTAATCTGAATAGAACATACATTGTACTTAATTGAAATAGGGCCGAGAGTCTGAATCATTTTGCTGTGCAAACAGGCATTCATTCATTCCGTGGTCATCATGGCAGAGGCCCACTTGAAGCAGCAGCTATAGGACAGAGATCAAGGTGCTGTCCACACTAGTGAAAGACCACGTCCCATGTGCACATGGCCTTTTGGAACTCACCGAGAAGGAATGAGAAACCTCCAAGCCCTTTACCCCTTTACCTACATTACAGCGAACAAGGCCTATGAACCGTTTGCCTCCAAAAGTCCTCTCTACGTGGTATATGGTTTCTGAGGCCTTTTTGACAACATTCTAATCAAACAACTAGAGTAGAATATTTACATAGCTCTTGTCAGAAATTTAAGGCTCCTTTTCAGTATGAACCTGTTCATGTTAAATCAGGCAGAATTGTTCATAATAGCTCTTGGGTATACCAGAAGAGATTAAGATCTCACCTCTGTATTTTACTTAGAGATTTAAAACAGGCACATCTTTTTTTTTTTTTTTTTTTTTTGAGACAGGAGCCTCAAGCTGTCCCCCTGGGTAGAGTGTCGTGGCATTTCAGCTCACAGCAACCTCCCACTCCTGGGCTCAAGCGAGTCTCCTGCCTCAGCCTCCCAAGTAGCTGGGACCACAGGCGCCCACCACAACGCCCGGCTATTTTTTTGGTTGCAGCCGTCATTGTTGTTTGGCAGGCCCGGTCTGGATTCGAACCCGCCACCTTGGGTGTACGTGGCTGGCACCTTAGCCACTTGAGCCACAGGTGCCGAGCCAAAACAGGCACATCTTAAGCTCATGTTATGATTGTGAGCAAATCAACCACATGTAAAGTTTTAATAATTTTATGATTTATTTTTTCCAGAAATTCCTAATAACATCATATGCTTTATACCAGAAAATATTTCAATTTAAATAGAGGGTTGATCAAATTGAGGATATGGTCAATTTAAAATAATCTGAATTCCAGATATTTCTAAAATGCAGATTCACTACTCTGAGGCACATAAAATAACTACCAGCTTTGGCAAGTAGAGGTACTAAGCATCTTCTTTGCAAATAAATTATTTTAAAACTCTTGTTTTAGTAAATAAAGATGTGTCTTCTTTAAACTAATACTTTTCTAAGAAATAAATTCTCTTCTGAAGGACTGCTACTGTCCAATGGCTTGTTATGTTCAGTGGTACTGAACTGGTGAATTTATTGCTTTCTTCAACTCATATTAAATAAGCCTAGTTTCCTCATCAGAATATTCTAACCCCAAACTTTCCTCTTTCTTCTCTAACTTCTGGTTTAATTCTGCTTGCTCTTATGTTCTTTTTCCTGCTTAATACTACAGTTTTAGGTTGGATTAGTACATGACTTCCCGATCTTGGCTGGGGTTCTCCCTGTCCTCTCCTTCCTTCATCCCTTTCATATGTCTGTCATTTCTGATAACATTGCTCAGGAACTTAAATTTTCTTAGTGTCATTTATCATCCTGAAGAATCCCAAAACTCATCATCTTAGTGTGTAAGGAAAATTATACAACAGCCATGGTGAAACTTGTTTAACTGCGAAGGGTGTGTCCCGGCCAGTGGCACTCTCTGCTGTGTGAACACTGCAATTGCCTAGCACTCATGACTAACGTTCCATTTGTTGTAATTCTCTGTGGAATGTCTCTCTACTTCCTACTTATTTCCTAAGAAATGATAGTGTGAGTCAGATTAAGGTAGAATTTATCTTTAATTGTAGTTTTGACGGATGGCACCACAGTAATCAAAAGAAAAAATGTGAGTGAAATAAAAAGTTATTCTTCTCAATAAAAAAACCCTAATTAGCTCACAGGCTTTAAAAAATTTTTAACACAGTATGCTTACAATCATAAATTAATGTGAAACTATAAGTGGTGTGATATTTGAAATCTTCCTCTTCCCATGACTTTATTGGTCTTCACCTACATCCACTTCATTTTTTTAGAGAACCAGGATTTTGTTTTATTCTTTTTTTTGAGACAGAACCTTAAGCTGTCGCCCTGGATAGAGTGCTGT
>NW_003852434.1:12152646-12159155 GCF_000181295.1 Otolemur garnettii
CCAGGTTCAAACTGCCACTCTTGGTGTATGTGGCTAGCACCATAACCACTGTGCTATAGGCGCCGAGCCTACCATAATAATTTAAGTATTAGTTTTTGATTTTCAGGTTGTCTTTAACAACTCACTTGGCCAATAGAATCAATAATTTTCACAGTAAGATTCTATTTACTTACTCATTTTATATAAAAGTATTTCTGTATAAACATTTTTCTGGAGTAAAAATACTATGAACGTTTTTCGCACAGTACTTTATTAATGAAGTTTGAATCTTTGTCTTTTGCAGACAGGAACCCAGAGAACCATACAGGGAAGCATTTGTATCTCAAGATCTGTAAGAAGAGGCATCAGTACTTAAGATGGAATCAAAACCTTGTGAAGCACATGAAGACCTTTTACCAGGCAGTGGCGTCGCACCCAGCGGAGGTACGTGCCCTCTACAAGACAAAATGAGAAAAAAATTAGGATTTAGCAACTTTATAATATTCATTTTAGCATCTCTTTTTAAGTATGTTTGTTTTCAATTGTGTGGGATATATGCTTTGGTCATCAATGTCTACCATATTGTTTATAATTTTTTACTTTCTGTGGAAAAAGTTGCTCCATTTTTTTAAACTAGCATTATCTGTTTTTAGCAGCTGTTACATTACCTTTGTGGTATAAGGAGTTTCTGTGCTGAGGCTCTCCCTAGCACAGGTCAGGATTCTGGGTCACTTTTACTTCTTTTCCTCACCTGTCCCCACAGCCAGCCGGGACCAAACCCTGCTCTTTCTACCCTCAGAAATGCCTCTCAAATCCATTCCCCCCTCCATTCTCAGTACTTATGTTCTGGTTGAGGCCCTATCACTTCTAAGCCAAATCATTTTAGTCAACAGGCAGGAAAACACACAAAGCTGGGATAAACGGGTGGAATTTAACGCAGGGGATTGGCTCGCTGACCTCCCAGCTAGCAACAAGCCAGAGGTCAGCTTGCAGGTTAGCACTGCTGCCACCGTGGGGCTAGAAGGACAACCAGGCCTAGACCTGCCCAGGGACTGCCAGGCTGGCAAGACCATGGTTTCTCTCCTCCTCTGCCTCTGCTCTTCCTCCAGCACATCCCCCTACAAACCTGCTGGGAAGCGAATTGGGAAGGGATCTGGGAAAGTAGTTGTTCCCAGCACTCGACAGAGAAGGGTACTGGCAGAGAAAGGATTCAGGAACAATCAGGCAGTGAGCCGCCGTCCCTGACCGTGTTCCCTGTCTTGGCTCTCTCATCTAACTCATTCTTTTCTTTCTTTCTTCTTCTTTTTAATAGTCTATCACAGGAGCCACATCCATGTATGTTTTTTCCAACAGAAATTCAGGTTTGGGATAGGATCATCACAGATACAACTCACCCAGTGCACCTAGAGTTTATTCTCCCTTGTGGGTCTGCTGTTTCACTGGTGTGCTTAAAAACCTTTATTTTAGCACCCTCACTGCATACAAGTTCTGCTTCTCAGGATGCTCATATGACCCTAAAGTGCTATTGCCACCTCTACCCTACTCGCTCACCTCCCACAAAGCTACTCCTTCTACTCATTCAGGGTGCTCAGTTCATGGCCCCTCCCTTCTCAGGCCACCATCATCCGGCAACATGGTCCTCATGGAGCACCCAGCTGAGATCAGACACTCACAGCTTCTTGACCTCTTAAATTCTAATCATCTTGCCCTATACTCCAGCTGCTCACTCTTTTATCTTAGATCTTATTATCAAACACTGTTGGACTTGTGGCTGCCCCTGGTGGCTCCTGTCTGTTCTCCTATCCTAGCACTTCCAAAGGCCAAGTTTGAGGCCAGGAGTTTGAGAGTAGCCTGAGCAAGAGGGAGACCACATCTCTACAAAAAAAAGGAAAAAGAAAAAAAATTAGCCAGCGAGGGTGGTGCGCATCTGTAGTCCCAGCTACCTGGAAAGCTGAGGCAAGAGGATCCCCTTGAGCCCAGGGGCTTGAGGTTACAGTGAGCAAAGGTAATGCTACAGCAGTCTAGCCTGGAAGACAGAGGGAGACCCTGTCTCCCCAAAAAATAACTGTTGGACTTTTGAAATCCAACCTCCTAGCCTCCAATTTGCTCACTCTCTCGTTCCTAGAAAGCACCTGTTTTTTCTTCCTCAGGAAGGTCACGATTCCCAAGTATGTTCCGATGTCAGAAACACTTTTTGAGATTTTAAACATTTAAATGGCTCAGATGCACACCTGCAGATTCTGATGGACGAGTCCGGGGCGGGACTCAGGCACTGCTGGCTCCCGCTCTGCCGGGGATCCTGATTTACAACACTGGTTGACTTTTCCAGATTCTGTCATCTCCCCCTAATTTACCAACTTCTTTCCGTCTGCACTTTATTTCGTATCACTTACTAATAGTACTTTGGCCAATCACTTGTCAATGTTGTCAACTTCTTTTCCTTTCATTCTTCCGTTACACTTTTAAAGGAAAACCTAAATCCTTATCAGGCTGACTGCCATCTCCATTTTTATACCGGGCTGCTACAAGATTTTGCTAGAGAAAATATGCAAATGTGGATTTTCCACCAATTTGCTACTTCAAAGTTATAGTATCTTATGTCAGCTGGACACGGCTGAGAAATCTTAACTCATGTTTTTCAATTTTCCATAACACTTATTCTAAAGTAGTCCCATCCTCAATTCCCTACCTCCACCACCTTCTTTCTCAAACTTGGTGAACATCATTTCCTAAGGGCCACATGCAGGGGTGTCCAACCTTTTTTTTTCCTCTGCCACATTGGAAGAAGACGACCTGCCTTGGGCCACTCATTAAATACACAAACACTAAGGAAAGCTATAGGAAAAAAAAGGTCTGGGCATAGTTTTTATGACAGCTGACACCACAGATAAGCAGAAATGTCCTCAGAAAATCAGCATGCAGGCCAGCAGGTCAGGCACCCCACCTAGAAGTCCGGCTCTTATGCTGTCCTCTCCTCCCCTGTGTCCTGCCCCTCAGACTCACTGCCTTTTGCCATCAGTGCCGCCTTCCCTGATGGCTCCATGGAGAAGGCCCCTCTTCCTGCCCTCCCGAGCTTCATTCCCACCCCGGCTGTCACCACCTCTGCATCCAGAGACCTGGCTCCAGCAGTGGCCCCACTCAGGCTCACTTCTGTCAGTAAAGCAGGCCACGTCTCTCCCAACCTAAAACACTCACAATCTGTGCAACACACAGAGCAGAAGAAGAACAAAGCCTTTCCTCAGCCCTTGCCTCCATCGTCCAGCCTCAGAGCTGTGCCTTCTGAGACAAGAGTCTGTATTCACTGCCCTCGTGTCTCGACTGCCCACTCACTCCATAAGTGGCCGCCTTGTGGCTTTTGAGCCTATATTCCATTCCAGTTAAATCACTTTCTCCTCTTTATTAAATACTATGATGCCCCTGTCCCCAGATTTTCATTTTGAAAATTTTCACAGTTGTAGAAAAACTGAAAGCACAGTACAGTGAGCACTGTGGCTCCTCAGCTGGATCACCAGCTGTCAACATTTTAGCCCATTTTGCTTCATCTATCTGTCCCTACGACATACATTTAATCTTGAACTATTTGAAGATAGGTTGCAGGCGTCCTGCCTCTTGCCTCAAAACCGGAATGTGCATCTCCTGAGAACAGGACGATATTTTACATAATCACACATCTCTGCAACCACCACTGTCAGTGCAGGTTCATCTGTCATGTTCATATTTAAATGTCTTCAGTCGTCTTCCAAAAAGTCGTAAGCATTTGCTTTTTTGTTTGGGTTTTTTTTTGCAGTTTTTGGCCAGGGCTGGGTTTGAACCCGCCACCTCTGGCATATGGGGCTGGCGCCCTACTCCTTTAAGCCACAGGTGCCCCCCTTGGTTTTTTTTTTTTTTTTTTTGAGACAGAGCCTCAAGCTATCCCCCTGGGTAGAGTGCTGTGAGGCCACAGCAACCTCCAACTCCTAGGCTCAAGCGAGTCTCCTGCCTCAGCCTCCCAAACAGCTGGGACCACAGGCACCGGCCACAACGCCTGGCCATTTTTTTGGTTGCAGCCATCATTGTTGTTTGGCGGGCCTGGGCTGGGGATTCGAACCCGCCACCTTAGGTGCATGTGGCTGGCGCCCCAGCTGCTTGAGCCACAGGCGCCGAGCCCCCTTGGTTTTTTTTAAATCTGGGATCCAGTGAAAGACCATGAATTGCGTTTTGTTGTCTGCTCACCAAATGTATAGCCATTCTCTCTCTCTCAGCATTGGCTTTATTTTAAGAGTTGAGACCAGTTGTATTATAATTTTATGTCCCTCATACTAGTATTTCTCATGTTTGGATTCTTATTAAACTCATCTGACATGAGTTGTACACAAACGACGTGTACTTTTTACAGAAGACCTCAGGGACGACATGATGCCACAGTCCCACTGACTGACAGTGACATTTCCCCTTTATAATTGATAAGCAGTCTGTGGGTGCCCTTTGAAACCTTGCATCCTGGTACAGAATAACCCCTCACCCAGTGATTTTGACATCAACTGAAGAGCCTGGCCTTAATTATTATATGATGATTTTCTAATTTTACTATAGTTATCTGGCATTCTACAAGAAAAAAAGCTTTCCTGTTTATCTATTATCATTACAGATACATAGCTTCGTTGTCATTTAAACTGCTCAGAGCATTGCTATCTTTGTTGTTTCTGATGCTCGGTATCAAGTGACTCACCTGGTTAGCAGGCTACTGTGTCCTTTTAAGTATGTGACTGTTGTTTTTCGGACATCAAATACTGCAGACTTATCTTGTATTTTGCCTGTTCCCTTAGACCTGGAATCCCCTATTTTACGTGGGGAACCAAGTCTGGTGTGCACCTTGCTCCTGAGGCGCCCTGGCGTCTAAACCATAAGCTATGAGCACTGAGCTCAAATTCAGGTTCAGTGCTATGAAGTTCTTCCCTGCCTGACCCATCCCATACTGTATCTCCCTCCCTGCAGTGAAAACCCTGATTTCCAGAACATCAATATATTTGTTTTCTGTTTTCTTATAATACATATGAAATGTTTCAGAATGATAATATTACCACCATTGACAACTTACCTACTAAGTAAAGTTTTCTAAGGCAGGCTGTACAGTTAGGGCTTCTGTGTGTTAAAGTTATTGGAAGGAGTGATTTCCTGGGAGGTTATATTATCAATTTACTTATTCACCTAGGTGTAATTGTTTCTATTAGTATTTAATTTAATTTCTATTTGCATATGTGTTACATGTGTATGGCTCAGAGAAGTAAAAGCTTTCTAGAGGCTTGCTCGGTACTGTCTTCTCCTGTCTCTGTCCTTTCCACACCCTGCCCCCAATAACTGTACCCTGGTACATAACTGTTCTCATGAGTTTCTGTTTATTCTTCCAGAGGCTCTTTTTGCAGAATTAAGCAAATGTTACACAGACACACACACACTGCATGTGCACATATACTCTGATGTCCCCTTCCTTATAAAGAAGAGGAAGATTAACCTCTACTCTTCAAGGGAAGAATATCAAAGAATTTTTGGACATACCTTAAAACCACCACAGTTTGCCCTCTGGTCACAAATATTTACATTTGTCTCATATGCAAAATACATTCAACTCATTCCCTCCCAAGAAGGCCCCTTATAGTCTTACCTTACTTTAGAATCAGCTAAAGGCCGAAGCTGCTTCTTCTAAATTAGATTTAAGTATATATGAAGTTCCCCAGCTGTAATTCTTCAGCACAGCTCCTCAAGTGGAGTCCCTCTAAATCTGAAGAGCTGGCGTACCTAACATACAATGGCAGGACAGGTGTAGGACATTGCTGGTGGAAGCCGGAACACATGGGTCCATGGTAATTCTGAGATCTAACTGGGCACAGGTTGACCATTGCTTGGCGGGGACTCAAAGCTTGGGACTAATTCTCCATGGAGCTTGAGTCTGTCCTCAGGAGTCTTGAGTTTGACTTCAAATCATTCTTCCTTTTGGATGAAAGGTGGCATGTTTCTGGCTCAGCCTGCTTGAAATTTGGTCTTCTCCCCTTCCCCTCCCCTCCCCTCCCCTCCCCTCCTCTCCCCTCCTCTCCCCTCCCTACTCCACCCCTTCATCTTACACTATCTCCGTCCTTCAATCTAAGTCACCACTATTCTTAAACATAATTTTCAAAAATCTTTGTGGATCCCCTGTGAATCTTAACTAAGTTTCACTTCCTTTTAATTTAATTTAATTTTTTTTAGATAGAATCTCATTCTGTTGAGCAGGCTAGAGTGCCACAGCATCAGCCTAGCTCATGCAACCTCCAACTTCTGGGTTCCAGTGATCCTCCTGCCTTAGCCTCACAACTAGCTGGGACTAAAACGCCCTCCACAATACCTGGTTAATTTTTTTATTTTTAGTAGATATGGGGTCTCACTTTTGCTTAGGCTGGTCTTGAACTCCTGAGCTCAAGCGATCCTCTCCTGTCTGGGCCTCCCAGAGTGCTGGGATTACAGTTATGAGCCCCTGCACCTGACTTTGTCTTCCTTTTTATTTTAATTAATTAATT
>NW_003852434.1:12159473-12159751 GCF_000181295.1 Otolemur garnettii
CAGCCTTCCACAGTGCTGGGATTATAGGCTTGAGCCACTGCGTCCAACCCTGGCCACTACTTTCCTCCCACCCAGAATATCCCATGATATCTGAGACCTCCGTGCCTGTGATTCCAGTGCTCCCACTGCCTGGAATGTCCTTCCTTCTTTCCTACCCTCCAGACAGATTAACTTACCTCATAGATACTTGGAGCCCTGTTCAGCTTCAGGCACCCTCTGCCCCTCCTCTCCGCTCTCACCCCGCGCCTCCTGCGGACTAGGTCCCTCTCAGAGCTCTC
>NW_003852434.1:12160318-12162491 GCF_000181295.1 Otolemur garnettii
AGAGCAATGAATTGCATGAGAAACAGAAGTTTTATCTGCGGCAGTCAGTCATCGATCTGCAGACCAAACTCCAGGAGATGCAGATGGAGAGGGACGCCATGGCTGACATCAGGTTGGATTCATTCCCCGAGATTATTTCAGAATTTCCTCTTTGTAGTAAAAATCCTTGTGTGAATGTGAGTTTTCTCACCATTATTTCTTTCATTTATTTCATAGACGAAGGGAGAGTCAGTCCCAGGAGGATCTGAGAAATCAGCTTCAAAATACAGTTCATGAACTGGAAGTTTCCAAATCCCTTAAGGAGGACATGCTGAAAGACAGCAACTCACAGATAGAGCAGCTACGGAAAGTGATGCTGAGTCACGAGGGCGTGCTCCAGGAGATTCGCTCCGTCCTGGCCGACTTCGAAGAAGGCTCAGGCAAGAAAATCTATGAACACGACAGCATATCTACTATGCACTTCCGCAACTTGGCCTCAGCTATTAGTAAAATCCTAAGAGACTTAGACACAGAGATTTCTTATCTTAAAGGGAGGATATTTCCAGTAAGTGGTGAGAACACTACTTCAATTTTATGTTAAAAATGCATTAAATGAATACCCCAATTACCCTGATTTGATTAATTCATATTGGATGAATATAACAAAATACCTCACGTACGCTATAAAGATATACAACTATTTTGTACCCATAATTTTTAAAAATGCATTAAGAGAACAGCATTAAGCATAAGACTTTCAAAAATTTTTAAAGTAAGCCAAGTTCTTATTTTTTCTCTGAAATAACAGAAGTAATTTCCATCTTTCTTCTTGATTTCCATGTATAACTTCATGAGAGCCTATGTAAAAGATCTAACAAAATACAGCAATAGAATGTATCTGATTTTAGTATTATTTCTATTTTCATTTTTCTGAAACATTCCTTTAGTTGAAAATTACTACATCTTTAAAGCTTTATATTTACCAGTTCCTAAATCAATGTCTTTTTAAAAAACCCAGGTAGAGGATCAGCTTGAAGTACTGAAATCTGAATCACAAAGCAAAATAGAACTACTTCTTCAACAGCATCAAGACAGGTGGGCCTCTGGCTGAGATGTGGAAAGACACAGTGAAACTTAGCACAATTTTACAGTCTTTCATCTGCAGTTTCAAAACCGAAAAAGCACTGAAACACAGAACTTTTTTTCCCATAGGTTTGTGGCAAACTCATGTTAAAAATTGTTTTTTTTCTTACATTTAAATCTGTACAAAGCCAAAGCAAAGTACTAAATTTGAGCATGTTGAAAATCATTAATGTTTCGAATAATTCACAGTGAGGCAAAATATCCTGCATCAAATAACAATCTCCACATTCTTTTTATAGGATTGAACAGCTGATAAGTGAACATGAAATTGAAATAACAGGACTTACCGAGAAAGCCAGCAGTGCCCGCAGCCAAGCCAACAGTATCCAGAGTCAGCTGGAAATCATTCAGTATGTGTGTCCTGGTGCTTTGTAACACACGGCCGTCTGTCTTCCTTTTACAGATACTGTTGTGATTAATTTTCTGTTCTAAGATATCATAGAAATTGATTAGTAAGGCTCTCTAAGAAAATAAAACTTTTCCAACATTCAGTTGAACAGAAGCGTCTACTTAACATGTAGATAACATTATTGATCACACGGAAAGTACTAATACAAGAAAATTGGCCTCCTGGGATTGGCCATTTTGAGTATTGTCCATATTTCAGCTTATAGGGTAAAACAAACACACATGCTCTCTCTCTGTGGGTGTACATATATGAAGATATATGAATAAAATGTATGCATATGCATGTAAATTTTATTTATTTATTTTTGAGACAGAGACTTACTATGTCACCCTGGGTAGAGTGCCATGGTGTCACAGCTCACAGCAACCTCAAACTCTTGGGTTTACTCAATTCTTTTGCCTCAGCCTCCCAACTAGCTAGGACTACAGACACCTGCCACAATGCCCAGCTATTTTTTGGTTGCAGTTGTCATTGTTGTTTTGGCTGGCCTGTGCTGGATTCGAACCAGCCATGTGACTGGTGCCAAGCCGCATGTAAATAATTTTATAATTTTAGCTCATGTGCTTAAACTTTTTATATGGACATTTTTAATCATATGCAAAAGTAGAGGAAAATAGTCTAATGAACTCCTATATACTCACC
>NW_003852434.1:12162710-12166033 GCF_000181295.1 Otolemur garnettii
GGGCCGCGTTTGAACCTGCCACCCTCAGTATATGGGACTGGCGCCCTGCCCACTGAGCAACAGGTGCCATCCTTTAATAATATTTTTGAACTGAAGATTTTAAAAATCAGTTTTGGAAAACAAAAGACTATTTGCCAAATAAAGCTGTATAAAATAACTAGTTTTTAGATTACTATTTGCTTTTATTCCCCTTCTAAATCCTTTTTAGAGAGCAAGCAAGAAACCAGAATTCCATGTATATGCGTCAGCTCAGTGATCTGGAGTCTACCGTCTCTCAGCTGCGTTCTGAGTTAAGGGAAGCCAAGAGGATGTATGAAGACAAGGTAAGTTCAGCTTCTGCTGTTCTGCTTCCAGAGACTGTAATGTACAGAATCAATTTCTGATTTTTAATAATTGACTTGAAAGTGAGGAATCAAAGTAATTTCAAATTAAAAGCAGTTTATAGCTAGAGTAGGAGAATGCTAAATTATTTTATATGTTAAATTATAGAAAAGCAGGTTTTATTTCCATTGTATGCTTAAATTAATTCTTAAAAAACATTTTTTCATAGTTCAAGTACTAAAAAAATAAATTTAAAATAAAGAACCGTATGGGAAGAATTGAATCCTGCAGGGTTAATGCTTCCAGAGCCTCGCCCTTTGGCAACCCCGTGGTCTCACTACCGCTGTCACTCCAGTGCTGGCCATGGGAGGGAGCTTCAGGCATGAGATACAGGTCTACCTGTATCCCCTGGGGCACAGTTAAGATAGGGAGGGACAATTTAAATATCGCTTGACTAAAGTCTAAGCAGAAAAGAGTGACAGGAAACTGTATGATCTCAGTGACAGATTTGGGTCCTCTACAGCAATATCTTCCAAACATTTTTCGATCACCAGTCATAGTAAGAAATACAGGTCACCTCGTATCCAGAACACACATGCAGGCTCCACAGAACAGTATTTGCTTCTGTTGCATGTGATGCTGGCTGTGGTCGAAGCTCCACAAGTTGATTTCCTGATTCCAGGGTTGGGAGCTGTTTGAAAACACTACCTTCTGTCTATACCCTGCTTACCCCTTAGCCTGAATCCTTATAGCAAAGTCATTCAACCACTGCCAGGTCCAAGCAACTCTTAAGTTTCCTTAGAATGCTTAAAGGAAACAAAAAGAGGGAAACATTTGTTCTTTTCTGCCTCTCTGAGGCCTGCTTTTTGTGTTTTAGTTTCTTTTCTCAGGACGAACTTTCCCCCGATGATGATAGCAGGAATGTCCACTCCAGTCTGAACAGACCAGGCCTACACAAAAAGTCATGAACTCACCCTGCAAACAACAGCAGGGTGGTCGTAGTGCAGTCCATCATGGGGTGGCTGGAGGCTTCGCTGCTTGGGTCTAGTGGAGGTAGGCGCTTGGCAGAAGGAGAGTTGAAACCTGCCAGTGAGAAGGAGGTTGGGAGAGCATTTACAGCACAGTCCAGTGTAGTAATGGACAATCAGGGGTGTTGCCTAAGTCATTTGAAAAGATTAAATTACCATTGTTTATTGGCGAATTAAACCCCTTGAAAAGCCACAGAGTATTAAATAGATCTCCTCTCCTCTGCGTTTTCTCACATCAGTAGTAATTGCTATAGCTTTCCATTATGGTGTTGTTTGGACAAATTATCCCTTCATAAGCCGCACTTGTTATCTGCTAACTTTCATTTAGTCTAATATGTAACGTCGTACTGATCAACTCTAAATGTGGGCACAGTGGAAACTTTTAACACATACTGAAATATCCATATATGAAAACTATGAAAGCAGTTTCTGAGTTTTTATAACCTTATCTTAGGCATCATAGAAGCATAAAATCCATAAGAATGACTTTAAACTTTTTATCTGATTGTTTTGGGGTCATATAAATACATAAAGGATTAGAATTATTTTACTTTGCTGTAATGTAAACAGTTGGTCGGTCACCAAGAATTTTGAGTGTTAAATAGACAATAGTTAATAGAAATAAGGAGGGCACATCAGCTTAGTTAATTTTAACCTAGACCACTGAGGCTTACAACTCAGCATTGTGGACCCGCATGGAGCTGGCACTTAGCCAACGGTGCCTGCCCTCAGTTTAGTCAGGGACACTGAGGTGACCACCCTGCTGTGGTCATGCAGGGTCAGGCACACTCCAGCCAGAATGGCCCTGCATATGTGGTGTCACTGAGCTGGAGGACCAGCACGTTAAACACAAGGATTTCATTTTGGGATCATGAAAAGTGAGATTAATAGAAATGCTTTGTTGTGAATTAAATATAGAATTTAACAGTAAAACAATTTTTCTGCATAATTTCTTTCATTTACACTTTCATTAAACTTGACCCTGAGAAAGCCTATTAAAACCTTCTCATCTACTTTTTCCCCTCTGTTTTTGTGCACATTTTCATATGTACTGTCCAAATAGAAACAAGGGAAAAAAATCAAAGATAAGACTACATAAAAACTATGATTAAAAGTGAGATTTGTATATAAGGAAATTTACAAGGGTGTGTTGGTATTGCACATCAACATGTTTTATGAGGGCAATATTAGCGTTTTCTCCTGAAATTCCTTCATAAGCAAAGTGTTTAGTGTTTTAAAAATTGATGACATGACAGGTCTGAACAAAACTTGCCTGACTAGAAGCATAAATTAGGAGGAAACTGGTTAGGAGGGTAAATGTTTCTCTTCAGATTAAGAACATTTTGGTGAGAATAGAAATTGTATTTCACAGAAAATTTTAGATGTAGCTTTCGTGGCTTACAAAAGTGTTTCACTGTAATGTTGTTTTCTATTCTTTTTTTTCCATTTTAGGAGAACCTCCAGAATTCCCCTTTACGAATTTGGACCAGTAGAAGCTGTCAGTATTGGCTCTGTAGATTTGGCTTTACTCTTAACTTTCGCTTTTTGACAACAAAAATACCTCATGATCTTCTTATAAGTTTATTTTTTCCTACTTTGAAAGCAGGACTGAATTTCTACTTAAAAAGTAACGATTTAGTAGCACTGGCTGGAGCTGTGTTCTGTGCAGGAAGATTCTGTGCAAACCACCTTGCACAGCCCTGCGACCCACCTCCATGCTGACCTGCAGCCTCCTAGTACCCCGTGTCTGTGTCTTGCTAAGCACGGAAAAAACGAAAAGAATACCACAAAAAAGCCATATGATTTGATACGATTCGAAATCTCTCTAAAATCCACATGAGATGACAATGAAATCCCAGTTCCCATTTGTTCAATGACCCAGAATAATGGATTCATAGGTGGTGAAAGGGAAAACCAGTGCTGCTATCCAAAAAGAAATGAAAAAGAAAAAACCTTTAATGTAACTCAGATGTC
>NW_003852434.1:12167691-12169062 GCF_000181295.1 Otolemur garnettii
GTAGTATTTTATGACTTCCCAATTCTTGTAAAATGCTTTTTATATGTAACACATAATCAAGTACAAAGGCAATTTAGAAATATAGCCAATATAAATATTAAAACCGATATTCTGATCTCTGTAGGCTATGACACTACGCTATAGTATCTAAATGTGAGACTGATAGTCCTGAGTCCTTTCTTGCCATACATGTGTGTGTAGGGGTATCTAACTTTTGTGTATGCATGCTTATTTATTAAAGAGACAGATACATATATTGTATGTGTGTAATAATACAATTATTAAATAGGTATTGAATTAATAAATGAAGATCTTAAATTAACTCAGTTCAAGTAAAAATAAACTAGAAAGTCATGAAGGAAAAGTTAGTCTCAGTTCATATGTTCTCTAATTAAGAAGGTTTAATCACAGAACATTGTCCAAACCAAGTTTTATTCTTGGCATATTAGATTTAGAAGTCTTAGAAGTAAGAAGGAATATACAGCATTTATGCAGATACAAAAAAAATTTCTGCTGCTGGAACGTGGATGACAAAGTACTATCACTATATAGCTATAAACATGTTCTCATTAGTTTAATATTTTCTTATTAAAGTTTATCTAAAGTAATGACAATCAAATAATGATAACAGCTAATAACTGTATTTCCATTTATTCTTATACATTTGATGCCTTTTATTACTGAATCTTTAATATTTTGAAACCAAATAGCTCTTCTGAATACAATACCGTTCATGTCTGCATGCTCTGCAACATGCCTTTTTGCCACATCAGGCTTCCTTCAATGGCACATTACAGAACTTGTCCTTATAGAAGTTAAATCTCGAATAGTATGAATTAAGAAAGAGATGTATTACAGCCAGCGTCCAAATCCAGCAGTACCAACTATTTTATTTTGGCTAATTTCCCTCACTAAATTCAACATAGATCTTAATTTTAGAAAACTTTGCAAAAACAATATAGTGCCAACTTTTTATTTGCCCCCAAATAATGCCATTTATTTTCCAAAGACCATCTTTATTTTATACCAGCCACTAACTTCGACACTGAATGGTTCGCTTTGTACTTTCAGATAGAAGAGCTGGAGAAGCAGTTGGTCCTTGCCCACTCAGAGCTGACTGAGGCACGGACAGAGCGGGACCAGTTCAGCCAGGAGTCTGGGAACTTGGATGACCAACTTCAAAAGCTGCTGGTAAGATTATACTCTAAAATATGAATGAAATTAACTCTGGAAGCTTTTTATGAAAACATTTCACAAAACTAATTTTCTATATAAAATTACAAATTTACAAAATATTTGTGCATACTCATAATAGAATATCCTAGACATTATTCAAGTTTTACAAATAAAATATAATCTGTATTTTTTTTT
>NW_003852434.1:12169325-12172093 GCF_000181295.1 Otolemur garnettii
GCTTCTGGTGCCTCTTTGGGTGATATTAGTGCCGTAGAGTAAATTTCCTTCCTACCAAACCCACTCTAGAGTGTGGTGCTGTTCATGGGTAAGGCGTCCTCTGCAGGCCCTCGTGGCCTTGTTGAGCGGTGTGGAGAAGCCCTCACCCTTGCCACAATCCCTCACTTCTCTTCCTATTTTCATGTTACCCAGTGTTCTCATATCTCGTTTGAAAATCTTAGCGAGCACATGGCCTGACAGATTCTCAAACCTGTCCTACCTTTTCATTCTTTTGTTCACCACTCGCCCGTGTTCCAGCCCCTGACTGCTCCTGTCTGGAGCACGGCAGTTTTGTTGCTGGTGTTCTGGTGCCAGTTTCCCCGCCTTCCCACCATCCTCTGGAGTGCTGCCATATTCACCTTGCTAAAATGTAACTGTGGTGTTGTCACTCTTCATTCAACTCAAAAATTACTTTCTAGGTAGTCAGACTCCCTCCCTTTGGAGACTGTCATCCTCTAGCCGCTGCTCACCTTTCCAGACCCTGCTTTTGGCATGGACCCAGTAGCCCAAGCAGAGCTCTCATGCCCCTGCCCCATCCCTGCTGTCTAATCTCTGCATCTCCAAGCTATTTCCAAAGTCCTACTCAAATGCCTTTCAGAAGCATTTTCATCTGCTTAGTGGGCCCTCCTATTTCTTATCTGTCCCTTAAGGAAAAACCACCTGTACTTATGTGTGTCCACGTCTTAGCTTTCTCTTGGGTGACAAATCACTTAAAGGTCAGGGTGTCTTTGTTTCTCCTACTCAACTACAGAGTTTTTGATCATAGTAAATACACTAGGACTTCCATACTGACGACTTCCCTACATTGACAACCTCCTTAAATTGACCTGAGTGTCACAGATTGGACCACACGTACGTATCAGTGCAGCAGGCCTCGTTCCAGGTATTGACCACTTTCACATGTTGCCCAGGTTGTCATATTCCCTTCGGTGGTCACCTTACAGAGGTTCTGCTGTACTTTTTAAAATTGACTTAAGGGAGTGGTTCTACTCTATTCACAGTCTGGGTACGACTCCAGTCCCAGCACCTGCTGCTATTCTGCTGTCCCTGAAGCAGCATACTGACAACTGTCATTATTTCTTTAAGCTTTTAAGCATGTCTTTATTATAGGAGCACACATGATATGAAGCATAATGTTTTTGTTAGAAAGTTCAAGACTTAAAAATAGGATGACTTGTGGCTTGGTGCTTGTGGCTCAAGCAGCTAAGGCGCCAGCCACATACACCTGAGCTAGGTAGGTTTGAATCCAGCCCAGGCCTGCCAAACAACAAATGACAGCTGCAAACCCCCCCGCCAAAAAAAATAGCTGGGGTGTTGTAGCGAGTGCCTGTGGTCCCAGCTCCTTGGGAGGCAGAGGCAGGAAAATCACTTGAGCCCAGCAGTTGGAGGTTGCTGTGAGCTGTGATGCCACGGCACTCTGCCCAGGGCAACTCTACCCAAGGCTCTGTCTCGGAAAAAAAAACAACAAGATGACTTGAAATCTATTATGTTTTTCTTTTTTGTCTATTACTTGAGGTCTAGTCCCTTGAGATTGATTTGTAGTTTTAAAAATGTAAAGTGAAACAATGTTGACTTATTTTTCTAGGAAATAATCTTTTTTTTTGAGACGGAGCCTCAAGCTGTCCCCCTGGGTAGAGTGCCATGGTATCACGCTCACAGCAACCTCCAACTCCTGGGCTCAAGCAAGTCTCCTGCCTCAGCCTCCCAAGTAGCTGGGACTACAGGCGCCCGCCACAGCACCTGGCCATTTTTTGGTTGCAGCCATCATTGTTGTTTGGTGGGCCCGGGCTGGGGATTCGAACCCGCCACCTTAGGTGTATGTGGCTGGCGCCTTAGCCGCTTGAGCCACAGGCGCCGAGCCTCTAGGAAATAATCTTAAACAAGCCATTGAAAAGGAAAGAGATTCCAAAATCAAAGGTTTCTTAAATCATATTAAAACTCCAAAGATGATATAAAGAAAATCAGAGTTTTATCTTACTTATTTGATAGCAGGAAGGAAAAACACATCCCCTGCTTCTTTCAGGCTGACCTGCACAAACGAGAGAAAGAGCTGAGCCTGGAGAAGGAGCAGAACAAGCGTCTGTGGGACCGAGACACGGGCAACAGCATCACCATCGACCACCTGCGGCGGGAGCTGGACGACCGCAACATGGAGTTGCAGCGCCTGGAAGCCCTGCTCAAGGCCATGAAGAGCGAGTGCCAGGGCCAGATGGAGCGGCAGGTCAGGGGCCCCCCAGCGTCCCAGATGCTCTCCCTGGGGGCAATGCAGTTTGTGTCTATTGGCATAGAGCCTCCTTCCCTTCCTTCCCCCCCTTCTTTTTCCTTCCCTCTCTCTCTCTTTTAACATATATGGGGCTAAAATAGCTCTAAAATAGAGCTGTGGATCCTGTGAGCAATCATCCAAACCTGGAGTTTGTTGGTATATTTTTGACCACTCATTAAACTAAATGTGTTATCTCCTTCGTACAATATTGAAAAACTAAACTCCTATCAAGTTGCCTTTAATTTTCACATAGAAATAGTTAACTAATAAATGCTTATTCCTGCTTCAGAGAAGCATCAACCTGTCAGGAAATATGAGGAGCAACAGGGTTGAGGGTTTTCAAAAGATTTGTTTTTTGTTTTGTCTTTTTCCCCTGAAAGAGACTTTACATAAGTCAAGTAAGGGTTTTGTCTTAATTATTTAATGGCAGAAAGGAAAAAAGCATTCCTCACTTCTTTTAGGCTAG
>NW_003852434.1:12172114-12172339 GCF_000181295.1 Otolemur garnettii
GACTGCACCCCTGCACCCCCCACCCCACCCCCACCCCTTCTTTCTTTTCTTTCTTTCTTTTTTTGAGATAAGAGTCTCAAGCTGTTGGGCTGAGTAGAGTGCCATAGTACACAGCACTCTAGTCAGAACCATTTGCATGAATCTGACTAGACATTATCACAGCAATGTCAAACTCTTGGGCTTAAGCGATTCTCTTGCCTCAGCCTCCCAAGTAGCTGGGACTAC
>NW_003852434.1:12172641-12182390 GCF_000181295.1 Otolemur garnettii
AAAAAAAAAAAAAAAAAAGAAAGAAAGAAAGCAGCCCAGAAAAGTGTAAGCTTCCCAAAATGTGACAGCAAACCAAGGGACCAGTCTCGGCTTAGACCCAGGCAGAGTCCGTAGCGTAGTCTCCACCTAGCCAGGAAGAGAGGGGCAAGCTGCGACTGGAAGCTAGAATCTTCATCTTTCCAAATGAGAACCGGAGAATGTAAATGTGTGTTGAATGAAACCCATTGTTTATTTTTTTTCTACAGAGGTAGAATTAAGGAGAAGATTGGAGGGAAATAACAAATAAAGGTAGTTATTGTCAGTCCTACTACCCTTCTCCCCTATTATTGCTGAGGTTACCTTAATCTAAATGGTTACAGAAAAGGTCCTCAGAGGAAACTTCCCGAGCTCCCCTGTCCTGGAGAACCATTATGGAGGAGCACTGTTTCATGGAGCCCCTGCACCGGGGTCTGATTAGCACAAGTCAGTCTTACACATGTTAGAAGGGCTGGAGTTCTGACAGCAAAATGATTTGCATGAATCTGACTAGACATTATCCTTATCGTTCTTTGGAGTGAACTTGTAGTATCTCCTGAGGTTGCCTATGTCGGTCCTCCCAAATACATGAAATTCTCTTATCTTTGACAAACAGATGGCAGCAATTCAGGGAAAGAATGAAAGTCTGGAAAAAGTGTCCTCCTTGACTGCTCAGCTAGAATCCACCAAAGAGATGCTCCGCAAAGTGGTGGAAGAGCTGACAGCCAAGAAGATGACCCTGGAGAGCTCGGAGCGGACGGTGTCAGACCTGACGGCCTCCCTGCAGGAGAAGGAGAGGGCCATCGAGGCCACCAATGCCGAGATCACCAAGCTGCGCTCCCGAGTGGACCTGAAGCTGCAGGAGCTGCAGCACCTGAAGAACGAGGGGGACCACCTCCGGAACGTGCAGACTGAGTGCGAGGCCCTCAAGCTGCAGATGACGGAGAAGGACAAGGTGATCGAGATCCTGCGGCAGCAGATTGAGAACATGACGCAGCTGGTGGGCCAGCACGGGCGCACTGCCGGCGCCATGCAGGTGGAGAAAGCCCAGCTGGAGAAGGAGATCAACGACAGGAGGCTGGAGCTGCAGGAGTTTAAGGTCTGTAGAGCATCTGGGGGTGATTTCTGAAGGATCCTTTCTCCTCTGAGAGCCAATTTACTGAAAAGGGGGTTCTTGGTATCTGAAAGCGTCTGAAAGTATTTGTGTGCATATGTTTTCTGCGAGAAGGGATACACACTTTTATCCAATCCAATAGGAATAGATGGCCCCACAGTGCTTCAAAATCACAGGTACAAAAGAAAGAATATTTGCAAAATCCAGCTGCTCCGTGAATCCCTCCCTGGGCCCACAGGGTGAAGTATTTTCTCCCTCTTCAGACAGACCGAAGTTTGAGCTCCATATCACACCATTCAATAACTGAGAACCATTGGGCTTTTTGCTTAATCCTGGTTTCCATACCTGTTAAGCGGAGGAAAACAGAAAGCAAACAGAACAAACCCCCACCAACCTCATTGGGCTACTGTGAGGCTTAAATCAAGGACTTAGCCTAGTTCTTGGCCTGTGTAAGGTGTTTAGTAAATACTAGTTTCTTTCCCTCATTCTGTTTTCCTTCCCAGCTTTATCCCACTCTGGCACCTGTTGGCACCTGGATTGCATTCTGGATAGCAGGCTGTGTGTATGTGGCCATGTCTCTTTTTCTCTGTAACATCACAGACTTATTCATCCAGGTTCACATCTTACTAATCTTTTTACTCCCAGCCCCGTGCCTTAGTACCTTATACCAAGAAGGTGCTGAGTAAATATTTATTAAAATCCTAAAGGATTACACGGAGTTTTTAAAATATTGATTTCTAAAGTTTTATGTCACCTGTCCCTGACTTGGTGAATAGCAGGACACAGTCACACCAGCTTTACATGCCTCAGTTTTCTCATTCTAGACCCAGGACCAGCAATAGATGATTATCTTATGGAAGAAACAAGTTAATTACATGAAAATTAGAATTTTCTTTTGTTTAAATTTTCATTTGATCTTGTATTTTTAAATGGCCATAAAGGGACAGATGAAAGATTCTCCATGGTGAAGCCTGAAATAAGAACTTTAGAATAGGTGTCATGCGGGGCAGAGCACAGCAGAGGGGAAAGGCTGACTGTGCCCCTTGCCTGAGAGGATGGATTACTAGTGTTGTTAAGGGTTCAAATGGGAGAATCCTATTCTCATACGCTAAAAATTAAATCAGTTTAATCCTTGCAAAAACCTTATGAGGGAGGCACTCTTATCCTGGTACGCAGATGAGGAAGCTGAGAGAGAGAGACTAAGTAATTTGCCAGACAGGGCATTCCTTTGAGATGTGGTCCCAGGCAGTGTGAGTAGATCTTACAACGCAGAGTCACAGATGGCTCGTTAGAACATAAGCTGGTTGGTGGCTAGGCCACTCCCAGAGTCTCTGATTCAGAATGGGGCCTGAACAAGTTCCCAGGAGACGCTGATACTGCTGGCCCAGAGAGCGTGGGCCAAGATCTGTCTTAGATATCTGCAGGGAGCATTTGTCACCATACCTAGAGTGGCCACTGAAGGCCACATAGGAACTTGGAATGGGCAAAAACTGGGCAGAAATGAGGAAAGAAGGTATTCTGAGCAAGGGGAAGCAGCTCAGGGTGTAGTTTAGAGACAATGTAGGAGCTGTGAAAGTTCTATGGGTGGAGACATGAAAAAGGCAATGTGGAAAGTTTAATGTGGCATCAGAGTGCAAAAGCGGATTGCAGAGAGAGAAACCGATTTTCAGTTCCTAAGTACGGAGCTGGAGCAGTTTCAGGGAAGGATTTCCTAGAAGGGAAGACAGGGTGCAGAAGGTTGAGGCCAGGGAGTTCACACCAGATTTGGACAGAATGTAGAAAAACCGAGGTGCCGAAGAACTGGGGAACTGGGTAGCTGTGAGGCGTGACGTGCTGCAGTCAGGGGGCGGCAGCAGGTGAACCAGCACAGGAAGTGCACGCAGGGGAGGTCTGCAGCCACCTGACTGTGTAAAATGGCGTCGTGTTGCTTAATCACAGTCACTAAGGATAACAGGCACCTGTGGGCCTTCAGGGAGAGAGCCTAATCAACTCATCTGGCCCACAAGAGTTTCACTGAGACACAAAGAATGTAAGTTAGAAGCTTGATCTTTAATGCCCCATCTACTCCCCTTCACATTCTGGTAAGGAAAAAAAGAGAGAAATTGTAGCCCCATAGCCCCGAGGTGTGACCTCTCACCCTAGGCTACAGGTGGCAGGGAGGCGGGGAGCACTGCTCCCAGTAATGGAGGGCCCTCACCATGGATCCTCCTTGTAAGACAAACTAAGCATCCTTCCGTGGGCTCCGGGAGGTGGGACAGGGCCAGTACTTGTGATGCTTCAGGCTGGCCTGAGGAGAGCCTGCCTGTCCCTCCCCCGCAAGGCCAGCTGAATTTCATGTGACAGGTGCCAGGAGTGGCAGGGATCAGATAGCCCAGGGTAGGGTCTTTACTGCCCAACCCTATCACAGGTGGTCAGACTGCAGCGCCCCACCGATCTGTTTTTGAACAGCTGAGAGCTTGTCTTTACATTTCAAACATAGCCCTGGTCTCTATGTTAAGCTGCCATTTTCTCAGTCTGATTGCACTGACCAGAAGAATAGGCCTCAATTTGGGGAAACAATCTGTTGATAAGAGAAAATAAATTTATTTTTCAATGGTATTTAGTTGGCCAGTTCTGTCCACTAGAAATATTATGTGAGCCATATATTTAATTTTAAATTTTCTAGTGGACACATTTTAAAAAGTGATTTAATTTTAATAACATATTTTATTTAACTCTATATCCAAAATATGGTGATTTTTACATTATCATCAATATTATAAATTATTGAGATATTTAAGAATTTTTTAATATAAAGTCTTTGAAATCTGGTGTGTATTTTACGCGAGCAGCACGTGTCACCTTGGCTCAGGCACATCTCAAGTGCTCAGTAGTCACTGTGGCTGCTGTGCTGGGCTGTGCAGACCTTGGTCCTGGGAAGAGCGGGGCTTCTAGGAGGCCTCCCAGCACAGACGAGGCGAGGGTGGTGGCCCCTGTGAGACAAAGGGAAAGACACAGCCCACTTGGAGGGCTCAGACTGAGCCTGGCACCATGGCAGTGCCCCTAATAGAGGTGCAGGAGGGAGTCCGGAGGAAGAGCCCTGTGTGAAGAAAGTAAGAGCGTTTCGAGCAGAGTTTACAGATGCATTCCAAGCTGGGCATGTCTGCAGTTAGTTGGAAATAGCGAATTTAAGTTGCCAAATTCATATTCGTATTCCCCACTCCGTTTAAGCGCCAGACCCACCGCTACGCGCCGCTCCCGTCTGAGTTACCCCCTTTCTCGTTTGCTCTTCCAAGTGCTTTCTCACTGGTCTCCAAGGGTCACCATGAAAGTTTTTGTTTTTTGTTTTGTTTTGGTTGTAGTTGTCATTGCTGTTTTTGGCAGGCCCAGGCTGGATTTGAACCCACCAGCTCTGGTGTATGTGGCTGGGGCCCTAGCCGCTCGAGCTATAAGGTGCCGAGCCACCATGGGAGTTTTGAAACAAACTGTGTTATGGTCCATTATTTCACTTCCAAAAAAACAGCCAGCAGCATCCTTTGTGATTCACCTCTGCAAGTTTCAACTTGCTCTGCTGATGGATGTTGCTGGGAGGGCTTAATTTGTTTCTATCTGTGCAGACTTTATGTTTCTTGATTTTTATCTATCTCAAAACTTCGGTAATGACTTACAGACTTTGACCTCTCCTCCCTTCCCCCCACTGTTTGTTCCTCACGTTAGAGCCGGAGTTATGTCTGTGAAACACACTCAGACTGCCCAGTGCCTTCCTGTCACGTGCAGAAGGAAGTCTCAGGTTTCTGCCTCGCCTCTGGCTGCTGTGATCCTTCTCTGCCCTCCTTCCTCCTGGGCACTCCCTCCTGGCAGCCTGGCTCTTCCCCACACTTCACCTGTACCTACAGCTCTTCCCCGCTGCCCACTCAGCTTGCTTCTCGGTCTCCTGCTCACGTGCTACCTCGTCAGAGAGGCCTTTCCTACCACCTGTGGCAGGGTTTGATGATCCCCCGGGGACTCAGCACCCAGTTGTACTCAGGCTGCATTTGTTACAGTGAAAAGATAAAATCAGCAAAGGAAAAAGGAAAAGATACTAAATATAGAAGAATCCTAACATGGTATCACTGGGCTGTACATATGTGTATTTTGTACTTCTGTCTCTGTCCTTTGCATTTACCCACATATTTAGATTTTGAAAGATAAAAAAGATGCAAAGATCCGGGAGCTTGAAGCCAGAGTAAGTGACCTGGAGCTGGAAAAGGTGAAGCTGGTGAACGCAGGCTCCGAGCGGCTCCGTGCCGTGAAGGACATCAAACACGAGAGAGATCAATTATTAAATGAGGTGAAGACTAGCAGGAATGAACTGAACAGTATTTCAGGTACGTTGCTTCAGATCAAACCCTATTAAAAAACAGGAGTGCTTGTCAGTGAAGTCCAGCACAGACCTTAGTGTGATTGCCAGAGAAAGGCGTCTCATTGCATTATAAATGTGGACAAATAGGCTGCCCCTGTGGAATTATTCATGGCCTAAAATCCTCATAGTTCTCCAGAAAAGCTTCTGTGTCTTATACTCACCTTAACTTTAGTTAACTCTCAGAGTCCAGGAAATTCTGTCCTGAGTTTCTTTCTTTCTTTCTTTTTTTTTGGGGGGGGGGGACAGAGTCTCACTGTGTTGCCCTTGGTAGAGTGTTGTGGTGTCATAGCTCACATCACAGCAAACTCTAACTCTTAGACTTAAAGAGTCTAAAGACTTAAAGACTTTAGTCTTAAAGACTTAAAGACGATTTTCTTGTCTCAACCTCCTGAGTAGCTGGGACTATAGGCATCCACCACAATGCCCAGCTATTTTTCTTTTGTGGCAGTTGTCATTGTTATTTAGCTGGCTCAGGCTGGGTTTGAACCCGCCAGCCTCGGTGTGTGTGGCTGGTGCTGTAACCACTGAGCTATGGGCACCGAGCCCTGTCCTGAGTTTCTAAGAGAAGGGTGAGGTCCAGATTCCAGCTCGGGAGGGCAGTGGGTGTTGAGCATTAGTCATACTGTTTGCACAGTTTTGTTTTCATGGAAGTGGAAACCTCGAGTCCTTTGAGTCAATAACTTGATTAAAGGCCTAATAATAAAGTAACATGAATTGAAAGGAAAAATACAAGGCCTTACAGTAAACAGTGAAATACTCTCGTTCGTTATTGGTGTGTACAGTATCAAGCACGACTCTCCCTTCCCTCCCTCCCCTCCCGCTCAGAAACCCCATAGTGAAGCTCCCAGTCTGGTAGGAAAATAGACCAACACAGACAGGGGCGACAGACCAGTGGAGGAGCTACAGCGAATGTACACTGTATTCAGAGAGCACAGAGGACACAGACTTCACCTCCTGTGGGGAGTGACATCTACCCTGGGTTGGAAAGAGAGAAAGGAATTGGGCAGGCGAAGAAGAGGTAGAAGGACCTTCCAGGCAGAGAGACCATTATGGGCAAAAGCACAAAGGCTTGAAGCAGCAAAATGTGACCTGGAGTATTCACTGGAGCAAAAGTACAAAGGAAAGGGGCTGAGAAATGAGGTAGTAGGCAGATGGAGCCAGGCACCGTGGAGCCAGCAAGGGATGTTAAGTAGGGGATTGCTGTGTCAGATTTTATTTATTTATTTATTTATTTTGAGACAGAGTCTCAAGCTTTGGCCCTCGATAGAGTGCTATGGTATCACAGCTCACAGCACCCTCAAACTCTTAAGCTTAAGTGATCCTCTTGCCTCAGCCTCCCTTTAGCTGGGACGACAGGCACCCACCACAACGCCCGACTATTCTTCCGTTGCATTTGTCATTGTTGTTTGACAGGCCTGGGCTGGGTTCCAATCCACCAGCCTCAGTGTATGCGGCCGACACTATAAGCACTGAGCTATGGGTGCCACCAGTGTGTCAGATTTTAGGATGATCATGCTAGCAGGTTAATTCAAGGAAGGCTAAAGAAACAGGGACCAACTGGTGAAGGAGGATTTTGCAGTAGTCCCAGGAAAATATGATGAGGACTTGGGAACTAAGGCAATGGCGGTGAGAATGGAAAGAGGAAAGAATGAAGAATGTTTGGGGGGATGAAGCGACAGGGCTTAGTAACTGGAGAGTTAGATGGAGGTTTCATGGTTTTAGTTTGTAGCACTGGGAGGGTGATGACAGCTGAGAGGGGGGCAGAAAGGGGCAAGTTTGAGACCGGGGAGGAGGTGTGGTCAGTGTGAGGCAGTTGGTTTCAGGTGGCGCTGGGACAGACATCTACATGGAGATGTCTGGATAGATGGAGCCAATAGATTGATTTGTTTTTTTAATATATAAACCTAATCATGTATGAATAGGTAGAAGTAAGTAAACATATGGTGAACATGTGTGTGTTCTGATGTATTGAATGATGAATTTGTGCCAGGTGTTGTGACAGGCACTGAATATACACAGTCAGATAAGACACTGGTGGCCTCAGTTCCTCATAGTGTCCTGGAGATTCATCTACCTGATAATGGTGGGGAAATCTAATAATAGATAAATTGATCCCACAGGAGAGTTTAGTATGAAATAGCTGTGACTAATAACAATAGTTAGGGAACAACCATGCGTGATGAGTGGGCAAAGGAGGAGGATCCACCCAAACAGATCACAAGGAGGTGGATGGGCTGTGTGTGGACGTCTCATTTTTTGTAGCAAATGAAGACGTAACTAAACGAGTTCTCTTCCAGCTGTAAAATTCTGTGATTATTAATTGCAAATGAAATATACTTTATATTAATGGGAGAGAAAAAGTAACTATCATTGATTATCATACTATGCAGAGGACTATGAAGTCTTAAAAAGGAATTTTCGAAACAAAAGTGAAGAAATGGAAACTACTACAAATAAGCTGAAGATGCAACTGAAATCTGCACAGTCTGAGTTGGAACAGACCAGAAACACACTGAAGTCCATGGAGGGGTCTGACGGTCACGGTATGTTCCATTAGGTTTAAAATTTTTTCTTTTGTTTTTAATCCCACTGGTCTAGATTTATTAAAACACAGATCTCCCGCACCTCTTCACACTCCCGGATGTGAGAACATAGACAGAGGTAGAGGAAGGGTGTGATGTAGCAGTAATTCAGTTTTTTTTTTCTTTTTTTTTTTTTTTTTAAGACAGAGCCTCAAGCTGTCCCCCTGGGCAGAGTGCCGTGGCATTACAGCTCACAGCAACCTCCAACTCCTGGGCTCAAGCGAGTCTCCTGCCTCCGCCTCCCAAGTAGCTGGGACCACAGGCGCCCGCCACAACGCCCGGCTATTTTTTGGTTGCAGCCGTCATTGTTGTTTGGCGGGTCCGGGCTGGGGATTCGAACCTGCCACCTTAGGTGTACGTGGCTGGCGCCTTAGCCGGTTGAGCTATAGGCGCCGAGCCAGTAATTCAGTTTTTTAAGGAATAATACCATGTTCTTAATTTAATCACCAAAGTATTTCAATCTTTCCCTTATCCTATGGCTATTTCAGTGTTTCTAGCAGATCTCAATATCTAAAAATGTCAATAATTTTTAAAGCTATAAATACGAATTACCAATTTTTGTTCAACTCCTCATTTTTCAACATGTAGATTATCTTTGTAAGTTGTAGGTCTGTGGCTAATGGCCAGTTCTTGATCCCTTCTCTGTGGAAGTTGGACGGCTCAGTGAGGCGTGCCTGGTTTCTCGCGTGCTGTTCAGCTAGCTCAGAGGGAGAAGTCATCTGGCATTTCACGTTATTCATAGCACTGTCGACATGATTGTATTTGCTGACCAGAAGAGCTAATGTTTATCTAATTAAAGTATATGGTTTTCCCGTTCTCAGTTTTTAATGTCAGAGATTTTTTCTTTATGCTCACTTTGGCAGCACATACACTAAAACCAGAACAACACAAAGAAGGTGGTAGCCATAGTCCTGGCACAGGGGTTAACAGGCCAATCTCGTTTTTGTGGTTCTTGGTGGCTTGGCCCTTTGCTGTCTAACTCTGGACAAAGGTCACGCTTGAAGGCCCTCCCCCTAGACGGCATCCCTGTCTCAGTGCCCTCCAGGCAGCTCCCACAGCACTCCAGGATGCTATAGTCATCAAGTTACCTGGGGAATCCTTGCATTTCCATTCAAATTCTTGTTTTGAGATATGAGGGGATCTAGCTATGACATCTGTCATAGATGGATCACCTGGGTTGCTGGGCTGATCACCTGGGTTGATTGGGCTGACCTGGCTGCCTAGGTGGCCTGTCCCCTACCTCCCTCACCACTCCCTGTGTGCGTCCCAGAAGCTGTGTGCTTGGTCGAGGAGGACAACCTTCCCCCACAGAGGAGGGCTGTTCTGTCAAGGGATAGCCGTGGCTGCTAGAACCTCCAAATAAGTGGTGAAATTCTTATTTTCATAGAAGAAAATCAGCTTAAAATTAGAGATTTATTATTTGAAGCCAACTGTAAACAACTTAGACCAGAATTCTTCAAAGTGTTGAGCAAACTTTTGATCTCTTAATAAATGTGCTGCGTCTGTACTAACTAACCCCCCTTTTGATGGTTTAGATATAAGAACTCTATCTTGTAAGAAGTCAGACCTTTCTAATAGTTTATTTTTAATGAATGGTACATTTTCTTTTATTTTTTATTTTTCAAGTCTAAGCTATAGCCAGACCTGACTCAAAGCA
>NW_003852434.1:12182431-12184084 GCF_000181295.1 Otolemur garnettii
AAAAAAAAAAAGCTGAGCACTGTAGTCCAGTGGTTAGAGTGTTGGTCCTGCAACCCAGGGGTAGTAAGTTTGAGCCTTGCCTGGACCTGATTTTTACAAAAAGAAAAAATATATAGGGTCTTCTGATTTTGAATTTCCAAGTAAATATTAGCTTCATATACCTTTTCAGTGGCCTGCCATTTCTTAAGTATTCAGTGCCTTTGACCCATCTAGAACATTCTCATCGTGTCATCATCAGTTTTCCAACAATAATCGCGTATGTGCTCATCCTAGCAGTTTGACCACTGAGACAGTCGTGAGTTCCGTGACAATAAGCATGAGAACGAAAATTGAATGGTTTCACTGGATTCTGAAGAAAGATATAGTAAGGGCAGAACCTGTGGCTCAAGGAGAGGGCGCCGGCCCCATATGCCAGGGTGGCGGGTTCAAGCCTGGGCCCAGGCAAAACTGCAAAAAAAAAAAAAAAAGAAAGAAAGAAAGATATAGTACATATAGTAGCATTTTAAATGTGAGTTTCTGGAAAATTTATTTTAATAAACTACATATTTATATATGTACTTCCTATATGTGTAAGGATATGTATGAGTTTGTACATTGCCAACTATGGTAACTTATAATCACCAATGAAATTAATTTCAGTAACAAAGAAACTCACAGAACATCATCATATGTCTTTTCCAGCCAAAATCTCTAATAGTACCTAAAAATTATTATATCCCCAAATTATGAAAAGTGAAGACTAGTCTGGGATCTTTTCCTGAAACTGCCCAGGTGTCGTGGAGGATCTTACTTGTCACCTTCTCGTAAGGTTTAGCCATCAGATCACAGCAGCAGCCTCTCAAACTTTGGAGACTGTAGAAACAGTTTGCCTCCTTTTTCTCCTCCCAGCTATGAAAGTGGCAATGGGGATGCAGAAGCAAATCACAGCCAAAAGAGGTCAGATAGACGCCCTTCAGAGCAAGATACAGTTTTTGGAAGAGGCGATGACAAATGCAAATAAGGTGAGTCCCTGTCCTCAGGGTGGGGACCCACACATCACTTGCGTCCACACTCCAAGGCAGAATGTGGGGTAGCAGAGATGCAGAGTGCAGGGGAAGGAGAAAAGCATATTTCTGACGGAGAGAGAAGGAGGAATAAGATCCTGAAGGAACATATGAGCAGGATCTTAAAAGATAGCGAGTACTTCAGACTCCGGAGGCAGGCAAAAGAGCCTTCTCGGCAGAGGCAGAGGATGATGATAAGCAAAGTGCAGTGAGGTCTGTTATCATGTGCTGTCTATGTTCCTGGAAATCAACGTGCTGCCCAAAATTACATAAAAAGCCTCAGGCTTTATGAGAACAGTGGGATTAGGAGCACCACACTAGCAAATTTCAGCAGTCACACATAAAAAAACAAGAATTTATAAAAACAGTAACACAGGCTTAGTGGCTAGGGTGCCGGCCACATACACCACAGGTGGCAGGTTCGAACCTGGCTGGGGCCTGCCAAACAACAAGTACAACAAAAGACTAGCCAGACATTGTGGCGGGCCCCTGTAGTCCCAGCTACTTGGGAGGCTGAGGCAAGAGAATCGCTGGAGCCCAAGAGTTTGAGGTTGCTGTGAGCTATGACGCCACAACACTCTACCAAGGGCAACATAGTGAGACTTTGTTT
>NW_003852434.1:12184104-12210034 GCF_000181295.1 Otolemur garnettii
ATATATATATATAGATATACATGTATATATATATATATTTAAAGAAATACAGCAGACATGGTGGCTTGCTCCTGTAATCTCAGCTACTCATGAGGTAGAGGTGGGAGGATTGCTTAAGGCCAGCAGTTCAGGACTAGCTTGGGCAACATAGTGAGACCCAGTCTCTAAAAAAATTTTGTTAATAGCCACGCATAGTGGGGTGCATCCAAAGTCCCAGCTCTTCAGAAGGCTGAGGCAGGAGGATCTCTGAACCCAGGAGTTCAAGGCTATAGTAAGTTATGATCATACCACTGTGCGCCAGCCTGGGTGACAGTGAGATCCTGCCTCTAAGAGAAAAAAGAAAAAGGGAAATACACTGACGTCTGCATTTTAGCTTGGTGACTATACATTTGTTATCTTTGTCTACTCAGTCTCTGGTGCCTTTTTAAAGGAATGAACTAATTTTAATGAACTTTTGTTTAAAGTCAAAGAGACTCTAAGATGTTGTTAAACCCCTTCTCATCACTGTGACTTGAGGCCAAGACCTGTCTCATGGGTTCTTATGTCACAGGAGGCTCGTGAAATGAAATTCAATCTTCAAACAAAATTAAAATCCATAAAAATTTCAGATAATGTGTCTTTTTAAAATGACTTTTGTCATTTAGAATAAATTTCAATAAAATTTGGTATATGATTACTTAATCCCAATTCACCAAAATATTGTCTTTTTATTATAATGTGGTTACTTCATATTTTTTGGATTTCATCAAAGATTTATTAAGTCTAGAAAGAAGTTATAATACTAGTAGTAATGAAAATAAGAGAGAATATGTAATAATATGCTTTTAACAGCTCCTAGCCCCCACTCAGAAGCAATTAAATGGCATATGATTTAAACTTATGTGGTTCAGCATATTTTAATTATGTTTCCAGTACCTCTCAGGATCTATACCAGCAGATTATTTGTGATATTTTTCTTCTTTGTAATTGTAGGAGAAACACTTTCTGAAAGAGGAAAAGAATAAACTCGGCCAGGAATTGAGTATTGTTGTAACAGAAAAGAACAAGATGGCTGGGGAACTGGAGGTCCTGAGATCTCAGGAACGCCGTTTAAAAGAAAAGGTTGCTAATATGGAAGTTGCTTTGGATAAGGTAGTTATTAAGTAAATATGTAACTGTCCACTGAGTAGTTATTAACTAAATAGAATTGCTCAGCATAAAAGCTCTGTGTTGATAGGAACTAAATTTGCCAATTTTTATTGGACCCTAATCACTTAGCATGAAGAAAAACTATACCCATAGATAAAGCGCTTCTGTTGTATATCAAGTCAGTACACTGAACCCCATAAATGCATCATTATACATAGTTATGATTTAATTAAAAAAAAAGAAGAAGAAAAGACTTTGTATTAACTTGAATGGAAGTGAACACATTATTCTTACTAAAGCATCACAAGAATGGAGAAGTATGAACCCTATGTGTTCAATTTTGATATGAGGACAATTAATGACACGGTGCGGGGTAGAGGAAGGGGAGAGCAGAGAGAGAGAGAAGGAAGGATGAGGGTGGGGTCTCGGTGTGTGCCACACCTTTAGGGGGCAAGGCACAATTGTAAGAGGGACTTTACCTAACAGATGCAATCAGTGTAACCTGGTTTCTTGTGCCCTCAATGAATCCCCAACAATAAGGAAAAAAAGAGAGAGAGAAAGGGCTTCTGAATTTTAAAAACATAGCCATAATGCATACTTTTTACCAAATTATCTTTTTAAGGCTAATACAGTCAAAGTCACAAAGGTGTAAGATGCTCCTGATATCTTTAGTGGCCTGAATAAGTAAAAATGCTTTCCCAAGTTCCTAACTTGCCACTGAAAAATGACTTGGACTCTAGGTAGAATATGGTTGCTTAATAATGTCAATAAAATGATAAAGCTAACGTCCGGCAGTTTGTGGAGTCTAGACAGTGAAGGTAGAAAACACACCTTAAAGAATAAGAAGGATCCATGGTAATGGATTTGTCAAGAGAAGTGTCTCTTCATGTCACCTAAAACTCTGGGAGCCTCCAATTGTACAAAACCTGCCCTTGATCACTAAGAAACCAGAGCCTTCACGGTTAGATAAGCAATGTGTTTCCATACCTGCCACCTTGGTTTCTTAAAATATGCCATATTGACTCCATTAATTTGAGTTGTAGTTATTTTTATATAAATTTGTGCTAGCACTGTTTGCTCATTCTACCCTTGGTTCATTCTTTTGAGTGCCCTCCACACACTAAATTCCGTGTGTGTGCCAGGGGTACAGAAAATGGAGACGTGACGTCCAGTGGTTCACAGTGTACCGAGTACAGGGGTCCTCAAACTTTTTGAACAGAAGACTAGTTCACTGTCCCTTAGACCATTGGAGGGCCAGACTATGGGCCTGGGACGAGTCAGCTGCTAAGCAGGACAAGCAGCAGCGGCAAAAATAGCCGGCGGGCCGGATAAATGTCCTCAGTAGGCCACATGTGGCCTGCGGGCTGTAGTTTGAGGACCCCTGACCTAGTAAAACAGATAGGTGGGTAACTACACTGTGGGGGGAGTTCCCTTGAAGGTCTGGCAGCTCTGCCGTTGTAGGTTGATGAAGTGCACAAAGAATGCAGGGTAAACCACTTATGGTTGCTTGATTATAGGCGTCTTTGCAGTTTGCAGAATGTCAAGATATAATACAGCGTCAGGAGCAAGAATCTGTGCGTCTGAAACTTCAGCATACCTTGGATGTAAAAGTAAGGTCATCATAAATAGTAGTTTAAGCAAAAATCATGCCTTTGTTAGATGTGCTTGTATATTTTCTTCATATTCCGACATAGTCTGATTACTAGCAATGATAAGCTCTGTACAAACATTGTTACATACTCTACCTATCCTTTTCATATATGGTAACAAATTGAAGCACCACGCTTTATCCTTGGTTTACAGCAAGCAAGTGAAACACAAACAAATTTCACAAGTACCTGCCTTGGGGATACCCAAAGGAAGAGTTTTCCACGCACAGCAGTCGAGAGAGCACACAAACCCAGAGTGCGAGTACGTCCGGCTTGGTCGGGGAGTAGCAAAAGGGATGTAATCTGTGTAACAAGAACAAGTTCTTTAAAAATAGTAGATTTTCCCCTGAAATATATGCCTGTTTTCAGAAGCATACTTTAAAGCTGTGGATGTAAAGTCTCTATCATGGATTTTGCCTCTGAAATCAAATAACATTTTGATCTCACAGTTCTTTGTAGTTGTTAGCTGCCTACTGTCTTGCTCACCTTGTATTGATTTTCAGGAGCTTCAGGGCCCTGGATACACCTCAAATTCGATGAAGCCACGCCTGCTCCAGCCGGCATCTGTGACCCGTTCCCACTCCAATGTGCCATCTTCCCAGTCCACAGCCAGCTTCCTGTCTCATGTATGTATCCAATCTCATGATCCATGAGACATAATATGTAAGTAACTTTATATGGGAGAGAATTGCACTAAAAATAGCATATCTATAGTTATGGCATTTTCTTTTCTTTTTTTTTTTTGAGACAAGAGTCTCAAGCTGTTGCCCTGGGTAGAGTGCTGTGGTATGATAGCTCACAGCAACCTCCAACTTGGGCTCAAGCGATCATCTTGCCTCAGTTTTTCTATTTTTAATAGAGTTGGGGTCTCGCTCTTGCTCAGGCTGATCTTGAACTCATGAGCTCAAGCAATCCACCTGCTTTGGCCTCCCAGAGTGCTAGGATTACAGGCATGAGCCTTCCAAGCCAAGCCAGTTATGGCATTTTCAATTACTAAATTTTAGAGTTATATATTTTCCTGCAAATCTAATGGAGTCCAGCTAAATTAAAATGCTTTTTTTATTTTTGAGTATTTCCTCCAGGGAAAAGAAAAAATGAGATATTTAATGGGACTAACATTAGCAGTAATTGTTAAATTTTTTAATAGGCTTATATCCATGAGGTTTTTCCATCACAAGAATTTTCAGATTACAAAGCAAATGCTGACATGGCTAAGATGAGTATTACTTCAAATGCCATAGGCAAGTTGGTGGTCTGTTTAATAAATATTCTACCAGATGAAAATATTGGCTATATATGATTTATTTGTGAACTTATTTATAATCACAGATGTTAAACATAAAACATTTTTCTGCCCCTTAATTAAAATGTTAGAAACTTTGGAAATTTTTAACTTTAATCTTTTCTTTTTCTTTCTTTCTTTTTTTTTTTTTTGAGACAGAGTCTCATTTTTTCACCCTCAGTAGAGTGCTATGGCGTCACAGCTCACAGCAACCTCAAACTCTTGGGCTCAATCTATTCTCTTGCCTTAACCTCCCAGGTAGCTGGGACTACAGGAACCCACCACAATGTCTGGCTATTTTTTTTTTTTTGAGGCAGAGCCTCAAGCTGTCCCCCTCGGTAGAGTGCTGTGGCATCACAGCTCACAGCAACCTCCAACTTCTGGGCTCAAGCAAGTCTCCTGCCTCTGCCTCCCAAGTAGCTGGGACCACAGGCGCCCGCCACAACACCCGGCTGTTTTTTGGGTGCAGCCGTCATTGTTATTTGGCAGGCCAGGGCTGGATTTGAACCCACCACCCTAGGCGTATGTGGCTGGCACCTTAGCCACCTGAGCCACAGGCACCAAGCCATGCCCGACTATTTTTAGAGATGAGGTCTCACTCTGGCTCAGGCTGGTTTCAAACTCAAGAGCTTAGGCAATCCATTGACCTCAGCCTCCCAGAATGCTGGGATTATAGGTGTGAACCAGTGCACTCAGCCCCTTTTTTTTTTATTTGTTTGTTTTTTGAGACAGTCTCACTCTGTCACCCTTGGTAGAGTACCGTGGAGTCACAGCTCACAGCAACCTCAAACCCTAGGGCTTAAGCGATTCTCTTACCTCAGTCTCCCAAGTAGCTGAGACTACAGGTGCCCATCATAATGCTAGGCTATTTTTAGTTTAACCTTTTATATTTCTAAAGATCAGGAAAATAATTTTCAATATAAAATTAAAGCTTTAGCTTCTCTGAAGATATGTATTTATAGTATCACAAATCCCATACAAGTGTTCAACTATAAAGAAATGAGAATTTACTACTGTTCATGAATTTTGAACAGAAGGATTGATCTTCGATTACTAGAAAAAGATTCTTGTATTTTTACTCCTTGTTTATACAGTTCTATATATTATCTACACACTTGTATTGGGGAATATATCAATTTATCTTTCTTTTAACTGTGCACATGTACATGCACACACACACATTGCTTTTCCCTGTGTGACCCTTCACATGTAGTCCCATCATACATTTTGGTTAAATCACATTGACTGTTCAGATTACGGTGACTGTGTAAATACTGTTCCTTAGCTAAACCGTGCAGTGAACTGTGTTTGTATTTCTTGTTTACCCTCAGATTTCATAATTGTTCTGCTTTTTTTTTTTTTGCTTAGTTTCTGGATCCTTAGACCTGATTATCCCTCAAAATTCTCTGAAAAAAAGCCTGTCACCCTCCTTTTTGTAGGAGCTAATGAATTTCACAGGTCCCCTCATAAGTCGCTGTGTCCCTACGTGATGGGTGCCCCCGTCCAGCCTGCGTAGGCTGCTCTCTAGGCTGGGGGAATGGGGCCTTCTTGGATTTTCCTTCTGCCCAGATCTAGGGACTTCCCTTCATCTTTTTTCCTGTTTTTTAGGCTTAACTGCCGTTCCTGGTGTCTGTCTTTGTTTTGGTGGTGAGGTAATGCGGTCACTTCCCATGGAAGTGCCCATTTCATTCTAAGTTTTAACACCTTGCATGTCTGAATGTTGTTATTCTTCATTTACATTTGATCAAGGCTCAGAATTTTGTTGTTTTTAAGGCATTTTGACTCTCAAGTCTTTATCATCTGTTTGCCTTTCCTTAATTTTGACTTCCATATTCCATCTCCTCATTTCTAATTCCCATCTTTTGGGAAACTTTTTCAATTCTATCTTTCAAAGAACTATTGAATTTTCTGATCATTTAAAAAAAATTTCCAGGAACCTCCTTTTTTAAAAGTGTTTTTGTTATATGCCTTTCTCTTCTTTCATGGATGCTGTATTCTCTTGTTTCTGTTTAAGGATATTAACTTCAGTTTCTAAATAATTTCTTCTGTTGCCTGAATTATTAGTTTTTCTTAGAATTCATTTGTTTCTATTTTGTTGGCTTCTTTTAAGTCAGAGACTTTCCTTTAGTGCTTAGCAATCCTTGCCTGTCGGTTCAGATTTGAGGCTGAGGCCCTGAAGTCCGGCTGAAAGCTCCGGGGAAAATGGTCAGGGTCTGCCAACAGGTAGATGGTTAGGTATTACTTTTTATTGAGGGACTCGAAGAATATTCCTAAGTCTTTATTCTTGGGCTTGTTAGTTCCCCTGCAGAGGCGTGTGGGTGTGAATCCCTCAGCAGCATCTGAGAGGCGGCGTCTGTGCGGCCTCACTGGAGACTCACACCCTCAGTCCACAGCCTCACTCTTCCTGGGCTGACATTCCCTTTGGAGTCCAAAGGCCTTTGGTTCACCCTCACGCAGAGGCCAAGCCTCTAAATTCATTTAGGAGTAAAAAGTGAGAGTAATCATCTGCACATGAGAGGAGAGAGCCCAGAATCCCACAGCTGCTCCTGTAGACTTTGTCAGCTGGGCCACCTGTTTTGCTGCCCTGGCCCAACCCTGGCCCTTCAGAACGCGCTGGGCTTTCTGGACGCTCTGACACAGAGCAGCTTGCTTCTTGTTGGCCACTTCTATGCAGATTCGTTATGTTCTAACTTTCTTTCTTCTGCTAAGTCAGTCATGAAGTATCCGTTTGCTCTCCGGCTCCCAAAGTTTTGCTGCTTCTGCCCTTTTCTGCTCTATCCTTCCTAATTCCCTTAGTGTCATCTGAGGATAGAACAGTAGTAAATGCCAAGTGTGTTATAAGTGGGACAGCACTGATTGCTTCTTCTACATTGCCCCTTCACTAACTTCATTTATTATTTAAGTTTCCTTATTCTGTGATTCTAATCATAGCTCCGACTCTGCTCCCGTGCCGGCACCATGCAGAGTACTTTTGTAGATTATCTAGTTTATTCCTCACAGCTACCCAACATGGCATAAAAGCTACTATTATGTCTATTTTACAGATAGAGGATCAAAGCCTGGGGAAGCTCATTGACTTACAAACGGCTCACATGGCAAAAATGTACTTGAGTCAAGACTGACTCCAGACAGCCTGAGTCTAAAACCTCTGCCCCTAACCACTGCACTGCTTCTCCACACTGACTGCTGAGCGCTCTGTGCAGAGAAGCATTTATAATGTACACGAACTGATACTATGTTTAATTAGGTCTTTGTGAATGAGGATCTTACAGTTTTAAAGCTTCAAAGGCATTTAAAATTCTCTTGGTGATTCCCCTTATGCTATAGATAAAAAAAAATCAGTCAACCAGCCGGGCGAGGTGGCTCATGCCTGTAATACCAGCACTCTGGGAGGCCGAGGCGGGTGGGTAGTCTGAGCTCACAAGTTTGAGACCAGCCTGAGCAAAAACAAGACTTCAACTCTACTAAAAATAGGAAAACTGAGGGAAAAGGATCACTTTGGCCCAAGACTTGAAGGTTGCTATGAGCTGTGATGCCATAGCACTCTAGCCAGGGCAACAGCTTGAGACTCTGTCTCAAAAAAAAGAAAAAATCAGACAACCAGAAAAGTTATATTAAGAGATTTGATCAAAACTCAAACATCTAGAAAAGATGTGTACTATATATGTGTGTATACACACATGTATATACACATTCACACATGTATGATCAATAATTTGATGTAGAAGTATTTTAGGTTAGTATTTCAAATAATGGCTATTTCAGCATATAAAAATAAAATATTGTTAGGGTATATCATTTATTTTGGTTGTATAATTGATACTTGCTATGCTTGATCTTTACCTATGAAGGATCCATCTTGTCACCAAGATTTTTAGCAACACTTTGTAACTTTTCTTCTATATCCTACTCATCCATTTCTAATGCACTATATAAATAGTATATTTATATTCCATCTTATTACAATATTCTAAAAGGAATACAAGTCTAAGAGATGGATTTGGGCAGACATTCTCAAAATAAAATAGTCTGATACAAACTGAATAAGATCAAGCCATTATTTTTAGCTTTTTCTTTTTTGCAGTTTTTGGCTGGGCCAGGTTTGAACCTGCCAGCTCCGGTATGTGGGGCCGGTGCTCTACTCTTTGAGCCACAAGTGCCACCCATTTTTAGCTTTTTCATTTATCTTCTATCTTTAGAGAGGGAGATAGAACCGGTTGGGAAGCACACACTCTCCTTAGGCATTACTTAGCTTACACCATAACTCATAAGACTCAAGGCCATTAGAGAAAGCATTTGGAGAAGATGGAGATACATTAGAGATATAAGAGTAATTTTAGAAACAAATCTAACATAAAATGATTTGAGTCAAAATGTAATAGGAAATTCACTGAACCACAAAATAAACCTTAAGTTTAACACCTTAGGGTATAAGGTTATATTCTGCCCCTGAAACCAAAAGCTTGTAGTAGTTTCATATTGCAAATATGTATCCTTAGAAATAGCCTTAATGGACAGGGTACAGTGGCTCACATCTGTAATCCCAGCACTCCTGGAGGCTGAGGTGGGTGGATCCTCTGAGCTCAGAAGTTCAAGACCAGCCTAAGCAAGAGTGAGACCCCATCTTTACTAAAAATAGAAAAACTAGCCAGGTATAAAGCTAGCTGGGTGTTGTGGTGGGTACCTGTTGTCCCAGCTACTCAGAAGGCTGAGGCAGGAGTTTGAGGTTGCTGCAAGCTAGACTGAAAACAAGGCACTCTAGCCTGGAGCAAAAGAGTGAGGCTCTGTCTCACACACACAAGAAAATAATAATAATAATGTTTATCCTAAGGATCAGGGTGGGAGAGAGCAAGATCCTTTCTGGGCTCAAGTACCTTCAGGAAGAGCTTATGTTCAGTTAGTTCTTTGCCAGCCTGATAGGAGTCATCTAAACAATATTTTAGAATTGTTTATTTCTCAGTTATTTTCTAATTTTAAAAAGTGTGTTTTGTTGATGTTATAAATCAATATGCATTCTATATGAATTAAAGCCATAAATGTAAAGTATTAAAAATGAATTAACAAAATGATTCCAAGGTATGCAAACATTAAAAGGAAAGATTGATAATTTTGACTAAATAAAACTGCTTACATCACAAAACTACCATAAACAAAACTAAAAAGAAACTACAACCAGAAAAATATTTCCAATAGATAAACGCTTAATATCTACAATATATAGAGTTTTTATATATCCAAATGAAGTTGGCATATACTCTAAAAGAAACATGTACTAAAGATGTGGTTACAGACAGCCAGTAAACATGAAAAATGTTCAAACTTATTTGTAAACAAATAATAACCACATATAAAAGTGAAAATGAACCACTAGTTTTACATACAAAATTATCAGCTGATAACGGGACAGGTGTAGGGTAATGGGCACCCTTGTTATCAGACCCATCTAATAAACATGCAGCAAAATTAACTTTGTGTTTTTGCTTCCTAATTCACAGTTTCCTTTTTAAAATCCACAGATTTAATTTTTTTTTATTATTTGGGATCTGTTGAGGGTATAAAGAATTAGGTTACATTGATCAGACTTAATTTTTTAAGAGCTGTTTTAGGTTTACCAAAAATTTGGATGAAAAATATCTGGAGATAGTTCTCACATCTATGCATGTAGCAAAAAATCCTTTACATAGAGCCGACAAGGATAGGTAGATAGGGATATACACATGACTTAAAAAAATATTTATTTGCTAAATGGTTAACATTTGCTAGAGTTATGTCACATTTACCTCTCCTTTAGTTGAAAATAATAATGTAGTTTGCATAGAAATTATACTTTTACATACTAGAACTAATACTTTCTTTGAGAACATAGCTATAGTAAAGTCATACTTCAAGTGGTAGTTATAAAATTGGCTGAGATGGAACTTTCAGGTTCTGCATTTTTGCTTCTGTTTATTTTGCTCATCGTGTAAATATTTAATCAGAACCTCTAGAAAACTTTGACCACTGCTGAATTCGTCTTCTGCTTTCCCGAATACTACTCCCGTGGGTTCGCTTGTAGTAACCCTCCCAGGAAAACTGAAGAAAGCATTATCTTCTTATAGGTAATGGTAGGTTCATTCTAGAGACAGTGCCTTGCCCTTATTTGAATGTCAGTGTAGAAAGTATTGTGTAAAATACAAAGTGAAATTATTTCCTCCCTGTATAGTAAGTTCCACAGAAAAAGGTAAAATGTTGAACTTATCCCACCTTACAAGAAGTTGTTTGAAAAACTATTTGGAAAAAAGTTTGGCAGTGTCCATGTCATTTTTTTCTCTGAAGTTTACAAAAAGAAAGAAAAAGGAAACAGACAGAAAGTACTCCTACTTATATCAAGGGGACATCATAGATGCCATGGATACCGTGTTTCCCCGAAAATAAGACACTGTCTTATATTTATTTTTTCTCAAGAAGACATACTAGGACTTATTTTCAGGGAATGTCTCGTTTTTATTAAGTATAATACAACAATCTCCATTTATTCAAATATAGTGAAGTCATCTTCTTCTGGAACCTGACAAGGGGAGCCAGCCTTGTTGGTGGGGCTGGCACTAGTGATGCGTGAACTCCTTTCCCCTAGCCCTTCACACATGCAATAGGATGCCTGCAACCGCGGTTACCACACGTGCACCCACACAAGTGTGAACAGCTCAGAGAAAGGAGCTGTGGTAGATAAAAGGTATTCCAGTCTTCCTTACTGCTCTGCACCAAAATGCATGGCCCTGGGTCAGTAAGCATATTATATGCATTATGTTTTTATACTGAGGGGAGAGTGTTCTTGAAAACTTAATATGCACACATTAAATAATTCTCATTTTTTTTTACCATCTTTGCAAAGTCATTTCCCTCATTTTTAAAGATGAGGACATTGAACCACAAAGAAGTATTTCCCTTGTAATAATGAACACCCCAAAATACAAGTTATAGGACAAACCCATGATGATTAAACCAAGTCCTTCCTCTGCGGTACTTGCATTTTAACTGAAGGAGCAATGGACATTTCAGAAGTCTGGAAGACAAGTGTTAGGATGAAGGCTACAAGACAGTGTCATCAGACTGGTTGTGATTAATTGCTAACTGAATAGTAGAAGTGACTGTTTTTTAAAAACTTTGTCTTATAAAACACCAGTCACTCTTGGAGAACCTGAGTTCCATGATGGGGGGGGGGAAAGTTGAATCATTTATGATGAATGTCTAGGGCTTAAACATTTTAACAATAATTGCCAAAGCTTATTATTATTATTATTTTAGATAGAGTCTCACTGTGTTGCCCTAGGTAGACTGCCATGGCCTCACAGCTCACAGCAACCTCTAACTCTTGAGCTTAAGCAATTCTCTTGCCTCAGCCTCCCAAGTAGCTAGGACTACAGGCACTCACCACAATGCCCAGCTATTTTCTTGTTGCGGTTGTCATTGTTGTTTAGCTGGCCCACGCCAGGCTTGAACCCAGAAGCCTTGGTGCATGTGGCTGGCACCATGACCAACTCTGTAACCACTGAGCTATGGGCACTGAGCCTGCCAAAGCTTATTAAATGCACTTTCTAGTGGGCAGAGGATAAGAAGATATGAAGTCCGTGTTAGAACTAAGGTGACTGGCTCAGTGCCTGTGGCTCAAGTGGCTAAGGTCCAGCCACAGACACCTAAGGTGTGGTGGGTTCGAATCTAGCCCAGGCCCACCAAACAACAATGACGGCTGCAACTAAAAAATAGCTGGGTATTGTGGTGGGCGCCTGTGGTCCCAGCTACTTGGGAGGCTGAGGCAGGAGACTTGCTTGAGCCCAGGAGTTAGAGGTTGCTGTGAGCTGTGATGCCACAGCACTCTACCCAGGGGGACAGCTTGAGGCTCTGTCTCAAAAAAAAAAAAAAAAAAAAGAACTAAGGTGACTGAAGATTGCAGTGGGACAAGGTTTTCTTTATCAAGTTTACCAGGTTTTATTCCATGTTATGTATTATGTGACCAGGACTCGGACAAGAATAAAGCCAGTGTTTGGTAAAACTGGGTCATCCTCTGAAAGACACATGTTTTTATTCATGATTAAGATACTGATTCTCATCTTTGTTTTTTTTTAATGAATGGAGTCAAATCTGATAATTTAATGAAGTCTAACTTATTAAACTTTACAAGGACTCATGACAATTTCCAGGTACCGTGACCATCAGTAAACTGGAAAGACCATTTGCACCTCACACTTAGTCCGAACTCTTGATGTCTTCAGCTGGATGCTCTCTGTGACCTCTCAGTGGGGATGGGAAGAGGCACGTGCCAGGACCATCAGCTCCTTATTAGCCTGGCCCCTAGGAAAGGAAAGCCCAAATAACCAGAAATGTGCAGTATTTCCCCTCAGCAGCCAACCTGTGGGACAGGTGTAACTACAGCAGGGTGGATGTGTCTTGGGCAGGAGTGTAGCTCGGGGGCCCACCAGGTCCACCTGCCCAACCAGGCCAACTTCTGTCTGTCAATTCTGTTCCCTCCGGCTGTGTCTATTGGGAATGTCTGTGCCTCTTATTGAATAAATATGCCTTGGAGAACACTATCAATCTGAAAATATTTTTACATTATTCTCAAATATCAACTAACAGTTTAAAAATATTGGATCTCTCTTTCCTTATCAGTAAAATATGGGGGGTATATTAACTTTTCTCTAAAGAGTTTATTTCTCAAGTTCTATAGTTTTATAAAATTAGTTTAGCTGTAAACAAAGCACTGAGATTATCTTGCCCTGATGTAATTGACATTACTTAATGACCTGGTAAGGGTTGTCATACTATGTTGTTAAAATTTTAAAATAAAAAAAGCTTAAAATTAAATGTGTGTAGTTTGATCCCAAATATGTACACATGTGTATCCATGCGTATAGCTGGCATATATCTATTAGTTAGACGTACACTATTGATTATTGATTGGTTATTATTGTTTATTCCTGTGTAGCAAGGTGATGGGTGAATTTCTCTCCCTCTTCTTGCTCTTCTGTTTCTCTGTTTAATGTTGAACTGTATAGTAGGATAGCATACGAATCTGAAAAATAAGCATCTTTGTTGTGTAAATTGTTTTAACTCAGCACTCTGGGAAAGTGAACCCACTGAAGGAAGATCCCACGAGGGACTTGAAACAGCTGCTCCAAGAGCTGAGAAGCGTAATCAACGAGGAGCCGGCCATGCCGCGGGGCAAGGCGGAGGAGGACACCAGCAGCCCGTCCCTGGGAGGCGTGTGTGTGGCCGTGTAAGGCTGTGTGCACTCAGGGCGGGAGTGGACCTCATGAGTGCCTGAGTTGCCCACCTGTTACTGTCTGGGAGATGAGGTTTAAATAACTTGAAAGAATATCTGGAGTTACCAGGGAAAGCACTATGAAAATGGAGGAGTTAAGCAAAAATAAAACAGCTTGACATCGAGAAAAAATAATACGGCCATTCGGTTCAGGCGGTAGTCAGTGCAAGGTTATCATTATGTAACTTATATATAATTATAAGTTACGTTTGTGTAGTAACTTATAATTCCCAACACATTTTGCTTCTGTACTTTTACCTAAATATCAGAACCACCATTTGAGATAAGGCAGGGTAGGTTTTATCCCATTTTATAAATGAGGAAAATAAAAAAGGTTGACTTCTCCATAGCCACACAGTGCAGTGGTGGAGCTAAAACTAGAGCCCTGAGAACTACTGACCAGTCCAGGTGTAAGCTGATAGGAAAGGCCTGGGCTCTCCCCATGTTCGTGCCGGTGACCTCCATCAAATTAATAAAAGGCCAGATCTAGAAAGGATTCAGCCAGCTCTCCAGCCCTTCCCTGTACACAGCTGTAAAAATCAATGAGATTCTCATACATTTTTATTTATTTTTGCAGCTTTTTTTTTTTAAGTGTTGGGGATTCATTGAGGGTACAAAGAACCAGGTTATGATGATTGCATTTGTTAGGTAAAGTCCCCAAAAAGGTGTGTCACACACTGTGACCCCCCCCATATGTTTTTAAACAGTGCATTTTATTTTATTGTCACTTAGATTAGCTTAGGGTATTTCTATTTTTAATATTATAACCCATAGCTGTAATATTCATTTTGTAGTTATATGACAAATACTGTATCTAAAAGTATTACTTTCTGAAATAGTACCTGTTTCTATAAACAATCTCTAGGTTGGGGTGGTGGCTCATGCCTGCAGTCCCAGCACTCTGGGAGGCGGCCGGCTGCGGGGGGCGGTCACTTGAGGTCAGGAATTCAAGACCAGCCTGAGCAAGAGTGATACCACGTCTCTACTAAAAGTAGAAATAATTAGCTGGGGGCAGTGGCAGGTGCCTGTATTTCTAGCTACTTGGGAGGCTGAGGCAGGAGGATCACTTGAACCCAGGAGTTTGAGGTCCTGTGAACTGTGATGTGACCATGGCACTGGAGCCAGGGTCCAGTGGGTGGAGATCCTGTCTTCAAAAAAAAAAAAAAAAACTGATTCTTTAAGGTGTCCAATTAGTATATATTAACCTGAGGCATCAAAATACATATTAGCTGGGTTTATCTAGTTGTTATTAACACTGATAACAATAGTAAAGTATGAATAATAGCCCAGTTACCCAGCATAACATTGCATTATCTGAACCACATAATGTCAGGAACGTTCCACTGACCACTCCATCAAAGAATATGTTCATTGTCAGAGCACTTTGATTCTGTCATAACTGTAGTATGCCTTGTAAGCCGAGCAGTAAGTTCATTTGATGGAGGTGTGTCCTGTGAAGCACAGAGGCCCAGCGAGGGGGAGCTCGAGACCCCACCCTCAGCACAGCTCCCTACAAGGGCGGCAGGGCCTCCCTGATCAAGTTCCAACATTCCAGCCACTGATGGCCTTGGCCTGGATTGGACTGCATCAAATGCAAATGTCTGGTCCTAGAGAGCTTATGTTAATTTGCTGTAATCCTATAAACGCCCTGGGCACTAAAGCCTAAACTCAGCCAGACTCATTAAAGAGTTCACATTTCTGATGAACTCCAGAGACAGCCCTTTGCAAATTTGCTTAGAAGTTTAAAATATGCAGTTGTGACTTAAAGAAAAATTAAATATATGTAAGCATTGACTATTCTAAAAAGATTTGGAATCTGGAAATTGTTCTTTATATAATTAACAGAGGTTTTGTCTCCACAGAGATGATGGAATAAGAGAGTGCATTACTGAATCAAGCCTTAGATCAGACATATGCCGGAGGTAAAAAGAATCCGAAATTCTGAATGATATTAATTGTCCAAGAATTTTATATGTGGCCTATAATTTGGGAAGTCTGTTGGGACAGTTTACAAGGCACTTAATGGGCATATTGGGCTCATGGAAGGAAGCTGGTCTATTGTGTAACTGACTCTATAAAGGATTTTAATGAAATACACTAAAGTAATTCACTTTCTAGAAGTCAACTTAATAGACATATTTTAATTTTGAATTTTTCTGATGTTTACCCACATGAAGCTATTTTTATATGGTATGCAAATAGAAGACCTTCGGTATATGCAGATATTTACAGTGGCTTCTATAACTTTGGAGAAAAGAGTGGTCCAGAAGGAAGTGGTAACAAGCTCAATTTAGAATTATAAGAACTTTATTGAAAACAATTCTGTTTTCATCAATAATTGGATAGCTGAATTTTTAAATAAAGTTATTAAACAAGCATAAACAAATAAAATCCATAACCCTAAATAAGACACTGATCAAAGACAACTTCCAAAAATTAACTTTAGCCAAAAAAGAAAAAAGACTAATATTAATTTGTTTTTCTTATAAAACACTGTGGCCATTGCTTAGAAATCTTGAGCAGATGCTCCCTGCCTGCTGTGTTAAGCGTGTGATGGCTGAAGAGTCTCCGTAACTTGTCACCACTCTGCTTTTACTCCAGCATGAGGCTCTAAGCCAGGAGGCGCCTCCTTCCCAAGAGTTCCTTTCTCTTTGTCTTTAAGATTTTCTCCATACTATTTACTCTTTTAAATCTGTATGTATCTGAAAGAAAAGTTCAGAGGAACAATTTTGTTTTATTATTTAGTTAATATTTATGATCTATCCTTTGGGCTCTCAGATGATATCATTTCACCTAAGAGAAAAATAAAATTTTTGGAATTTTTAAAAAGGAAACAAAAATAAATTATTTCTCTCAAAACCTTTGTTACTTTGGTAAGAGAATAATATTATATAGGCTTTGATTTCTTTCATCCTTCTACCAACAGAAGCAACAACTCATTAAGGGATTCCACAGAATGCAGCAAATCAAGTGAAACTCTTAGTAGGTAAGAAATGGTCTCATCAGCCCCTAGTTTTAAAAACTTCCCTCTGTCATTGTGCGAGGCGCTGAGAGTGTAACAACAAGCAGGCCGGGTACGGGCCCTGTCCTCAGGTCGCTGAGAATCTTCAGTGCTATCTATTGACTGAATGCCTGGACAAACTTATTTTTATCTTTTCTATTTTCACCACCTATAAAAATAGAGATATCTGAGCCCTCTTTCTTTCTTTCTTTCTTTTTTTTTTTTTGAGGCAGAGTCTCAAGCTGTCACCCTGGGTAGAGTGCTTTGGCATCACAGCTCACAGCAACCTCCAACTCCTGGACTTAAGCGATTCTCTTGCCTCAGCCTCCCAAGTAGGGAGGGTGCCCGCCACAATACCCAGCCATTTTTTGGTTGTAGTTGTCATTGTTGTTTGGCAGGCCCAGGCTGGATTTGAACCCACCAGCTCTGATGTATGTGGCTGGCCCCTTAGCCACTTGAGCTACAGGCACTGAACCCCCTCTTTATTTCTTATAAGATATGAAAGTAAATTTTGCTGTTAAAATCTAATTAGATGAGAGCTTAGTCATTGCTGTATCTTCAGCACCAAGCATAATGCCTGCCACGTAATAGCCATTCAGTAGATATTTGTTTAGGGAGTAAATTAAGATAGTATTGTATGTCTCTGATACAGTTCACTTGATCAGAATACAGAGAACTTGAATCTTTCTGAATGCAGTTGCCCCTCTGTGTCCGTGGGGGATTGATTCCAGGATTCCTGGTGAACACCAAAACCCATGGATGATCAAATCTCTTCTGTAAAGTGCTGTAATATTTGCATATGACCAACTCACATCCTCCTTTATACTTATTAAATCATTTCTAGATTACTTATAATACCTAATATACTGTAAGTAGCTGTTATACTGTACTGGTTAGGGAAAAATGACAACAAAAAGGTCTGCACATGTTCTGTGCAAATGCAACCTGATTTCCTGTTGGTCAAATCCATGAATGCTATACTCACAGATACAGAAGGGAACTGTATACCTTTCTCTTAGCTTAAAAAAAAGGTGTTTAGATTTCTTTCTCATCTGGGTGCATGGCACTATTTCATACCTATTGTTGACTACATCTAACTCCTGCATATTTTTGTTGTTAGTATTTTCTGGTTGTTTTAGACTTAGCTCATTTAGACTAATAAAATCTGGTTGGTTGGACACAGTGGCTCACACCTATAATCCCAGCACTTTGGGAAGCCAGAGCCAGATCACTTGAGGCCACAATTTCAAGACCAGCCTGGGCAGTGTAGTAAGACTGTCTGTACAAAAAATTAAAAAATTAGTTGGCCATGGTGGTGCATGCCTATAGTTTAGCTACTCAGGAGGCTGAGGCAGGAGGATCAATTGATTGAGCATAGGAATTCAAAGCTGCTATGAGCTATTATGATGCAACTGCATTATAGCCCAGGGAACAGAGCAAGACCCTGTCTCATGGTGGCTGTAATCCCAGCATTCTGGGAGGCCAAGGTAGGAGGATCACTTGAGCTCAGGAGTTTGAGACCAGCCTGTGGAAGAGCAAAACCCCATCTCTACTAAAAATTGAAAAAGATTGGCTCTGCGCCCATAGCTCAGTGGTTAGGGTACTGGCCACATGCACTGGGGCTGGTGAGTTTGAACCCAGCTCAGGCCTGCTAAAACAAACAAACAACAACAATAACAACAACAACAAAAATAGCCGGGCATTGTGGCAGGTACCTTAGTCCCAGCTACTTGGGAGGCTGAGACAAGAGAATTGCTTGAGCCTAAGAGTTTAAGGTTGAGGTTGCTGTGAGTTATGAAGCCATAGCACTCTACTGAGGGCAACAAAGTGAGACTCTGTCTCAATTAAAAAAAAAATAGAAAAAGATTAGCCAAGTGTGATGGCACCCACTTGTAGCCCCAGCTACTCAGGAGGCTGAGGCAAAAGAATTGCTTGAGCCTGAGTGTTGGACGTTGTAATGAACTATGATGACACCGCTGCACTCCAGCTACAGCAACAGAGTAAAACCCTGTCTTCAAATAATAATATAATCTATGAGGGAGGCATTCTTTTCCTTTCTATAGTATAGGTTAGAAATGAAGACTCAAATTGCTTAAGCAACTTGCCAAGGTCATATAGCAGAGACACCTCAGATTTGAACTCAGGTCTAGCTGGGCTCCTGTGCTTGTGACCATTACTGTGTACTGTTCCTGGCTACTTGGGAAGGAACCAGTCATTGAGAAGGCATTGTTTTACAATTTTACAATTTCATGACTGGCTTAATAAAAGACCACTGGGTCCTCATATCCATGCATGCATTTAATGAGATAACATCAGCCATCACAGAGCCTCAGGGTAGCTCCACTCTGCACTGGTGAGAGTGGGGTGCTAACCAAGTAACATCTTACTATTATAACGAGAATAGTTTTGCCTTTGTAAGCCCCCTGGAAGGGAGCCAGCTTGAGAGCTGCTGCTGTGACATTCTTACCCCGGCACCCAACTCAGGCCACGGTGTGGTTCCTGCCAACTCTTACTTAAGTGAGTCTTACAGTTTTATAAAGTGATACTACTGTTGCTCAGAGGATTTTTTTTTTTTTTTTGCGGTTTTTGGCCGGGGCTGGGTTTGGACCCACCACCTCTGGCACGTGGGACCAGCGCCCTACCCCTTTGAGCCACAGGCGCTGCCCGCTAAGAAGATTTTTGTTGTCGTTTCTTTGGTTCTGCATTTTTTGACGAGTTATGAAGATTACGTCTCTTAGTATCAATGAGAAAAGTGATTTGGGTTTTATAACTATAATTACACAAAAACGAATGTTCTAATCAAGATCATTCCTTATAATATTTTCAGTCTGCAGAATGTTCATAGGTACCGAAAACAAAAAGATAATGCAACTTTCAGTTGTCCTCCTAAATTATTTTATTTTAGAATTTCTGCAGTTCAGGGTTGTCATTGCCATCTTGACATCTTTATAGTTTCATGACTGGCTTAATAAAGGACAACTGAGTTCTTGTATCTGTGAGATATGGGAGAGAAGGGAGCTGGCTCCTTTCCAGGGGACTTATGAAGGCACAACTATTCTCGTTATAATAGTAACATGTTACTTGGTCACGAGTGCAGAGTGGAGTTACCCAGAGGCTCTGTGATGGCTGAGCTTATCTGATTATATTGTAAGCCATCAAGTTTGCCCGTGTTGGTTCACTTCTGTCCATAAATCGTATTTGCGTTTGTGACGTGGATCTTGCTTTGCCATTCTGTTGCTTCCAGAGACCCAGTCACGCTACACACGGCAGACATGGAAGATCCATCCAGCTGCTTCACGTTCCCACCCACAGGTGAGTTTCCAACAGAAGCCCAGAAATGAGGCTACTTACAAGCCTGCAGGGGTGCCCCATTTCCACGCGAGTCAGAGTAGCCTCTGAGTCCCCAGGAACTCTCAGGTCTCAGTTCCTAGTTTTCTTTTCTTTCACCCATTCTGCTATATTCACCCTTCAGCTATTCCTTGAAAACATCAGGCAGCTTCCCTGAGATACAGAAGTTGCCCAAGGGCAGATCTGTAACTCTTGGGTCTCCTGACAGATCCCAGGTACCTAGAACCTCATCGGCACATAGGTGCTCAGTATGTATTTACTGAGTGGATGAAAGAAAAAGAGAGGAATCAAGACAGATGGTTCTTTATGTAATTTCTAAGGAATTACAGACAAGATGATCTCTATAAAAACAAGCTTTTGAAGGAAGAGATTGAAAGACAACAAAATCTGTTGAAAAGCAAACTGAGATAACTCAGACTAGAAATAGAAAAGAAAAATTAAAATATAATAGAGAAAGACTTTTACAATGAAAAATAAAAGAGGCATGACTGAAATGACAGAAAATTACACAGAATTTTTTAAATAGGAAAGAAAAAATAATTATAGAGAATATGTTTGATTTGGAAGGATCTAACATAAGGGAAGACAACAAAATGAATGGGAAAGAATGAAACTGAAAATAGTATTCAAAAATGTAGCTATAGCTATTCTGCGTACCTGGAGAATAAATAATGTAAGTAGGAGGAATTGCGGTAATGTGAAAAGAGATGAGAGAAAGATGCGTTTCCAGTTTTTTTCTTCTTTTAGAGAAGAGCGTCAGGGTAAGGTCACCTGCCACTTGATAACCTCTTGGTCAGGGGCAGACCACGTATACAGTAGTGGTCCCCTAAGGTACAGGGGAGTTGAAAAATTCCTACTGACTAGTGATGTCATTGCCATCCCAGCGTCACACAGCAGCACGGTGCCTTGTCTGTGTTTAGTTTGTTTACATGCACAGATGCTATTGTGTTCCTGCCGCCTGCCACCTGCCCTATCTGAAGAGCCACAGGGCGGGGCTCGTTCCTGTTCACCCCCTTCCTAAGGCACAGGCCTTTTCAATTTTAGTGAAAACCTGGGATATTTACCAGAATATCCCCCTTTCTCCTATCATTGGGAACATTTTCGCATGGAAGTTTGACTTTTTAAAGAGGTACAGTGTACTGTTTTTAATTAATTTTGTCCTTCTACTTGTGTCACTGCAAAATTTCAGGAAGTCCATCCGTGAAGAACTCTCCCTGCCGTTCGTTCAGCTCCTCTCCTAAGAAATCCCCAGTGCACTCGCTGCTCACCAGCTCAGTGGAGGAGTCAGTGGGCTCCGTGTCACAGTACAGGTGCGGCAAACCTGCTCATTCCTCCGAATCTGTCAAAGGTAAGAATAATGGAATGTCTCTCGGGATTAATTCATTTCTCACTCTGCTAAACTGAAAGTTCTTTTAGTAGAACTAATAAGACTTTGTGTGCTGTTTTTATATGCAAGCCCTGGTTGACAGTGTGTTCCTTAAATCTTATTTGAATAGAACAGCTATTGTGTACACTGTGCAAATTTAGTAAATGTATGTGAATATTATATGTAAGTATTGTCTCTTTTTCTCGGACATGGATAATAGATTTTACCTCTATTTTGTTATAAGGTTTTGAATTTTTTAATCCTATGAGTGACTTTTGTCTCTTTCTGATATTCTTTAAACTTAACAGGCCTCCTTCAGTCTCTGTGCACACAGGCATCTACTCTACAAACCTGTCAACAGTTTCCCTTTTTTTATTATTATTATTTTTTTATCGCCCTCAGTAGAGTGCTGTGGCATCACACAGATCACAGCAACCTCCAACTCCTGGGCTTAGGTGATTCTCTTGCCTCAGCCTCCCGAGTAGCTGGGACTACCGGCGCCCACTACAACACCCAGCTATTTTTTTTTGTTGCAGTTCGGTTGGAGCCAGGTTCAAACCTGCCACCTTCAGTATATGGGGCCAGCGCCCTACTCACTGAGCCACAGGCTCCGCCCAGCTTTTTCCCATTTTTTAAATTTTGCATTCACTTGTTATTTGATAAGACAGACAAGGAAACTAGTTTGATTTTGAGTAAGCACAAGCCTGGTAAATAAGTGGATGTCAAGACAGTGCCTGTAGCTCAGTGGGCAGGGTGCCAGCCACATACACCAAGGTTGGCGGGTTTGAACCCAGCCCAGGTCAGCTAAAATAACAATGACAACTGTAACAGAAAAAATGGCCGGCGTTGTGGCAGGTGCCTGTAGTCCCAGCTACTTGGGAGTCTGAGGCAAGAGAATCTCTTAAGCCCAGGAGTTTGAGGTTACCATGAGCTGTGATGCCATGGCACTCTACCCAGGGTGACAGCTTGAGACTCTGTCTTCAAAAAAAAAAAAAAAAGCAGGTGTCAAATATGTATTTGTTGACTTGAACTGGAAATGTCTCTCCTTGTGTATGAGAATGGCCCGACAGCCCCAGTGCTCTGTGACACCATTCCCTGTCATGGCAGATACATGAGGCCTAGTGCACCACAGTCAAGTCAGTTCTCAGTCTTTTCGGGCCTTCTGGATCCTTGAATGCAGCCTTTTGACTGAACCCACATTTTATAGAACAGATCCTTTTAATAAAGGCATACTGTGCCTTCCACATTTCTAGATGCTGACAAAGTACTAATCACACATATTAGTCCATTTTCTTTTTTACTATTTTTCTTTCTGTACTTGTGTTCTCTTTCATCTTATATGTTTCTAAGCTATCCATTTAGTATTTTTAAAATGTAAAGTATTAGCCAGGCATGATGGCTCACTCCTGTACTCCTGACAGCAACTTGCAGTGACAGCATGGGCACTGGCCTGGTTCCATTATCTGTAGTCTTCTCGCTCATGTACCACTTAGTACAATGGAATTAAATAATAGTAAATCTGATTGGATTAAAACAAAATCAGATAAGCTAGTACTTCAATATTTAGATAAAATTTGTTTTTCTCTGTTTAAAATAGTGTTTTAAGGGCTGTGTGCAGTGGTTCATGCCTGTAATCCCAGCACTGGGAGGCCAAGGCGAGTGGATTATCTGAGTTCAGGAGTTGGAGACCAGCCTGAGCAAGAGCAAGATCTTGTCTCTAAAAATAGCCGGGTGTTGTGGTAGACACCTGCAGTCCCAGCTACCATGGAGGTTGAGGCAAGAGGATCACTTGAGTCCAAGAGTTTGAGGTTGCTGTGAGCTATAATGCCAGGTACTCAGACCCACGGTGACAGAGACTCTGTCTCAAAAAAAAAAAAAATAGCATTTTAAGGTTTAAATATTATAACTCTTTTAGAATTTGTATAGTATGGGTTTTTCTGGTTCCTTTTATTTTAAAGGAAAAGCTTTATAGCCTATGCTTATAATTGCATGCTTCTGAAAAGACATCGAATAGACTTTTAATATCACATCTAAGCAATTTTCTAATAGATTCACAGTCTCAGCCAATAGAAACAACAGGAAAAACATGCAGGAAGCTTCAGAACAGACTGGAAAGCTTGCAAACTCTGGTAGAAGATTTACAGATGAAAAACCAAGGTACAGTGTGCACTTCTGGAGAAGTCTTTCTTGCTCGTAGGAATAGCCACCTTCCCTTCAGGTTAAGCCTCCTCTCTGTAGCCCACCCAGAGGACGCTGAATGAGCAATAAAGAAAGCTTTGTTAAAACACGATGTCTTAGTCTACGACTAGTTCCTGGATTAATTAGTTAATGTGACTGTGGGTAGGTCACTCTGGCCATGCTCTGCCCCTTCATCTACCTAACAGGGTCAACAGTCCTGCTGATCAGCGCCCAGGAGGACACACGTTCTGAGTGGTTTTTCACGTGGACCTCTCTCACACGCTGTCTTTCTTGCCCTGTTAGGTCTGCAGACAAGCATGTGCATGATGGTAGCCAAGATGGTATTGCAGTCAGTAGCCAGAAGGCAGAAGAATAGTATTTAGCCATGCACAGGATTTAAGTTAGCATAGCACTGTAGGAGACTCTGCCACCCAGGGAGCCACACAGTGAAAAAAGAAGCCACTGCTAAAAATACGAAAGCCCTTTGAATAAGAAACTATTATAGTCTATTAAGAGGCTGGGCATCTTGTTGGCCATACGTTCTAAGCACCACGGACATGGGGGGTTATCAGGTTTCAGGCTTTTGTGGTGTAACCTTATGAATCTGGGAGACTTCATCGGAGAGAAAGGAGATTTGGAACACATCTCTTCTCTTATTCTGTCTTTCTAGCCCTAGAGGATATAAATTGCTGGGTGAAGGAAATAAATATTTTTCTATGGACACATATTTATAAAATAAATTTAATCTTATTAATAATAAGTTACCATTCACATTTAGTGAGCACTTCTTGATTCTGCGCCAGGCCCTGTACTCAGAGCTTCACTTACATTTTCTTCATGTGGCCTCACAACACTGAGGAAGGGGGGCGTGTCATTGGGGCGCTGGAAATGAGCAGACAGAAGCTCAGAGCACCAGCGTCAGTAAGGGCTAAGTCACACAAGGGGAAGCAGGGCTGGGACTTGGTCCCTGCAGCTCCTGCCTCCTAAATCCGCATATGTTTTAGTACACTAAGGTTAATAAATTGTTGTTAAGGAACATTCCAGAGCCTTTTGAGAACTCCAGATCCCTATAACATCAGTATATAAACATCAGTGAAAACATTTGATTGTAAGTTTATTGTGAGTTTTTTTTTGCAGTTTTTGGTCAGGGCTGCATTTGAACCCACCACCTCCAGTATATGGGGCCGGCACCCTATTCCTTTGAGCCACAGGCGCTGCCCATGAATTTTCTTTTTAAAGGAAAATGCATTATTTTACTGGCCCTATTTTCATTCACACTTTAATTTATATTTCTGAGTTTATCTGATTTATGCCACCTTGTAGTAATATACATGGAAGACACGTTTTATTTGTCTAATAAATTTTAAAAGACCTTTTCATTAGGTGCAGTATCTATAAGGGATGTCTCTTAGAAATTTGGAAACAAATATTTTTGGAGAGGATTTGGGGAGTATTAGCAAAACTTAAAATGTACATACCATTGACCAAGAAATTCCACATCTGGCAAATTATTCTGTAAGACATGATTATACAAATGCACAGAAGTCTGAATACAAAAGTATTTACTATAGCATTGTTTATGAAGAAAAATAAGAACGTAGCCTTTGTTGTACCCTTTTGAGGTGTCTAAATTAATCTTTAATTAGTGTATACTACTTTTATAATAATTAGGTTCATTTAAAACAACTGAAAGAATACAGACTCACCTTCAGATCTGTTCCATAACACCAACTTTTTAAAAAAATATGCTACATCACAACTTCTCTTAATCACAGAATATATCTTTTCTATACTAACTAATCTTTTAAGAAGCATGTAACTGAATTTAAATCCTAAGTAGATTTTTCTATTCTAACTTTGTTTTGTCAACATTTTCAGCAATGTCTTCAATGATCAGAAATCAAGAAAAGAGGATACAGAAAGTGAAAGACCAGGAAAAAATGTTACTAAAATGATTCATTGCTTGCCTATTCTTTACAGAGAGATGATACCCAATTAATTGTGGTGTTACTTATAATTAGTGCCCTGTGTACTTTTTTCTTTTTATGTGAAAATTTAATAAAAGATACCCTATCCTGTAAACTCTATTTTGAAATAAATTATTCTTGAGTATTCTTACAGTAAAATTTAACATCTATTAGCTGGATTTGGAACTATTCATACATTGTAATACTTAATATCTATAAGGTATGCATATACTGTAAGTTATTATGTATGAGGTATTACAATTACTTTACAAGGTAATTAAAAGGTATAATTTGTGCTAATTCTATTGGAATAATTGCTTGTTTTTCATATTTGTTAGTGGTCCCAAGACAGTAGAATCTTTTTTTTTCAGCTTAAAAATAAATCTAGTGGAAAAACTGCTTTGATATGGAAGTGAAAGATGTGGTATAATGCCTAGAACAGAAGGACAGACTCCAGCGTACTGGACTTACACATAAGGGACTTCTTCTGTGACCCTAAACTCACTGTTTGTTCTGTCAGTATCAGTACAAGTAGTCAGATAACCAAGTATCAGGGCCCAGTTAAAACTTTAGGAAAGTTGGCTCAGCGCCTGCGGCTCAAGCGGCTAAGGAGCCAGCCACTTACACCTGAGCTGGCGGGTTCAAATCCAGCCCCGGCCCACCAAACAACAATAATGGCTGCAACCAAAAAATAGCCAGACGTTGTGGTGGGC
>NW_003852434.1:12210155-12219868 GCF_000181295.1 Otolemur garnettii
AAAAAAAAAAAAAAGTGTAGTTGTTCATCTGTTTGTTTTTTATTAGTACTGAATACATTGGCACTTGCTTTTCCTTTGTTGTGATACTTTACTTAGGAGAATGTTCTCCATATTTAATGAGGTAAGTACAAAAGATGGAAAGTCTCCAAAAAAGATGGAGACTTTACATCTTTTGAACTTACCTAGTCGAATTGGCTGAATACGTAGCACATCCAATTTTAAATAAAATATTAACTCTATATTAAAAAGATCATTAAGTCAATTGGCTTTACTTGAAAGATTAGTTTTTATTTCATTAGGTAATGATAAAATGGCTAGGCTAGGCACAGTGACTCACGCCTGTAATCCTAGCACTCTGAGAGGCCGAGGTGGGTGGATTGCCTGAGCTTATGGGTTCAAGACCAGCCTGAGCCAGAGTAAGACCCTGTATCTAAAAATAGCTGGGCATTGTGGCAGGCGCCTTTAGTCCCAGCTACTTGGGAGGCTGGGGCAAGAGAATTGCTTAAGCCCAGGAGTTTGAGGTTGCTGTGAGCTCTGATGCTACAGCACTCTACCGAGGGTGACAAAATGAGACTCTGTCTCTAAAAAAAAGTAATAATAAAATGGCTAGTGATAGAATTCTAAAGAGATTTTTATTTAAATTGCTTTACCTTGGGCTTTCTGTGTAGTAATTGTAAATACCTTTGGCAGCCTTCACTGGTGCAAAATAAAATTCATCACGAAGTGTGTAAGCAGTAGATAGGCATTTAACATAAAAGCGCCATGGCCCAGACATAGTTCTCTAAGCACTTTCTAATGCTATCTTCAGTTGGGTTTGTTCTTTTCAGCAATAATCATCTGTTACTGGGATTAAGCATTGCTTTGCCAGTAGTAAGACACTTGTTACAAGTTATTTTAACATAAAATTCATTTTCAAGTACAGGCCTGCTGAATTCCCCCCCCAAACAAAGGTATAGTTAAATATTCTAAACTTTTTCTCCAAAGGGAAGAGAAAAACAGACTCTTTGTATGTTTGCTTCTGAACTGTGTGATGTTTGTTCTTCTCTATGGTCAGTTAGTGGAGGAAAATATTAGTATTTTATTTTACACCCTAAATTCTCACCTATTGTGATAATAAGATATAGGCAAATAATTCAGACATTTCAGAAAGATATTAAAATAGGTTTTATTATTAGGTCACTTATAATAACTTAAGTGTAAATGTTTATTTTTTCTTCTCAGAGTACAGATACACTTCTTATCACTGTCCAGTATACATTTGTGACCCAGGATGGCTAGTGGTATGAAAGGAGAGGAAAGAGGGTGACAGAGACTACTGCTAGGGGGCAGTCCAGACCTGCGGGAGAGGGCAGGCAGTGGGAGAGAGATGGCCCTGCAAGGCTCGCGTGGGCAAATGATGCGTGTGCCCTCCCTGCAGTCAGGCCGTGCCTGGGTCTCCCTGTCCTCTAAGAGATGTCACTGAGGCCACCTCATTCAGTCCACACCCTATTCCGGTTCATGCTCCCTTTCCTCACAGCCTGCTCTATGACTGATTTCCGTGGCCCCTCATTTCTACACAGCCTCAGAATATTAAGCCAAAGACATACTTGCTTTCTTCAAAACCATACCTGGCAGATAAAATCAAACAAAGACACGCAGCACTGGGGGTATCCTTACTAATTACATCCAGTGACCAGGTACTTTCTGATCATAGTTCCATATAGTGTTAACAATTTTGAAATATAAAATACGCATGTAGTAAAGAACATTCCTGAAGCCGTACTGAGAGGAAACAAGCTGTTTTGAATGAGGCTTATTTTGCTACCTTGGTCTAAGCATCACCTAAAGGCACAAGCTTGAACCCTATGTCCTGGTTAGTTTCTATGCTCCTGGCCATGGCCTATGGCTGGAGCTTAGCCAGTCACTCCGCAAGAGAATCAGCCCTAAGGTAGTGATGGGTCAGCATAAACCCACCATCCATGCCACAGGGAAAGAAGCCCGTGCTCACTGGAACTGTTACCTGCATATATACACACATATGTTTCTGGATGTTAGACAAAAGCCACTAGCAGGTTTAAAACAACTCTGATTGCTGAATTTAAATGCCTCTGTGTGCTCCATAACCTTTGCCCTCTGTCACAGCCTCTCCAGGACTTTGCAGACTGGAGCAGGGAACCCCCCACCACTCGTGAACCACCTTGTCCTCACGGCCAGTCTCCAGGAACCTATTGCTACACTCTTCCCAGCGGGTCACTTCCCCATTCTCCACCAAGATGAACTTCCACTCTACCCCTGTATCAGCTGGCAGGACAACAGAATGAGACCAGAGTCCATCCCTGCAGTAACGGAGTGGGATGTAAGTGTTCCATCTCCCAAGATTCTCGTGGTCTCCAGTTACTGCGATAAACTGCCTGTCAGTGCTTGTAACATAATGGACCTGGAACCTGATGCTAACTTGCTGAGTCTTTGAAGACCCTGCCACTCTTTCCACTTCCCCACGCGCTTCCCGACCTCTTGCATCCATAACAGTGCTTCTCCCATAGTCCATTCCCTGGTTTAGGCTTAACACTGAAGTCTCAGGACTGCCACCCAAGCCAATGTCACCCCAAGATGAGTGCCTAGACACCATTTCCCAGTCCTCGTGGTTCGCCAGGTCCTGCCTGTCCAGCTGTGCCAGGCTCGCTTCTTCATGTCCGTCCACGAGCAAGTTGCTAGGAGACAACTTCTCTGCAGAACATGTAGCTGCTTTAGCAGGCATCTCTTGTCCTTTTGGGAATCCCCATTCTCCTATACGAGATTCAAGGTTTTCATTTCTTGAAGATTCAGGGTAACTCCTAGAGTTACTGTTCTCAGAGGTAGCTAGAGGTGTTGTGTCTGGAAACTGTCCAGAAGGAACATGCTCTCTGGACATGTCACAGACTTCTCTGGAAGGATTCTGTAATCTCCAGGCTTCCTCCAGCAGGTCTTTGGTCTCAGAAATCAAACGTCCATTGCTTTCTTGAAGATGTTCTAAGAAATGAAAGGAAAATTGTAACAGTGTTAGGCAGTTCATGTAAGAGAAAGGGAAGTTGTTCTGAGAAGACAGATTTAGTATTGAAGGCTTTACTACTAATCCATCTGCAGTTACAAAGTCTCCTGTCTATTAAAATCAAGCTCTACTTAATTAGTCTGTTCGCAACACCATGTTTTAAGAATATACTTGTGTATCTGATAATAAAAGGCACATCCAAAGCATCAGTGTTGCAAAGCCTGAAGTCGTGGTCCCTGGTCTCCCACAGTCCAGGCTATGCTGGCACACAAACAGGTGGGGATGCTTGGTTCTTGTCATCAGAAAATACTGTCCAGGCTGGGTGCAGTGGTTCACACCTATATTCCCAACATTTGGAGAGGCCAAGGCAGGACTGCTTGAGGCCAGGAGTTTTAAAACCACCCTAGGCAACATAGTGAGACCCCACCTCTACAAAAAATGAGACCAGTGTGGTGGTGTGTGTCTATGATCCCAGCTGCTCTGGAGATTGAGGCAGGAGAATTGCCTGGGCCCAGGTCAAGGTTGCAGTCAGCTATGATGACACCACTGCACTCCAGCCCAGGCAACACAGCAAAACCCAATCTCAAAAGAAAAAAAAAATCCAGCCTGTGGGGCAAAGGGCAGCATGGCAGCCTTCCAAACCAGAAGGGTACACTTGTACTCCCAGGAAACGTGCCGGCCAGGGATTGGCTCTTACAGATGGTGGACAGATCAGCAGGAGCTGTTGCTGCAGGAGCACCAAGGACAGTGCATCCCTGGGCAAGCGCTGCCCTAAAGGGTGTGGGCAGGATGGTTCTCTCCTTGCCCACCCCAAATTCATCAGGGACCTCTTCAACAAAACAGAGGGCTTTTTGCATCCCCTCTCATTGAACACAGGTGGGTTTTTTTGTTTGTTTGTTTAGACAGAGTCCAACTATGTCACCCTCGGTAGAGTGCTGTGGCATCACAGCTCACAGCAACCTCAAACTCTAGGGCCTAAGCAATTCTCTTGTCTCAACCTCCCAAGTACTTGGGACCACAGATGTCCACCACAATGCTCGCCTTTTTTTTTTTTTTGGTTGTAATTTTTGTTCGGCCCAGCTCCGTGTATGTGGGTGGCATCCTAGCTGCTAAGCTACAGGCACCAAGCCAGGTGGTTTGTTCTATATGTTCTCAAAAGCGCACAATCCGAGTCCCCTGAAGACTGGGTTTTCCTTCTTGGCCACACTTCACTGGTGGTCCGGCTAGCTCCCTGTAAGATCAAAACCACACAGTCCGCACCCATCAGGTTTTGGTGGGGGGGAGGTGTGGAGATAAATTAACTGTGTATTTATCACAAACCAATCACAAGAAAGGCACAGGGCAGATTTTCATTTCCACACGTGAGCACTCCACTAAAAGTTCACAGATGTCATTTTCACCATGAGGCCAGTCCAGGCCCGGCAGCTTGCCAAGGGAGGGCACTGGACGCTTTCCTGCCAGCGCTTGCTCTCTGCCTGGCGACGGGCCCAAAATGGGATTTAAATCTCGATGTAAATACTACTGAGTTGGGTCCACTGCGAAGTCCCCCTATTAAGTAGTCCTTTCGCAGGGATCGGACCACTCTGCGCCGCGGGAAGGCAGTCAGTGCTCAGCCCTGGGCGTCAGCCACGGCCTTCGTGGCCGGAGTCCAGCCAGAACTTCGTCTTCCTGACAGAAGCGTCTGGAGAGCCGGAGGAGCTCGCAGCTCCCGTGTTCCCAAACCCTGCTCTTCCCAGCTGCGGGAGGGGAGGACATGACATGGCCGGATTGGGACTGAGGCTGAAGAGGGCTGCGGGCTCCTCCTAACCAAGGCCTCTTTTCCAAAGGCCTGAGAAGGGGCGCCGCCAACCCCGCCGCCCGCACTGCGCCAAGCGCCGCCGCCCCCACCCTGCGGGAGGGGCAGGGGTGTCCTCGCCGCCGGGCGCGGAGGGCAGAGGCGCAGGGCGCGGCGCGGGGAAGAACGGCCCAGGCATCTCCGGGACTCCGGGGAGGACACAGACCGACTGGTGCGCACGCACCGGCCCGGGGAACCCGGCGCGTGGGGAGGTCCCAACCGCGGTGGGGGAGCCGGTCTGCGGGGATGGGCGCAGGAAGGCCCGGCGGATTCTTTCCTCCCTTTCTCGTTGAACTTCAAAGCCCAGGCAGATGTGCCTTCGAGACCCGGGAGGGAGAATACCTGGTTTGGTGACTAGATCCTGCCCGGAAGGTCCAGGGCTCCGTCCACCGCCTCCACCCCGATCGCCTCCTGGAGCCGCAGCCTCCCCAGGAGGGGCGTCCTCCTCCGGCTCCGCGTCCCCGTCCTTCCTCGAGCCCCCTGCGTCGCCCCGCAGCAACCAAACGAAAAGCGCTCCTGCCAGACCCCCTCCGACCAGCAGGGCGGACCAGACGGCGCCCATGGCTGGGAGGCTACGGCTGCTGGAGACGACGGGGACCGACGCGGGGACTCAGGTCACAGGCAGAGCCACACCTACCCCGCCCGCCCTGCCTTTTACGGTGCCTGCCGCTGCCCTCCGGCAAGAGTCCGGCCCCTTGCGACGAGGGCTCAACTTTCCTGGCCCCGCCCCGTTGTCCGGGCGGGGACTCCAGCGCGCCTGTGTTCCACGCTGTTCCAGACTGTCCGAGCCGCCTGCGGCCCGGGGTGCAGGGTGCAGCGTTCCCTGTGTGTCCCGCGCGAGTGAAGAGACCAAGCACGCGACCAGGTCCTGCCCCACGGCCCTGTGGTCTCCCGCCAGCACCTCGCGCCCCCTCCCCACTGACACTCAGCAGCGGCACGGCCAGCGAGAGGCCACCGGCTGCTCAGAGCTCAGAGGCGGGAGAGGCCGTGAGGGTCGCGGGCCTGGGACGGAGGGCGCCGGGCGCAGTGCGGAAAAACCGCGGACCTGGTGGGAACTCCGGCCGGGATTCGCTGCGCTGGGCTTCACCGAGCCTCAACTGTCTCTCCTGTGACACGGAAGGATTGGCTGGGCACGGTGGCTCACGCCAGACGCTGGGAGGCCCAGGCGGGAGGATCACTTGAGGCCGGAAGTTGGAGACCAGCCTGAGCAACAGCGCGACCCAGTCTCTACTAAAAATAGGAAAATGAGCAGGACATGCACCTGTAGACCCAGCTACTCAGGAGGCTGAGGCAGGAGAATCTGTTGAGGTTGCAGTGAGCTGTGATGATGCCGCTGCTCTTGAGCGGCAGAGAGAGAGAGACCCTGTCATGAAGTTAAAATAAAATGGAATAAAATGGACTGAGGTCCCATTCTTCTATAGATGCCAAATACGCACGTATCTCAAGAGCATCCATCCAGTCATTGCCTCTTCCTCCACTTCTTTTTTTTTTTTTTTTTTTTAGAGACAGAGTTTCGCTACATCGCCTCTGGTAGAGTGCCATGGCGTCGCACCGCTCACAACAACCCAGCTCTTGGGCATAGGCGGTTCTCTTGCCTCAGCCTCCGGAGTAGCTGGGCGCCCGCCACAAGGCCCAGCTATTTTTTTATTGCAGTTTGGCCAGGGCCAGGTTTGAGCCTGCCACCCTCTGTATATAGGGCGGCGCCGCACCCCCTGAGCCACAGGCGCCGCCCACTTCTTCAACTTCTTATTGGGGTGTATGGTTGCTGCAACATGTGCACCCATCTGTCTGAACTGGATGTTGTCCAGGGACCAGCTCCTATAAGTGTATTAATAAAAATAGCAACCGTTTATTGACTGCTGTCTGTATTCCAGATGTTTTATGTATGTTTTTAATTTACTCCCTCACAAAACCACCACCTGTGAGCTAAGAATTATACACATTTATTTTAAAATGCATTTTCGTGCTGATCTGATGGCTTTGCACACAACTTCAAGTTGGTCCCTACGTTTGCATCTCCAGCACCAGCTTTCCCCTGGCCACACACTTTCACATCCAACTAAAGGCTGCAGCTGGAGAATCCTCGCTGTGGAGTAATTATTGCAGTGGCTGCCTCTAGTAGGACAAGGAATTCAGTTATGCCCCTTACTGGGAGTGACAGCAGCCCCTAAAGAGGAGGGGGGCAAGTCTTGGCCAGTGAAGTTACTGGAGGGCGGTGGGGCAGCTCAGTGCAGGTTGGAGCCGGGAGGATCACAATGGAAGGGGAAGCGGTGGGGGGAGATGCCTACAGGGCTCCTCCCCCTGGGTGACTGGCATATATGTCAAAGCAGCTCACCCAGATCTGCATGCCTCCTCTTCCCCATCTCAGGAAGGGGCAACTTCAACCAGCACATACTTCCCATTGCTCTAAAACAAAACAAAGCAAGCTCCTACAGGCTATTTTCACACCAGCAAAGTGCTCTGGTTAAAACACTCCAATCAGGCCAGGTGCAGTGGCTCATGCCTGTACTCCTAGCACTGTGGGAGGCCAAGGTGGGAGGATTGCCTGAGCTCAGGAGTTCCAAACTAGCTTGAGCAAGAACAGGCCCCCATCTCTGAACATAGCTGGTGTTTTGTTGGGCACCTGTGGTCCTAGCTACTCGAGAGGCTGAGGCAAGAGAATCACTTGAGCTTAAGAATCTGAGGTTGCTGTGAGCTATGACGCTATGACACTCAACTCAGGGTGTCTGAAACTCTGTCTCAAAAAATAAACAGTCCTCTGTTCAAGACCTTCCAACTGCTCTAGCTCTCTTGGCAAAACCTTCAAGACTGCAGGACCTGTCCCTGTGACCTCTCATAGCTCATCTCTATCTGCCCTTCTCTGACACTAGCTTCCTTGCCTGGCGCCATCCTTCCCGCAGAAATCCTCTCTACCTCGTCCTCCCCGGGTCTTTGCACAAACATCATCTGTTCTTCCCTGACAATCCTGATTTTAACTACAACTCCCTACTCCTTGCCCCCCCCCCCGCTCCCTTGTTCTAGTGCACTCTGTAATCCACACAATTGTTTATTTTTTTCATTCTTGCTTTACAGTGTAAAAATGACACAAGAACAGGGATTATTGTCCTTTGTTCTCTGCTAAACTCCCAGCACCTCTGACACACTCAGAGTGAGCATCTGTAAAATGTCTGAAATACTGACATCACTTATTAAAGGGCTGCTATTTTTATTGATAAAATTATCATAGAAGCTGGTCCCTAGACAATCTCAGTTCAGGCAGCTGAGGGCACATTCTGCAGTACCCGTATAGTCCCAAACTGTTGAATGAATCAATGAAACTGTTGAATGCCCCAGGTCACCTTGCTCTGAGCATTCTGCCACTTTCCTTGCATAGATTCTATATGTGCATTTTTAGCACAATCTAGATATTACATTTTTGTCAATGGTTTTTATGTCTTAAAGTAATTGGAGAGTCAGTGGTGAACTTTGTAAAGACTTGTGAAGTTTAAACTACTGACAATTGACTCAGGCAGTCTTCAGGTGACTCGGGAGATGAGTGTGAAAATACAAAAGTGGCAGTGATACTACGTATTTAAGAAAATAGATATCACTGGGTAAAATAACATCCTCTTCATGGACTCTGTCACCAATTAACTCTTAAATTATAAGACTATGACAGCTCTAATTTTCTAAGTAGCCAGAATTTTATAGAATAATTTGGAATTAGTCTATCTCCTTTTGTCAGTAAAACTGTAACTAAGGTTACAAAGGAATTCAAGGTGTCCTTGAATTAAAAACTATGAAGCCTATAAAATGATTTTATAAATAATAGGAAAATGCTTGAGGATTTTCTTCTTCTCTGCCCACTGATAACGTCCACTGCCACTTCACTGGCCAAAGTTTTGTTTGTTTGTTTTTAATCAATGAACTGATGGATGAAATCCAAGAGAATTTGCAAAATTCTGGAATGTAAGCCCCACTATTCATTTCTGATACCTAAAAGGCTCTTAAGAAAAGTTTATTATTATTGTCTATTGTTATTTCATTTATCAAAAAAAATCACTGAAAAATTACATAATTCTTCCCAACCCATCAGAATTCTTTTTATGTTGTACCAGACTTATCAAGCAACATTTTTAAAGGACAACATTTGGTTTTCCAAACACAAATGTCATCCCATCAATTTCTATATTGCTGATTTTATTTATTAATTAATTAATTTATTTATTTTTAGAGATAGAGCCTCAAAGTTTCATCCTGGGTAGAGTGCCGTGGTGTCACAGCTCACAGTAATCTCCAACTTCTGGGCTTAAGCGATTCTCTTGCCTCAGCCTCCCAAGTAGCTGGGACTACGGTGCCCGCCACAACGCCCAACTATTTATTTTTTCTTGGTTGCAGTTGTCATTGTTTAGCAGGCCTGGGCTGGATTCCAACCCACCAGCTCTGGTGTATGTGGCTGGTGCCTCAGCTGCTTGAGCTATAGGCACTGAGCCTGTATTGCTGATTTTAAAAAATGACTCACTCACTGCTCTGTATTCTGAACATTCTTACTGTGCTGATGATACCCATATTTATCACTGTACAACTGTAAAATAACACTCTTTGCCTCTACATGTTATAGAAACCCTGAGTGTCAGGGAACAAAAAAGCAAGTAGGCGTGACGGGGACAGGGAGGAAGCTGATGAGTGCTGCGGGATGCGTTGAACTGGAGGCACCAGCAGGAAGCAGAAGTTTCTATAGTTTGAAGGCCAGGGCTGGAGATATTGGCAATTCCTCACGGAGAGCTGACACATCTGAGGTGGAGATTAATGTCACAAAGGAAAATGAAGGATGAGCCCAACTTTGGTCCTTGGCACAATTCGCAAGGAAAGTTTCCTCCATGGTGCTACTTA
>NW_003852434.1:12220107-12238204 GCF_000181295.1 Otolemur garnettii
TTTTTTTTTTTTGGTTGCAGCCATCATTGTTGTTTGGTGGTCCAGGCTGGGGATTTGAACCCGCCACCTTAGGTGTACGTGTCTGGCGCCTTAGCCGGTTGAGCTACAGGCGCCGAGCCAAGAGGGGGCTTATTTTCTAATTGACATTAATCTACTTAATAAGGTATAGAGATGGATATTTTAAAGTTTATTATATTTACCTATTTTTTCCCCCTTTAACCTAATGCAAGAAACAGTTGCCCAATTCTGGGGTACAAGATGATGAAAAGCAGCTTTGTCTGCTGGGCCAGGGAGATTAGAGAGCTAAGTGAGAGGGAGCCCAAGCCAGGGAGGGAAAGCAGTTCAGACGCTGGTGGGAGGCGGGCCTGGAGGTGTCGCTTAGCAGAGCTTCAGTGGATAGAAGACTGAGGACAAATGGTTAAATTTGCCATAGGAGAAGCCATCGACAGCTCGCAGGGTTTGTGGGGTTGGAGGTGGATTTGGGAAGGCCAAGGTGCGAATGTGAAGGCTGGGAAATCCCCCATGGCCCACCAAGGCTGAAAGCTGAGAAGTCTGCTTCTCTCTTGAGAAGTGTGGAGGCAAAGAGCTGGAAACAAATTGAAGGGTTGCCTATGAACACAACAGTTCTTAGAAACCAAGAGAGATGTGAGCACATTTGGAAGCAGGAAAGTGCCGGTGAAGATGGAGCCTGAACACGTGAGAAAAAGAGGAAGCATCTCCCGGGAATTCCCCGAGGGAGGAGGGGGAGCTGGGTGGAGAACATCAGTGGGAAAGCTGGCCTTGGACAGAGGAAGGAGAGGAGATGGGTATGCACAAAGAAACGGGGAAATAAGACACAGTTTGCGATACGGAGGAGGCAGGGGCTGCGGCTATCAGCTGGGTGGGAGGAAGGGAATCCGCCGAAGCAGAGAAGGCAGAAAATAGCTGCTGGACAGAGACGCTACTGTCGGGACACTCCTCCAAGTCACTTCTTCCTGAAGAAGTAGCTGGTGGTTTTTTTCCTTCCTCCCTCCTCTTCCCCTCTGTCCTTCCTCCCGGCCTTTTTAAGCCTGCTGAGGTTTGATTTAAGCTTATGCCTTCATCTCCCTGTTAGATGCAAGTCTGGAAGGTGTAATACCCAAATCAGGCATTTAGGGCACCACCCCTGTCGGTAGGTGGTAGAATAAGAATGGTATCTGGTCTCCATCCCTTTATGCCTGGCGCAGAGCTCCGAAAGCCCCTGGGATTTCCTGAGTGACAGGGGTGTCTTTTGTTACTCCCAGTAAGCCACAAGTCTATCACACCAGATTTTCTCTGATGGAATAATTATTTTTGTAGTTTGTCTCATCCCCGCTTTAGACCATAAACCCACTCAGGGTCAGAGCTTGTTTGCTTTTTATATTCTCTGGAATGTCAGGTCTGTCATCTAACCAGCCTTCTTTGAATTGTTTTGTTTAATGAATACCTGATAGATGCCGTGCTAGGCTGAGCGCTTTACACAGGCTGGCTCATGTCCTGGCCTCAGAGAAGTCATCTGCCCAAGGTCATGTCATATGCTGATGAGTGTCCAAGCTGGGTTTCGAACCTGGGATTGTGACCTCAGGACCCATGCTCTGAAACTCTAGCTATGCTGAATCCTGACTCTTACACCATGTTCAAATTTCAAAGCATAAATTTTAGAAGTGAGTGTGCGGATTTGGACATGTGACACCTGAGAAGCCCTCTGGGAGTGTTCCAGCGTTTATGGTGACTTGAAGACTTGTCCTGCTTTGTAATTCCTCTCTCTGCAAGCCGCTCTTCCTCGGGGAAGGCAGTCATCTCCACCAGCACCTGTCTGCAGCCGTCAAACCTCTGGCCCTGGGGCTCTTCATACCAGCGGCCACAGGCACAGCTCTGCGGTCACGTTGGCGCTGGCCAGCATCACGTTCCAGGGACGGTTTCTCATGGACACTGTTTGCAAACCTCTGACTCATCTTAGTTCCACAATAGATTCAAGGCTATGGGATTGGTTATAGAAAATGATGAAAACTTTAGGAAAGGGAGATGCATGCTAGAAAAACCAGCTCGTTCCACAGAGCTGGGTGACGACTTTGCAGTCATGAAACGGTGGACTCCAGAAGAAGTAAAGCGCTCAGAGTAGAGCTAACAGCACAAAACCCCGAGAGACTGTCAGTACGACAATGGCTAATGTGAGAGGCAAAAGAATTTGTGAGTTGTTTTTCGTTTTGAGACAGTCTCACTCTGTCACCTTGGGTAGAGTGCCATGATGTCACAGCTCACAGCAACCTCAAACTCTTGGGCTTAAGCGATTCTCTTGCCTCAGCCTCCCAAGTAGCTGGATTACAGATGCCCACCACAATGCCCAGCTATTTTTTGTTGCAGCTGTCATTGTTGTCTAGCTGGCCCAGATTGGGTTCAAACCTGCCAACTTCGGTGTATGTGGCTGGTGCCATAACCACTGAGCTAGTAAGGGCTCAAAATAAGTATTTATTGTATGAATGAATATCAGGAATGGCAAGGCCATTCTATTTTTAAAAGCAACTTACGATCGCCTACACTTAAGAAGAAGAAAATTAGGCTCTACCTTTTGAAGGAAAATGTATCACATTCTTAAAACATGTTTTAAGAAGAGAATGGACTGTTCATTAGCCACAAATTATTTACATTCCTCTCATGTGCAAAGTACACTCACCCTCCCTTCCAAATCTCATCCCTTTACAGCATCAGCTTGGAATCTGGAATGACCCAGGCTCAGGTACAGATGAGACTCCGGAGGTATAAATCTTTCAGCAGAGTTATTCTAATCCAGTTCCTTTCAATTGGAAGGCCTGTGAACTGCAGAGAAGAGTCAGCTGCTGCCCTCCCACCCCACCCGTCAGCTCCTGCCCTCCCGTCGGTGGGAGAGGCACCATATTATCGCCATAGACACGCCTGAGCACAGGCATGTGCTTCATGGTAATGCTGAAAACCAGCCAAGGAAATGCTGGAAGTTTCTTGATTAGAACTTTGTCCAACTACGGCCTGGGAATAATCGTCCATGGCTGTTGGTTCCATTCTCTTGGGTCCGTCCTCTGAGTCCTCTGTTCTCTAACAGAGGTACCAGTTTGCAGCTGAGACGTTCTCGCAGTCTGGTCCCCTGACAGCAGAGTCCTCTTCTCATTTTATACTGTCTGTGTTCCTTTTAGTTCAAGCTGGCATTGTTTATGCCGATATAATTCTTTGAAAAATTGTATTGGTCTCCTGTGAATTTTATTAGGTCTACACGATTATTCAAAAGCCAAACCCACAAATCTTTTCCAGGTAAGCCTTTACATTTTTACTGACATTCTTCTCAAAGCGCTTCCAGCTTCTATTCTCTACGCAGTTTGCCTGCTTCCTCCCACATTTTAGGTTCTTGTTACAGCAGCACCCCACTTCAGATACCAAAATCTATATTAATTATCTAATGCTTCATATTAAACAAACGTGGAACCGACTGACTTAAAACAACAAACATTATAGCAGTTTTTTGAGTCAGGAATTCAGGATCCTGACCCTGATTGGATCTGGAGGCTCAGAATCTCTCAAAGGTCAGCAGCCAGGTTGTCAGCGGTGGCACAGTCTCATCTGAAGGCTCCCTGGGGCCTGCAGGACCCACTTCCAGACGGCTCCTCCATGGCTATGTACAGAAGGCTTTAGCTCCTTGCCATGTCGCCTCCCCCTGCACAGCTCGGGTGCCCTCAGACCCTGGCAGCTAGTCTTTCTCAGAGCGAGCAGTGATCCAAGTGAGGACAAGGAGGAAGCCGTGGTTTAGTCTGATGGTAGGAAATACAGTCTCAGAAGTCAGAATCATCCCCTCCCCCACGTTCTATTCATTAGAAGCCATCATTGGGCATATCCCTCCCACACTCAATGGAGGGGAGGAACTAGACACTACGTTTCTGAAGAAAGAATATCAAGCAATTTGTGATCATATTTTAAAATAAACACATAGCCCCAAATCAGGGGTTCTTTGGGATTTCCTCAAAAATCAAAACAAAAGGATCTCATGTCTTGCTGCTGTTGAATTAAGAGAAACAAAATTAACTGTTTAGTTGGCTGAATTAAGACATCATTTGAATTTGCAGCTTCACTAGATCTCTTATGTGAAGACTGAGCATTGTTTGGGAAAGATCAACATACTGAATGCTGAAATGGGACCCTACGGGAAGATGAGGATGGCATCAAATACCCTAAAGTCCCAACCATATGGAGTGTTTTTTTGTTGTTGTTGTTTTGTTTTGTTTTTTGCAGTTTTTGCCCAGGGCTGGGTTTGAACCTGCCACCTCTAGCATATGGGACCAGCACCCTACCCCTTTGAGCCACAGGGGCTGCCCAGTCCCCCAACCATATGGAAATACACCACTCAGATCACAAGCTACAGAGGGCATAACTGGCTGATGTCCCCAGCTGCAGCCTCCTGGCTCCTCCCCCACACTGAGGCCATGCTTCCCATGGGCTCCTCCCAGCCAATGACTGAACATGGCAGAAAAATCAAGTAGCCCATTTCTGGAAAGATATAAGACTCCTCCTCTTCAACTGGAGGACATCTTCATCTGGAGGGCCTCTCATTGGCTGGTGAAAACCATATTTGAATTGTGTTGCAGTCCAAGATTCTTTTTATACCAATTGTTCTTCTTTCCCTTCTTCCTTCCACAGAGACCTGACGTGCATTACAGTCTAAAAGCTCTCCCTATCTTTTCCTGATCCATCCTCTAGCAAAGCTCATAAATGTCTAATCCCATCTTGCCTTCTGCTTCATGGCACATCTGAACTAATGTGGCCCTTCTCATTGAGAGACCTTCCCTCTTCCTCTGTGTGACAAGACTCTCCCCCTCTTTCATGAAGACTGTGGAAGTTCTCTCCTAGGAGGCGGGAAAACCAGTTCTTTTCATTCTTCACACCTAACATCCTGCATCATCTCCCATCCTACAGCCAGGGGTGTGCTAGAGACAGGTTGTACTAGGTCACAAAAGCCAACAAACACATTTCAGAAATTCAGGGAGCTGATAGGTAAACACAACCACTATTAAAACTTTATTTTTGTATTTTTTTTTTATTGAATGGTAACTATGTACATTAATGCACTTCTGGGGTACAGTGTGGGGTTTTCGCACACAATCCGAAACACTTCCATCAAACTGGTTAACATAGCCTTCATGTCATTTTCTTGGTTATTGTTTTAAAACATTCACATTCTACTCTTAGAAAGATTCACTTGTACCCTTGTAAGATAAACCTCAGAAGTGATCCCTCCAATCCCCCTCCCTCCACCCATTCCCCCCTCCTCTCTCCCTCCCTACTATTAAAACTTTAATTCTACTTCTTTTTTTTCTGCCTTGATCATTCTGTCACCCTGGGTAGAGTACTGTGGCATCATAGCTCACAGCAACCTCGAACTCTTGGACTCAAGCAATCCTCTTGCCTTAGCCTCCTGAATAGCTGGGACTACAGCCCTCCCACCCCCGGATTTTCTATTTTTAGTAGAGATGGGGGTCTCACTCTTGCTCAGGCTGGTCTCAAACTCCTGAGCTCAAGGGATACAACCACCTCGGCCTCGCAGAGTGTGAGGATTACAGGTGTGAGCCACCACTCCCAGCTTAAAACTTAAATTCTATATACTTACAATTAAATAAATGACATTAAAAACAAAGATAATAAAAACTCAAAAACTCACCACTTCCTAATTATTTACTAGCTTTTTATGACTCCCTATGCTCTCAGGTTCCTTCTACCTACGATACTCGAGTGTGGGAAATATACATCCAAACATAATGGTGTGCTTCTCACACTTCTCTCTGGATTTTGGAGACCAGATTTAGACTCACTGTTTCAGCTTATTTATTTAGTAGTCTGAGAGGCTGCCAGCTTTGAGTGAAACCTGAAGCAAGAGAAGGCTTTCTAGTGGGCCCAGAAAGTCCGCCCTCCGTCGCAGTGGTTCCAATGTGCTGAAACACCTGTGCGTACCTGAATGGAGCTTTGGAACATGCAGAAAGTCAACCAGAGTACAAGCCCCAGGGGCAGGGAGGGGGTTGCAGCTGAACCATAAACTCTGTGCCTATAACTGTTCTCCTTTTGAGAAACGGGTCTTGACTTGTTGCTAGACACTAGCAAATCCAGCAGGTTGGTCAGGAGACATTAGGTAACCAAGTGACTAGTGCCCATCTTAAGCTGAGGATTATCTTACCACTAAGCCATCGTGTCAACTAACACCTAGTGTGTGTGTGCAGCGTGCCAGGATCTCTGCCACATGTGAGCACTTGTAACATTCCCTTTAATTCTCAGCATGGTTCTCGAAGGCAGTGCTGTCGTTGTCGCAGTCATCCCTGGTCTAGCTGGGGAAACTGAAGCAGAGAGTGGATAAGCAACCGGCCCGTAGTCCGACGGCTGATAAGTGGCAGGCAGAACGTGGTCAGAACCCAGGCCCCCGGCTCCGACTTGTGTTGCTTCTCATGTTCAGGCAGACGTTTTCTGTGCAAGCTGGGGCTTGAGAAGGAATTGAGGACTCCACCAACTGCAGGGTGGGCCCAGTCCTCCTGCACTACCATTCCTCCCCCAGCCCCTCCTGCTGTCCTCACAGCACGTGTTCTGTGTCCCCTAAATGAAGAGTCAGCCAAGACAATGCAGTGGCACCAGCCACAAAGTAGTAGCCATGCCAAGGGTGGCCTGGACATCAGCAGGGAAGGGGCCTTTCCAGCAGGCAGAATTGTAAGCATTTAGCCTGTTGACCACTTTATCTGAAAGGAGAAATGGCCTGAGGGGCAGATATCCCCCAATAATGGTCAGTGGCTGATGGTTTAGCTTGGCAGCCAGAAACCTGGAAGGTTCAAGAATGTAGGGCTTGTCACAGGGATGTTTGGGGAGAGAGGTATCCAGGGTATCTCTCAGAATGGATCCAGAGTGCAGGGATATTTGGGTCTCCATGACTGCCCACCAAAAGGCCTCCCCTGTAGAGGAAGGCTCCGTGGCCATCTGGGAAGGCTGACCAGCCCTCTCTCCTGTAGGCAGGCCAGTGCCACCCCGCAGTCTCGTCCACAGGGTGGGCACGGTGGCAGTGGTGGGAGTGCAGGCTGCTCGGAGGCTCAGCAGCTTTGATTTCCCCTCCCCAAAACTTATCTGGCTACTTCCTCCGTGGAATATTCAGGTGTCTAGGAGTTGAAACCAAACTCATTCCCCAATCCCAATTAGATTTGAATGTAGCAAACCCAGAAACGAAGTGGCTAGGGAAAAAAGTGGATTCTCTCCAGACCAACACTGCCAGCACCCTCTGCTGCTCAGCACTCAACAGCCCAAACCCTGCACTGATGCCCAAGCCCTGCCCCCGGGCCTGGGATTAGACACCCCTCCACGGCTTGCAGGGGGCCTGCTCCCCTGTCATGCTCCCTTGGGTCTCCAGCAGACATCGTGGCGGTGGTGTGAGTTCAATCCAGAACACCACAGACCTCTTCCATCTCTCTACTGGATTTGACTTTGCTGACCTGGCCGACAAGCTTCTGCCGACACTAATGTTCTTGCCTGCCCCCATGGCATTCCACCACTGCTGGTTCTCATGAATAAACCTATTTTACACCAAAAGGGACAAGGCAACAGGCTGATGCTGTGGGGTTCACTGCTCCTATAGTGTACTCACCCCAAAACGTCTGGCCTCACAGAGGGTAAAGGCTCCTTTACAGCTTTAGTTGGGAGACAGTACCTCACAAAATGCAGTATTTACTCTGAACGAGGAACCAACCTATGTTCTTCCTTCCATATCCAGAAACGTGACGTGAGAACCAAGAAGTAGCACTGGGAGGTATCCCCTAAAAACCACTATCAAAATCGTTACCTCTTAGCCCCACTACTGGGCTCCAGTGATTTAAAAGCTTGGGACAAGTCTTCTCCCCCTAAAAAAAAAAATAAGAGTTCCATTCAGTTAGAAGGTGATACTGCCACCTGGTCACTTTGGACTGCTCATGCCACTAGAATAAGTAGAAAAAGGCAGGGATGTATGGCATTGGGAAGTGACAAGTCGTCACTAACCAGAGGAAATTGATTTACAATAAAGTCATGAAAACCAGGGGACTCCATGGAGTTCCGCTTGGTGTTCCCATGTCTACTGACAAAATGTCATGACTGGTCAGGATCATCAGGGCTTAGACCCTTTGAGAGTAAAAGTTGAGTGAACAATTTCTGCCAGAAGGTGCTGGCTAAAAACAAAAAGAACCTGAGACAAGGAGAACCCTGTGTCGCGCCGGCAGCCTCCTGGTTCTCTGTGGAAAATGAGCAGGTTGCATTTATCTGCGTTTTCTCTCTTGCCACGTCATGTACATGCCATGTGTTTTCTGAGGTTTCCTCATCTTTCCTTGTCTCTTTTCCCCACTAAGGGTGTGTTATGATCCTATTTTCTCTGTCATCAGTTTAGCGTACAGATTGCTGAGACAAGATTGTGATAGACCCAGAAGATGAAAGGCCATCACCCAGGGACTGCCCATGAAGGCAGACTCAGTGATGGAGGCCAGAAGATGAAGGGCCATCACCCAGGGACTGCCCATGAAGGCAGACTCAGTGATGGAGGCCAGAAGATGAAGGGCCATCTCCCAGGGACTGCCCATGAAGGCAGACTCAGTGATGGAGAAAGCCCTGGCCAGTGACCTCCCTTTCCACATGATTGTCTTTTCCTGCAGGAGGAATGGTTTCATTAATGAGAGGAAGCTTCTTTGTTTATACTTTTTTATTCTCCAGCTCATGGTCTGCAGGCTGCATAAGAAGCACTGCACCTGTTTCAGGTGAGGGCCTCAGGTGCTGCCACTCAGGGCAGGTGAAGGGTGTGTGCAGAGGTCAGCAGGTGAGAGAGAAGGAGGTGCCAGGCTCTTTCCAACAATCAGTTCTCAATGGAACTAAGAGTGAGACCACTTCTAAAATAATGTCATGAGGGGTGTACCCCCCAACAATCCAAACCCAGGCCCTCCCTGCAGTGCTGGGGATTGAATTTCAACATGACACGCGTGTGGCTAAACCATATCCAAACCACAGCAATACCTAAAAAAGGAAAAAATACCTCCATAAGCTCTTTCAAATTGAAAGAAACTAATATTGTAAAGAAACAGGAAAAATGAAGTAATACCCTAAAATAATACCCTAAAAACTGCAACAGAGTAATTCTGCTTTTATTTATTGTTTTAATTTTTACAAATAGTGCAGACATCTACATAATAGTCACAGTGCTACAAAAATGTGAGATTACTTGTGATGACTGATCTCCTAGATGATGAAATATATAAAGTATTGATTATTGAGAAGATGGTTGAGAAATGTTTGTATGATGTACTACCTTTACAGATGCTGCCAAGTCAAAGATGAACACTCCCAGTGGTGCACCGACAATAAACTCTGTGTAATGCTTAGTGAGAGAGAGAGAGTACCAGCCAAGTATGTAGTCGGTAAAATCTGCCTGATCATCTTCCCAGGATTCTTCTACGCTTGAGTTAATCGTACAGGAGTCTTGCTACATGCATATTTATGTTCTTTCCTGGGATACATCTTCTTTAGAAACTAAAAAAACAAAACAAAACAAACAAACAAAAAGAAAAAACAGAGAGAGAGAGAAACTCCGTTAGAGTAACAAACAAAAATTGTCCAGGATAGTCCTCCCCACAATCACTACCACACCCAAATTCAAATTCCACACTCTGATGTGTGTCTTTACACTGTACAAAATCATATGATGAAAATCTAACCATGATAGACGCTGGTCTTTGGAAGGTAGTTGTACAGCATCAGAGACACTCAGATCGAATTCACACTTGTTCTGTGCCCGGCCCAGCCCAGCTGTGTTCTTAAAGGTTTGTGACCCATCCGGGTAGCAGAGGAAATGAAGCTCTGGGTAATGCACGCAGCAGATAATCCAGTAGCGGATACTAGGATCTGTACATAAGTGTGTGTGCTCATATGACAAACACGAGTGTGTGTACAACAGTGTACACAAACATGAGGGGTGAAAAAGAAAGTGATGTTCATACAGATCTCATTGGCTATGCTAAGATTCCTTTCTCCCTTTCAACTGAAATCTTATCAATGAAATAGAGAACACAGGGTACAAGAATAAAGGCACAAAATCTGCTGGGCTTTGAGTGAGAGGTGGTCTCAGGGCACTGCGCTGTGGCCAGAGGCACCGTGTTAGTCAACACAGCTGAAGAGTCACATCAGAGCGACAGGCTTGCTTCCTTGTGCCCATAATTGAACTAAATGTTCATCAACGGAATGGATTAGGGGACAAATCAAAATGAAAAAATAAAGTGCATTCTGCCACTAAAAATGTGAAGGTAGAAAAATGAGTCACAATAACACAGATCATATAAGGGTAGATAGATAGATAGATAGATAGACAGACAGACACATGAGGGCTGTCCGGAAAGTGCCCATCCACACCCATCTGCATTTCTGATGGTACATGGCTGGATACTTTCTGGACAGCCCTTGGATATACATAGATGCACAATTTATCACATAATTATATATCTACATACATGAATGTATAAACATGCATACAATTATGAACATTAAGAATCTATAACCGTGCTTTACATAGTATGCATATAAATGTATGAATATTCTTCTATGGCCCTATGTGCAGATCAGGCGGTTATTATAGGCACATAAATTTGTGTGAGCATTTTCAATCTATCCAGGAGGCCTTTACTGATGTTCAAAGCTACAGCAGACACACCCTCCCCATGCTGTAGTGAAGTCTTCCAATCCCAGGTCGCTGATTCTTGCTCTAGACTTGCCTGGTTTAACTTTGAAACCCGTCTGGCTTTGAGCATGGTCAAGACATGTCTTTGCCAGGAAGTATAAACTATGGTCAGATCTATCACACTTAAAAAACAGAATCCCATCTCTTGTCCCAGGAGCCACTGATCATCTCAGCTGCAGCCTCCTATCGCCCCCAGGGATGGACGCAGGGGACAGTAGGCAAATGCAGAGCTTATTACTAGCTACAACTTGGCCCCAGATACCTGCCTCGTTTCTGCCATAGTGGCAGGGCTGGTCTGGGCACCTGGCTCCCAGGTACAGGCCCTCCTGCTCAACGGTCCCTTCCTGCCCTGGGCCCCTGCAGAGTCACCTTCCAAGGGAGGTGCTCAGTGTGGGAGGCAGATGGGCCAGCTCCACAAGTAAGGCAGTGGGGAGCAGAAGGCAGGAAGGAGGAAGGGAGAAAAAGGCAGAAGACACTGGGGCCACTGTCCCCACTGGAAATGAACTTTTGCCGGAATCTGTTTCCACTTGAGGCAGAGCTACTAGCCCAGTGGTAAAATTGCCAACCGAACTCTGTTTCGTCTTGACCCAAGCCACAACTCTGTGTTAGGATGGGACTTGCAAGCTCACAGCATGCAGATGGGAGAAAGTTGGATTCTCTCACTAGGAGCAAAATATAAAGACATAGCAAGACTATTCTAGTGAGAGAGAGAGAAAGAAGGGAGGGAGGGAGTAGCCGCAGCAATGAAGGAAGGAACGGCAGTGGCAGTCCCAGGGAGAAGCAGCTCAGTGTTTTTGAAGGGTAAAAATGTCTTTTTTTCCCCTCCGCTTCAGCAGACTGTTGACAGAAGCGGCTGCAAAGTTGGTGTGTCTGGTTTTTTCCATTCTTTTTCATTTTTTCTCTGAGGCTTATCAGTGTCCTTGGAATCTTGCTGCCAAGAGCAGAGAGGAGGCAGAGCACTCCCAGCTCTCATCTGCTCAAGGCTATTCAAGGCTGAGGAAAGTGTGTTGTGAGTTTCCCCTTCAGAGGGGCAGTTACACACTGTGACTTTATCTCCTGTACTCTTTGATAGAGCATTTTCCTCTTTCTCAGGTTACTAGTAAAGCCACTGTTCACTTTGTCCTTAGACACAGAAGAAGTAAAGCAGATGGAAGGCTGCCCAGGGAACGCAGAGTGTGTGGTGACAGGCAGGGTCTGCCAGGCACACTCCCTGCTCGGGGACCCTTTTCACTTTTAGTCCCACTGAGGCCAAACCCGAGAGAGGTGAGTCAAATGTGAATAGAGAAACAGCCCCTCTGACAGTGACAGAAACCAAACGGCCAGAATAAAAAGGGCAAAATGCGTGTCTTGGCTCTGAGCGGCTGTCTGGGGACAAGCATGGCTCTTGAGACCCGGCACAAGGAGGGAGAGTTGACCTGAGTGGAATGGTGGGAAATGGAGAAATAATGCCAAGCAAGACAGGAGACAGAGCTAGGATGGCGTCAGGAGGACTGACGCAGCTGATGGCTGCAGCCAGCCCCTGAACCGTGGAAACAGCTTTATTTATACAGTATCTTAACAAGGTTGCATCTTAGCACAGGGGGTAGAGATCATCCTTAAAGAGGAAAAACCGGGTGCTTGCCAATAGTAAGAACAGTATGCATGGACTACGAGACTTCTGGCAGGTGGAAGAATGTGGTTAAAGGAGGAGGAGTGGTTGGGGGTCGCTCCCTGAGCCTTTCCCAGGCTGGGGGACCCTGCTGCCCACAACCCGCTCCCCACCCACGGCCCTCCTTCCTGAGTCCTGCTGCAGGCTTGTAAGGGAGGGATTTGGCTTTTGACAGAGTACTAGCTCCTTCCCATCAACCACTGTGAGCTACGAAGCCCCTCCTCGGGGCTTCCTGAAGTGGGCCTTCACTCACACTCGGCATCGGGTAGCCCCGGCTGAGAATGAAATCCTCAAAGGCAGCTGTTCCCCGAAGGTCTGCGAGGCCTTCCTCCTGAAAGAGCGTGCACATTTAAAGAAACTGGTCAGCCAGCAGGAGCGTCACTTCACACCTGTCCCGATTAAAATGCCAGCTTTTTATAAAGTACCTCATTTTAAACCACATCCTTCTCATTGCTGAAGACGTGTGTAAATAATGTCCATGAGTTGATGGATACGAAGGCTTTCAAAGATGTTCAGCTTTCTCTCCTTTCCTTAGCCTTGTATTAATGATTAGCAACACAGTTTAGTGATGGGGCATCCAACCACAGCCCCCAGCTGGCTGTGAATGGTTATCTAAGAGGTGTCTTGGGCCACACAGTAAATACACAAACACTAATGAAAGTTGATGAGCAAGAAAAAGCATAATTCTCGTGGTATCTGACACCACTGATAAGCACTCACAGCCAGCCACGGACTGCGGGTGGATGCCCCTGGTCGTTAACCTAGGATGTGTCCACAATGTATAGATCTTAACTCCAAAGGTCACAACAATCAAAAAAGACAAGCTCAGTCCCAACATCTTCTCAGTATTTAGACATTCGTTTGGCTTCTCTTTACCTGTATTTGAATTTTAAAATGGGTTATATAAGCTTCCATAATTGCAATTCAGTTCTTTAAGACCATTCCACCTTCTAAACCAACTCAATCAAAAAAGTCAAAGCTCACAAGTTCCCAGCAAGATGATTGTGTCTTCATAGTTGCATGTCTGTGCCTTGTGAACTGGGGTGTCAGAGCCCAGTGGCACCACCTACAGTGCATAGGGTAAAAAGTTCCTCAGGTCTGAAAAGCTGTGATTTATAGAAATCACTGTAGAATAATTCCATTGCTTTGAACCCTTCCTGTGTCTGAAACCCCTGATAAACAATCTTCTACTATAATAGTTATATCAACGACATTTCTATAATTTAAATAATACTCCATTTTCATTAGTGGACTGTAACCATTTTGGCAAACATCTTTCCTAGCATTTGCCATCAAATGAACTATATGTTGTAAAATTCTTTAGGTCTTTAAGAATTAACAGTCAAGGCAGCGCCCGTAGCTCAGTGAGTAGGGCGCCAGCCACATACACTCAGGCTTGTGGGTTCAAACCCTGCCCAGGCCAGCTAAACAGCAATGACAACTGCAACCAAAAAAATTGCCAGGCATTGTGGGCATCTGTAGTCCCAGCTACTTGAGAGGCTGAGGCAAGAGAATCACTTAAGCCCAAGTGTTGGAGGTTACTACTATAAGCTGTGACACCATGGCACTCTATGAAGGGTGACATAGTGACACTCTGTCTAAAAAAAAAAAGAATTAGTAGTCAAGAACATGTTTTCAAAAAGAGAACTTCTAGACACTTTGAAACAAAAGTTTATAACTATTTTAGTTTTTAAATATTTAATTGCCAGACATGGTGGCTCAGGCCTGCAATCCTGGTACTTTGGGAGGCTGAGATGAGTGGATTGCTTGAGATCAGGAGTTTGAGACCAGGCTGAGCAACAGTGAGACCCTGTCTCTAAAAAATAGCTAGGCATTGTGGCAGGTGTCTGTAGTTCCCACTACTTGGGAGGCTGAGACCAGAAATCACCTGAGCCCAGGACTTTGAGGTTGCTGTGAGCTGTGACGCCACAGCACTCTACCAAGTGCAACATAGTGAGGCTCTGTCTCAAAAAAGAAAAAAAATTAATTCATTGAGAGAATGTTGCCAGCAACTGGAATCGTTTTATGTTATATATTATATCTGTATAAACTTAGATAGGAAGCTCCAAAAAACAACCCCAAGAATTCTGATAAGCACTATTTACATTATTTTGAGGCTTACATAAGCATGTCGTGCTCATCAATTTGGGTCAGACCTCACATCTGAAATTAAGAATTTATACCCAGTACTGGAAAAGATAAAAATGACCCTCTTTCCTGTCTTAGCTTTCCAGTCTGAAGGAGGTTATCGATGAATAACAAATTTGGAGTTTCTACTTTTTCAAAATGTTTTCATATCTGTTATCTGGGAGTAGTTGATAGAGAAGAGATTCACAAATGTCCTCATCAGAGTCCTGTGGAAGTGTTTGCACACTTCCAAGTTTCCAGGACTACAGTGAGCATCTTTTCTCCATCACACCCTGACCCAGACGTGGGCAGGTGCAGAGTTTCCTGAGGTGGTGTTAGAGCACGACCTTGCAGGTGTTGGTTGCTTTGCAATATCAAATGACACTCAGCCTTCATCCCTTTCCTCTCAGACACATCCTGCAACTCAGATGAATTGCGTTAAAGAAATTTCCTGATGCAATTTTGAATTCTTAACTTTTATCCACTGCTGGTGGAAAACAAGCTTCACATTTACTTACCCAAAGAGCACCCATGACATCGTCGGCACTCTGAGCACTCTACCAGGCCACACCACCCCTTGAACAATTACCGTGGGAATTAAATGTTCCATGAGTGGCAGGACTACCACACTGCCTGTCCCATCCTCAGAGACCTTGTATAATCAAGAAGCCAGGAGATTTCAAGTCTTGCTGATTGCACATCCCCACATTATGACTTCCTCTTTGCAGAATTCAACATGCGAGGTGCAGGGCTTTCAAGAGTCTCTGTCTCACCCAGAGTTCCTGGCTTCAGTACGAGGGTGGCAGGTGTATGAATCAGATCCCAGCACGGGCACATACCTGCTCCTGTTGCCTCTTTTTAAAATTCTCATCATAAGCTTCATGTGAGGCCTTAGGGTCAACCAGGGGTTCATCCGCTCTTTGCTTTTTCCACAACTTGGTGTCCAGATACCACGCTCCATACCTCATCTTCACCCTCTTTGGTTTACTAGGATTCTATAGAAAGTAACAGAATTCCAAACATCATTAGTTTTTTGTTGTTGTTTCTTATTTTCAAAAATCTAAAGTTTATTTTATAAAAGCAATATCATTTGCTTTGAATGTATGGTTGGTCCTTGCCAAAGTATTTTCTGAAGTTTCATCATGCTTTGATTTTACAAAGAAAACGTGAAAAGTTCATGATTGGACCAATAATGTAGTGGTTAATAACATGACCTATGAATTTTGACAAACCTGGGTTTAAATCCAGATTTCCCCCATTTAGTAGCTGTGAGCCCATGGGCAAGTTACTTAAATTTTTCGTCTGTAAACAGGAGGTAACAATAGTTCTCGGCCCTGCAGGCCTGTTGTGAAGAGTGAAGGACAGAGTGTATGCCAAGCAGCTGGAAATCATGCAAAAGCCACATGTTGCCCCCGAGGCTGTTGACCTTGAACAACGTACCCAGTCAACCAAAATAATAAGTTATGAGACTTACTGTGAGTCCAGCCCTGTGCTGGACCTTCCAAACACTAAACTGTTTTTGACACAAACTGCTACCTAATACCAACCTTTTGTCTCATTCATTGGAAAAGAGAAAGAGGAGGAAGGATGGCTCTCATCCCCTTCTGTGCCCCAATCCTCAGCAGAGCTGGCTCACACCCCATGCTGTGAATGCAACACCCATCACAGAGACCCTGTCTCATCACAAAAGGGTCTAATTCTTGGGTGAGGCAAAGAAACATGAAACCACAAAGCTTCCACCCCTCTCTCCTCCTACACACTTTAAAGCTATGCAAGGGAATGAATGAATTCAAGGGTCAAGCCAGATATGTCCAAAACGGAGAGAAAGGGGCTGAGTATCTAGGAGGGAAACCCCTTCTAGAGCTGGTCTCAGCATTGCCATTCCTCCCTTCCAAGCACACTGACCCCCTCACTGTTTCTACAGCACACCCAACACACCTCTGCCTCGGTGCCTTTGCACATGCTGTTCCCTCTGCCGTAATGCTCTTCCCCAAGACACCCATGCAGCTCACCTCTTTGCCTATTTCATGTCAGCTTTTCAGTGGTATCTTCCCTGACCATCTAAAACCTGTAACCCTTGTTTTCTTTCTCTCTTTATTTTTCTTAGCTGCTCTTACCATCATTTAATACACTATGTATTTTCTGATTGTCTATCTCTCTCCTTTCTCTCTAAAATGTAAGCTCGAGAGATTATTCCCGGCTATATATCCCTGGCATCTAGAACAATACCTAGGATGTAACAGGTACTTAATAAATTTTTGTTGAGCTGAAGTTAGACTTGGTAAGTTGGGCATTGTTGACCTTTGGTCCTGTACAGTTCTCCGAGGAAAGGTGCTGTGGAACATCACAGAATGCCTGGCAGCATTGCTGGCCTCTACCCACTAAGTGCCAGGACCACCCCCAAGCTGTGACAACCAAAAATATTGTCTCTAGACATTGCCAAATATCCTTGGGGTTGGCAGAAAGAGGGAACAATCATCCTCAGACAAGAACCACTGAATTAAAGAAAGAGGGAAGGGAAGAGAGGAGGACAGGTGGGGAGAGGGAGGGGGCTGGGGTCCACTCTGCCGCCACACTGAAGACTGAGTTCCGGAATATGTTCTGTTGGTGGGTAACTGCCGATTGTTCAAGACTTGGCACAAACATAATTTCTTCTGTGAATCCTTTACAGAATCTGCCCTGACCCTGTGATTGGTGGAATTGATGACTTCTTCCTATATCCTGTACACACCATGACATCATTTTGTTACAATCATTTACCCATCAACCCCCCTAGCCCGTAATCTCCTTAAGTGCAGGAAGCCTGTATTCTCCTCTAGTTTTCCTCATATAGTCCTAGCTCTTTGGGACACACAGTACTAGCTGCTTGTTGAATGAATGCATGAACAAATGGATGAGTGAACACACAGTGCAAAGACAGATAAGCTGAAACACAGGCATGGGATGCGGCAGAAGATTAGAAGGAAGAACAAATTATTATCAACCAAGGACCTGGAAAACCCTGTGGAAAAATTAGCACGTGCCCTGTTTCTAAAGGAAGAAGGAACATGGACGTGAGGAGGGGAATACTGTGAGCAAAGTCAGGGGGGAAGCTCAGGGCTTTTTGGCGGGGGGCAGAGTCTCACTATGTCACCATCTGTAGAGTGCTATGGCGTCACAGCTCACAGTAACCTCCAACTCTTGGGCTTAAGCGATTCTCTTGCCTCAGCCTCCTGAGAAGCTGGGACTACAAGCACCCACCACAATGCCCGGCTATTTTTGCTGCAGTTGCCACTGCTGTTTCAGCTGGCCAGGCCAGGTTTGCACCTGCCATCCTTGGTATATGGGGCTGGCACCCTACCCAGTGGGTCACAGGCACCACCCAAAACTCAGCGTTTTAAAAAGAATTCCAAAGGTCAGAGTGGGGCAGTCCTGATGATGTGTGAAGTGACAAAGTACAGGTGGGCCTTCACTTTGAGAAAAGAGATAAGATTTACCCTCCCACGTGCACAACCAAAAAGCAGGAAAAATACATGAACTAACAGCTTGAAAGACGCTGCCCATCAGCTAACACAGAGCAGTGATCCTTGGAGGTGAACAAACTAGACAAGCCC
>NW_003852434.1:12239003-12239643 GCF_000181295.1 Otolemur garnettii
CATCAGACATACAGAGATCACCAGGGGTCAGAGATCACCAGGGGTCAGAGAACATCAGACATACAGAGATCACCAGGGGTCAGAGATCACCAGGCATCAAAGGTCACCAGACATCAGAGATCACAAAGGTCACCTGGCATGCAGAGATGAGGAGAACATGGCTCATAAGGGCAAGATGAGTCAGGGAATGAAAACTGGAACAGAGCTGACATGGATGTCAGACTCAGCAGACAACGACATCAAAGCAATTATTATAACCATATTCTATATCTTCATAAGATCAAGTAGGGGCAGGGCATGCCAGCTCACTCCTGTAATCCTAGCATTTGGGAGGCTGAGGTGGGAGGACAGCTTGAGACCAGGAGTTCCAGACTGGCCTGGGTAACATAGCAAGATCCTGTCTCTACAAAAAATAAAAAAATTGGCTCAGTACCCGAAGCAAAGTGGTTACGGTGCTGGCGAGTTCCAACCTGGCCAGGGCCAGCTAAACAACAATGACAACTGTAACAACAAAAAAATAGCCAGGCCTTGTGGAGGGTGCCAGTAGTCCCAGCTACTTGGGAGGCTGAGGCAAGAGAATCATTTAAGCCCAAGAGTTTGAGGTTGCTGTGAGCTGTGATGCCATGGACATAGTGAGACT
>NW_003852434.1:12240072-12243693 GCF_000181295.1 Otolemur garnettii
AAAAAAAAAATGAAAGAATAAAAAACAAAACTGAACGGAGCTGTGAGACAACTTCAAGGATCCTAATTACATGTAATTAGAGTCCTGAGAAGGGGTTGAAAGACAAAAAATAATAAAGAAATAAAGGACAAAATTTTTCCAATTTTTTTTGTAACAGGGTTTCACTCTATTGCCCAGACTAGAGTAAGTGGTGTCATCATAGCTCACTGCAACCCCAGACTTCTGGGCTCAAGCGATCCTCCTGCTTCCGCTTATCCAAGTACTAGGATTACCAGTATGAGTCTGCCCAAAATGTTTCCAAATTTGATGAATACTATAAGCCCACAGATCAAAGGAGCTCAATGAACCCCAAGCACAAGAAACGTGAAGAAAAATACACCAAAGCATGTAGTATTAAAAGTGTCCAGAAGCAGCAACAAAGAGAAAATCTTAAAAGCATCCCAGCAAAAAAGCACCTCCAGAAAGACAAAGATAAGGATGGTGTAAGGTTTCTCATCAGAATCGATACAACCAGGGAGACAACGGAACGACGTCATTAAAGTATTGAAATTTTAAAAGCTGCAGAACCTAGGATTCTATGCCCACAAATACAGTAGCCCCCTCTGATCCAAGTTTTTTATTTCCACAGTTTCAATTACTTCTGTTCCACCATAGTCCAAAACATAACATATAAAATTCAAGAAATAATTTGTAACTTTTAAATTTCATGCAAGTCTCAGTAACATAATCTTGAGCCATCCTGGTTCTGCCCCTTCAGGGCCATGAGCCATTTTTGTCCAGCATATCCACCCGGTATGGGCTACTTGCTCTTCATCACTTAGAAGACAGCTCAGGGATCAGATTGAAAACGCACAGGGCCTGGTGCTTTCCTCAGTTTCAGCATCCATGGGGGGTCTTGAGACATGACTCCGCAGATAAGGGAGGACTATAGTACCTTTTTAAAATAAAGGCAGAACAAGGATATTTCCAGATATATAGAAGCTTCAAGAATTCATCACTAGCAGATACACACTGAAAGAAAGGTTAAAAGAAGTCCTTTAGGCAGAAGAAACGTGATACTAAGTGGAAATATGTTTTGAACTTTTGCATAGTGTCCCTCCATTTGCCAGTCAAAAGTTCAGTTTGGCAATACTCCAACACGTTGTATAAACGGTGTTTGTGCGAGTTATCTGTAAGGACGGAGAGCTGGGCAGTTTTATTCTGCCCCTGTTCAGGATTCAGCACAGCAGTGGGTCAGGCCTCAACTGCGAGGGACATAATTAGCCTGTCCAGCATCATTTCACATCTTTTAGAAAGAGGGGAGAGAAATGTAAAGACCTGATATCAGTGATGAAATGAACCATTTTCATAAACTTTATGCAGAAGAGCCAAGGACAGAAACATAATGCACATCAATATAGACTGGTCATAGCTCCGCACCTGTAGCTCAGCGGCTAGGGCACCAGTCACATACACCAGTGCCCAGGCCTGCTAAACAACAACAACTCTAACAATAACAACAACAACAAAAATAGCCGGGCATTGTGGTGGGCGCCTGTAGTCCTAGCTACTTTGGAGGCTGAGGCAAGAGAATCACTTAACCCCAAGAGTTTGAGGTTGCTGTGAGCTGTGGTGCCACAGCACTCTACCCAGGGCGACAGAGTGAGACTCTGTTTCAAAAAAAAAAAAGAAAAAGAAAAAGAAAAGGATGGTTATTTGTGTTCAATTGTAAAGGACAAAGTTAAAATGTTCAAAATATTGGAAATAGTATAATATCAAAGATTATGCATAAAAGGCAGGGTAATTAGAGATATTAGATATTTTTCACTTTCAGAGAAAGGAACTTTTTCTACCTCCAACTTAGGCAGTCTATTGTTGACTCACAGAATTAGACTCACGTATACCTACTGTCACAAAACGTTATACAGAAAAGTTAAAAAGTACTCTAGGGCTACCGTCCCGAAGCCCCAGGCCACTAGTACTGGTCCGTGGCCTGTTAGGAAGGGGCCACATGGCGGAGGTGGGCAGCAGGAGAGTGAAGCTTGTCTGTATTTATAGCCACTCCCCACCACCCACCGATTCTGCATTATGGTGAGTTGTGTAATTATTTCATTATATATTACAATGTAATAATAATGGAAATAAAGGGCAAAATTAATGTAATGTGCTTGAATCATCCCAAAATCATTCCCCTGAACCCAGTCATGGAAAAACTGCCTTTCATGAAACCGGTCCCTGGTGCTAAACGGTTGGGGCGGCTGCTCCAGGGTAGTTCTCCTTTCTGTCATCTTGTTCTTCCATCTTCACAGACACTTGGTGCAGAGGAAACTGAGCAGTTTGTTAATGATTAGGCAAGCGTGTGGTCAACGATAATGGTTCATGTCAATAAAACTGGAAAAAATTCAAGAATTCTTTGGACATAAAATTAACAGCATTCACAGCCATGAACTGCAGCATTTCACTCTTGCGATGATAACCATTCCTGTAAGTTTCCACCGACTATTAGAATTTCAACATATAAAATATAAAAAGGTTATTTCTGAAGATGATGGTTCAGATATTAAAAATGACTCTGAATGACGTGCTTTGCTTGTCTGTCTGACTTGTTAGATGTACTAAACACCTCCATTCATTCAACAAATATTTATTGATCATGAAAAAAAAATTCAAGAATTGTACTTTACAACACCAGTGCTCACTGATGTACCAGAATTCAAGAACATTTAAGACTTTGACACAACTTAATTTTCCTTGCCTTTCTGTCTGCTCCCCACTGCAGTTACCTGGGGTTTCTGGAGTTTCCTCTCCTTGTCTAGTTTCTGGAGGAATTCTGGCTCCTGCAGTTTCTTTAGTCCCACACGGCGCTTTGGCTCCAGAGGAAGCTGGTTTAGCCTCCCTGTGTGGAGCACCTCGGGGCTCGGTTTGCTTTGATAATCAACGTGGAACTGCTTCAGGATGAACTCTTCATCGATGTTTGAACTTCCCTAGAAGAATAACAGCACCTTGCAGGACTCGAGGGCGAGTGGTGACACGCCTTGATTTCTTCTTTAGTCTAGGGCGGTGTTTGTCAAGCTTTTTCATCTCCCAGCACACTATGACCTACAGCTAAACTTCCACGGCACACTTAAATTATGTCAGTCAAAGAAAAAAAAAAGAGTAAAGGAAAGAATATACTTACTGTGCTTTGAACTTCTTTTGAAGATAATTTAATTAATGGTCTTTAAAAAATTTTCCCAGCATACCCTAAGATCCTGTCATAGCACCAGCGCGCTTGGCATACTGGTTGAAAATTGCGGATCTAGGAAATTAATCTAGTTGACCATTGCTGGGGAAGAGACAGTTTGGAGGAGAAGCAGAGAATCCCCAGTGGGTGTTCACTGAGAAGAAGTACGCCCCACCCAAGGGACTGTAACAAACTGGTCAACACAAGGAGGTGGTCAACATAAGGAACTAGGCCAACTGTACTAATAGGTACATGTGGTGGTGATGTCCCATCTACGAAAATTAGGTCAACACAGGCTCGGTGCCTGTGCTCAAGTGGCTAAGGCACCAGCCACATACACCTGAGCTGGCGGGTTCAAATCCAGCTCGGGTCCACCAAACAATGATGGCTGCAACCAAAAAATAGCTGGGCATTGTGGC
>NW_003852434.1:12243812-12260080 GCF_000181295.1 Otolemur garnettii
CAGAGCAACAACTTGACGCTATCTCAAAAAAAAAAAAAAAAAAAGAAAAGAAAAGAAAAGAAAAGAAAAGAAAGAAAGAAAGAAAAAGAAAAGAAAAGAAAATTAGGTTGACTGAAGTAGATGGTCAACAATGGAGATTCTAGGATTTGTGGGGTCTGCAGGGCTATGTCTGTACATTAATTAAGAGACAGGTTAGGAGGCTGGACACAGTGGCTGACACCTGTAATCCCAGCACTCTGGGAGGCTGAAGAGGGTTGATTGCTTAAGCTCAGGAGTTGGAAATCAGCCTGAGCAAGAGCGAGACCCCATCTCTATTAAAAATAGAAACATTAGCTGGGCATAGTGGCAGGCACCTGCAGCCCCAGCTATTTGGGAGGCTGAGGCAGAAGGACCATTTAAGCCCAAGAGTCTGAGGTTACTGTGATCTATGGTGATGCCACAGCACTCTACTCGGGACAGCAGAGTAAGACTCTATCTCAATAAATAAATAAATAAATAATTAAATAAAGCAGCTTAGGACCTGCAAGAAGCAGTGAATCCCTGGAGGAAATCACAGAGCTGAGGAAAACTGAGTTTGTTTGACAACTAACTTGTCTCGCCCTTGATAGCAGTGACCTCCCTAGAGGTATTTTTCAGACATGTCAGACGTGTACAGTGGCTGTTCTGTCCCCAGCCTCATATAAGGACAGCTGCCCTGTTCTCAGCTCCTGCTGAAGGAGGTGGCTTTAGTCTGCCATATTTTGTACACAGAACAACTGTCTCCATGTCCTTCTCTCAGCCGGCAGGAGGGACAGCTAATCCATAGGCAGGCCACTGACATATGATATGGCTCAAGGCTAAAAGACAATTTAGACTCAACAGAATCCCACTTTGGAAAACAGAAATTACAGAGAATGAGGCCAGAGGCAGGAGGAGTATAATTTATAGTGAGGAGTCACGAAATAGAGTCAGAGGCATGAAGGCAGGAGGAGAGTCAAAACTAGGCTGACGTAATAGTGAGGCAGAAATAAAGCAGGCAGAATCAGCGAGGTAAAAAATAAATGAACAGTATGAAAGAAGAGTACAGAGCTGTGAACAAAATAACACAGGCAATGCGATAGGGACCGAGGCTGTGGAACGTAAATAATGATAGGACTTAGTCACAGAGGACTAAGAATAAGGCCAGTTGCCAGAGCAGCTAGACTGCCACCCTAAGTTTCCTTAAGTTTCCTGTCTAGATAGAGGATTAGTCTTCAGTAGTGGGAATGGGAGGACAGGCTTGGAATCAGGTGATCTAATCCAGCCAAACTTTGGGCAAGCAGTGGTTTGGGTTCCAGGCCTAGAGGGCTTCGTCTGCTGTGTCCAGCATCCCTGCTCCATTCAGCCTCTGAAGAGCTCCCCTCCCCACTCTCAGTCTGTTGCAGCTGGGCTGACAGCCCCACCTCTCGGAGCCAGGGTTAGACGCATGGCCTGGCCTAGCTGATGAGCATAGTGCATCTCCTCAATCACAGCAGTTAATTCAGGCCCAGGCATGTGAACCAAGTTAGTCCAGGAGAATAAGGCCCAGAAATTTCCCCATTGGAAAGGGTTGCTCTCTTCCCAGTTATGTTGCTCACGGGTAGGACGTAGCTTGGAAATTTTAGTGGCTACTTTTGGTATCTCTTGGGGCAAGGCTGCTTGGGGATGAAGTCTGTGGAGCACAGACGAGAGACAGGGCCAATACCTAAAACCATTTCAGCACCTGGATCTAGGGGTACCTGAATCTCCTAATAACAGGAAGACTTCCTTTTCTCCCTTAAGCCAGTCTAAATTAGATTTCAGTCACTTGCTAATGAAATAGTACTAAATAGTACATTGACGAAAACTGACTAAATACACTCAAAAGATTGGGAGGGAGAGAAAATACAAACATTAGACGTCTTAAATCCAAGGAAAAACACCAAGAACCCAGACATTGTAAAGACTCAGGAACAGGAATAGGAAACTAAACAGTTTCTTGGAAGGAGGGCAAGGAAAGACCTTGATAAGTGAGTCAAAGTCTCTTCCTATTAGAAAAACGTTTTGTGAAGGTTACAGTCAGGCACGCCTGCCCACGTACTTACAGATAAATACAACTTGGAAAAATGAGCTGAAGCGGGAGTGAAGGACAAAGAGAAAGGAAGGGCCTGACATTGGCATGGAGAATAAAAGTAGGAAATAGCAACAATGATGCGAGAGAAACATAAACATTCCAATTAGCTGCAAGTTTCCAGAAAGTTCTTGTACCAAAAAAATTTCTGTTATAAATGGTAGGAAAGAAGAATTCCTTTATGACTTTGATGTTTTAACTTAGATTGTATACAACACTGATTTTTAATAAAAGCAACCTTGAGCTTGACTTTTAGAAATAGGTTTAACTATTAACTTACCAAAGTCGTAACCCAGTTGCAGAAGTCACTCACTCCTTTCCGCACGTTCTCATAAACAAGGGGGCCATCTCTGTGGGGCAGGTCCACCTGGCATGGCTTTTCTTTATAGAGCCATTGGCCTGAACATGACCCAGAACTCTTCCTGGGACTAAAGGTAATGAGACAATTGAAGAATTACGAGGCATAGTGAGTCCACATGGACTTCAAAGAGAGTTGTGGGGAGGAGGATCATAAAGCAGGTCTTTCCAACCATCTCTTGCAAACATATGAATTATATTTTAATTTTTCAAAGATTACATTGCCGTTATCAACATCTTACATAGAGACAAGTGTATTATTATTATTTAAAACAATGAAAACTCATATAGCATTTTATAGCTGTGTAAGTTTATTTTTTAAACTGAGAGCACATTTAGTAAAACATATACCAATTAAAAGCCCAAAAGACTGTGCTTGAAGCCCACTAACGCCTCAAATAATCCTGCCAAGTGGAGACGGCCCTGACTGCTCATTCCAGAAATCCAGTGCATTAACAAGCCTGGCGGGCTTCAACTCTGCCTCCTTCTCTGGACTGTCGCAAAGGGCACCTCACTAGTATCTTGGCCCCTGCGGCCCCAACCCCCAGTCCACTCTGTGCACTGCAGTCAAAGCCCTCATTTCAAAATGCAAACCCCACATGTTACACCCTTCATCTCATAGCTCGAGCCTCAGCAATAGCTGCCTTGTAAAAGATGAGATATAGGCTAGACATGGTGGCTCATGCTTGTAATTCCAGCACTCTAGGAGGCCGAGGAAGGTGGACTGCTTGAGCTCAAGAGTTTGAGACCAGCCTGAGCAAGCATGAGACCCGGTCTCTACTAAAACAAATAGAAAGACTAGCCAGGCATAGTGGTGCATGCCTGTAGTCCCAGCTACTCAGGAGGTTGAGGCAAGAGGATTGCTCAAGCCTAAGAATTTGAGGTTGTTGTGAGCTACAATGAGAATTTGAGGTTGTTGTGAGCTATGATGAGAATTTGAGGTTGTTGTGAGCTAGGATGAGAATTTGAGGTTGTTGTGAGCTAGGATGAGAATTTGAGGTTGTTGTGAGCTATGATGCCATGGCATTCTACCAAAGATAACAGAGTCAGAGTCTGTCTCAAAAAAAAAAAAAGAAAAAAAAGAGCAAGAGATAGTTCATATACCACTAAATTCATAAAAGTTACCATTTCAAGGCCAGGTGTGATGGCTTACATTTGTAATCCCAGCACTCTGGGAGGCTGAGGCGGGTGGATTGCCTGAGCTCACAGATTCAAGACTAGCTGAGAGAGACCCCACCTCTAAAAACAGCCAGGCGTGGTGGTGGGTGCCTGTAGTCCCAGCTACTTGGGAAGCTGAGGCAAGAGAATCGCTTGAGCCCAAGAGTTTGAGGTTGCTGTGAGCAGTGATGCCACAGCACTCTACTGAAGGCAATATAATGAGACTCTGTCTCAAAATTAATTAATTAATTAATTAAGAGAAATTTTGAGAAGATAATTTCTGAAGTCTCATCAGGTGAAAGCAATGGCAAAGAGTTAGCAATAATACTCACGGTCCCAGGTAGACTTGTGTAGCACATTTTTTAAAAGGCTTTGGGGGTTCTTTCATTCTTTTTCTGGGGTCCTCACAATAAACCCAGGTGTCCTCCAGCTTCCTGTCAGGATCAAGCACTTCCAGCACCTTCAATAAGAGCTACAAACAGAAAACAGCCTTAGCAGGAAAAAATATGCTGGGGGGGCCGGGGGGGGTTCTATTTTACAACGAAGTAGACCAGTTTGCCCTCTGCTTTTCCTGCCTGTCAATCAATGCTGTTCATCAAATTCTGTGGCAAACACTGTGCTGGGCACTGTATGAATTTGTGCCATAATCCCAAAGGACACAATCTGGAATGCCATGATCCCAAACATTGAAATCCTAAAGTCTAAAATCCCCCAAATCACAATCCCAAAAGATGAAAATCCCAGAAGTACAATTTCTTTTAAATTCTTCAAAAGACATTACTTACTTTTTAAAAGAGATTTGAGAAACATGTAAAGACATGACAGAAGCCTTCATGGCCACTTTACACAACAAAATAAGCACCAATAACATTCATATTTTTGCACCAACACTCAGGTATAGTAACGACAGCCACAGGGTATGACGGTTATAGCAGGCAGTCTATATTCATAAAGAAAGAGGTCAAAAGGCAAAACGCATGAACACCTGTCACTGTGTTAGGTGATCGTGAGCACCCAGCTTTCTCGAGGCAGCCATCTGAAATACCATGGGAACAACCCGTTTCTGATGAAATCAACCAAAAACCAGAGGGCACAGCTCACAGTCACCCAGAGAACTGTGCTCCTGAGAAACTTTATCTTTCACAAATGCAGATATACAAAATGCACTCTTCTTCATTTCTTGAGAAAGTTTTGATTCCTTTTTTGTGCACCAACCATGCTTATGATAATGCCCTTTCATGGAGCCAAATTTGGCATTCGACAATTTATACTGCTGCCAGTCCTGGACACAATGCAAAGATGAAATACACAGCATAATAAATTGTTTTTTAAAATGCTGACAATATAAAATAGTGGAGAGGGGATCTAAACCAAGCAAAAAACAAAAATCACTGAAACTTCAACGTGTGAAAAAGTGCATCACAGGCATAGATTACAGGCAATCGCACAGAGGTAGTCCGTAAGAACTGGCAGCTTTCACAATCATTGAGTGTATTTTATGGAATGGGGCCAGCTGAGAATACATTCACTTCATTTTCTACACGGCACTGCTCTTTTTGAAATTCTTCTGTGATTCAACATTCACCCACATGAACAATCCTGATTAAATGTTCCTGTCTCCTGTGCCGCGCTTCTATGTTGTTTTAAGTACACAAAAGTCCATTCCGCGCGCACTCACAGAGAGAGGGCAAATCTGGAAGAAACAGCACTGGTGATCAAACAGCAGCAGTGCTGCTCATCTTCTTAGCCTGCTGTGGATGTGATTATTTTGAACCAATCAGCAACTTCATTGGCTGTTTCAGGAGAAATGCAGCTTTAATTCATTAAAAGCTCCTTAAATTCCATCAGCTGGAAGGAATGCCAACTGGACAAACCACATACTTTGTAAGTTTTCCATCACTGTATTATGGGGCCAATCCACTCATTTGAATTTCCCACCAAATGCATTGGGCTGAATGGAAAAACAAACTTTATTGATAATACTTTGAAATTCACTTTTGGAAACTTTGATCACCATAACCTAACTCCCTATCTGTCATTGCAGGTTGAGGATTCAGTTGAAATTTATCTTTATCTGCAAAGTCCACCGGATCTTCAAATAAAGTGCTTTGCCTTTCCAAGTCATGAACACATAAATGAATAGCTAAGTTCTAGGATTTTGGGGTCTAACAAGAGCATGAATTATATTAAGTTAATTAAAAACAATGGGTCCATTTTGAAAATACAACCATCCATTGGCCCCATGAAGCACGCACTAGTTTGTCTATGTTAGATTCAGTGGCAAACCTAAGAAGTCTATCTTTTTGACAGTCACATCCCCAGCTAAGAACAGTTCAGCATTTAATGTGTTTTATAACCCTGGAGGAGCCTCCATATCAGCAAATGTCTTTGGTTAAGAAGGTCTGAGCTTGTTGAATCTTTTTACTCTCAGACAAACAGCACCTGTACTTGAAGGCAACACCATCAAATGATTCACCAGGCAAGTTTCCTTCTGTCGTTCATCTGCATTTTTACTTCATCTGTGATCTTTGAAACATTCAGATATTGAAGGAGGACATTTCCCCCTGTAGTCCACACACATCTCCTTAAATCACACTTGATTTCCAAATAAATACAATAACAAGAGAAGACCTCCCCTAACAGGATGCAACTAACATGATCCTGCATATGACTGGAAACACACTAATCCCCTCCCCAAAGTTCAACTTTCAGGATTTTAACCGTTGGGATTTTAATCTTTCAGGAGTATGACTTTTATGATCCTAGACTTTGGGGATTTTGAGCTTTGGAGATCTCAGCATCTGGGAATATGGTGCATTTGGAGATTGTGGTTCTTTCGGGATTGTGATCAGCACCACTGCGGGCAGACCGACCTGCACCTGGATGTTGGTGCACAGCCTCATGCTAAAGCTCTGCTTCCTCTAGACGGACTATGCCTCTGGGCCTGTCCTAGTCCCCACGTGCCCCACAGAATCCCCTAAAGGACTTCTGTGACTTTTGATTGCCCATCATCTATTCTCCTCTCATAAATAAATGTCTGGCTTTTTCTTTAGGAAACCATCTCTCTCTCCACTCTCAGTCCATGGGTTCTGAACTGGCCTAACCCCACCCTCACTCCAGAGGCAACCATGCTGACTGCTTTAGGAATAGATGCGTGACCCACCTTGGATCCATGAAAACTAGGCTGTGGAATTTTGCTGGGTTTACACAAAAGAGGAGCTCCTTTTCCACAAGAGTTTCTAAGTGGGTAGAATGTAACTGGAGCTGTTGGGGGCCACCATGGCACAGTAAGAAGAGACCCTGCCTCAGAAAGAAGCTGACACACCTAGCTGGGGATATCACACATGGAAATAAAAGCCACAATCCCAGGCCACATCCATGTGCTGTCCAAGGTGTATGGAACAGACTCTTTGTCATGGACTCAGAACCTTTGGTCTGCAGGAGGCAGTGAAAGAGGAAAGCCCCAGGGAGAAAATATCTGCTCAGCCATACTCCCTGTCCTTTCTACAGACTTCCCTGCCATTGGTCACTTATTTAGTCACTCATTCAAAAAGACTTATGAGTGTCTACCATACATCAAGTATTGGTGGTTCCCAGTGAAAGCCAGATCAAGTGCCTGCCCTTGCAGAACTGTCATTATAGTGAGGAACCTGTGATGACAGGTGCAATAATGGAAAATGGAGCATGGTGCAGCATAGACAGTGAAGATGGAAGGGAAATGCCACTTTATTTGGACCTTTCCAGTCAAGGGACATTTCAGCAAAGACCTGAAGAAAGTGAAGAAGTGAGCCCAGCAGCCTTCTGGGGCAGGTGTTCCCAACACGAAACAGAAACACGGATTGGACATGTTCATAATGTCCACAGAACAGCCTGGAGGCCACAGCGGCTGAAGCAGAGCGAGTGGGGCAGAGGAGCAGGGGTGAGCTTAGAGCAGGAGCAGAGTAGGGGTGGGTTGAGAGCGGAACTCACAGGGCCTTTCAGCCCCCACCAAGGGCCCTGACTTTATCTGAGTGAGAAGGGGCCACTCAAGGGCTGAGCAAAGACTCATCTTTCCACTCCACTGTCTCATTCTCTGTGCAGGAGACAGGCTGCAGGGGTAGGGGCGAGGCAGCCGGCCAGTTCCCTGCCCAATGTCCATTCTGCCCTTTTTGCTTAAGTCTAACAAAACCTGGGCTGTGTTTCAGGCTGCCAGGCCCCAGTAAGAAACTTTGCTCTCTGGACTCCCTAGCAACAAGGAGTGGTCAGACGAACGGGATGTTTACTGGGAAAGCTGATGAAAAGACAGAGTCGGCTGGCTCGCTCCCTTTAGCATCTGCCCCTTAGGTTTCCTGTGTGAAAGGCAGATTCAGCGCCTGCAGGTGGGGAGGGCAAGCGAGAACTGCTGGGGATGTGGAGCTAAAGGCAGGGGAGGCCTGGGACCCTGGAGACATGGCAGGGCTGCGGTCAACCACCCTTTCCCCAGGACCTTTCTGGTTCTCAAATACACTCTATCCATCTGTTGGTAAGGACTTAAGGACACTGCCACACACCAGGCCAAAGTGACAGAAGTAAGACGGAATAATTCCCTTCTACTCTTTCCTCCTCAAGAAAAGTCACAGTGAAAAGTTTAGCAGATTGGTAGCACTTCTGGGGTAAAGCAGCCAAACGGTGCTTTTCAAAGCTGCCCCTCTGAAGGCTGAAGGGTTTCCTAGGAAGCAAAGGCACCAGCGTGCATGTGGCTACCTGGGGACAGAGGAAGAAGGCCACTCTTCACCCTGAGTGATTCTTCTCTCCCCCTGACAAACATGTCAGCTTCACATCTAGACTATTTTTTTAAGACAGAATCTCAAGCTGTTGCCCTGGGTAGAGTGCCTCAGCGTCAGAGCTCACAGCAACCTCAGACTCTTGGGCTGAAGTGATTCTGATGCCTCAGCCTCCCAAGTAGCTACAACGCCCGCCAACTTTTGTTGTTGTTGTTGTTATAGTTGTCATTGTTGTTTTAGCTGGCCGGCTTCCAACCCACCAGCCTCCGTGTCTGTGGCTGGCGCCCTCCCCACTGAGCTACAGGCACCGCCCCACATCTAGACATTGAGAGAAGATGATTTCCAAGGCCTGGTGACCCCCCTCTCACCAATCCTAGGACAGACAGATCACCTCGGCCGGCATGGCCTCTTCCAGATTCCCGTAGAGGGCCAAGGGGTGCGGGGCCAGGCGGGCTTCCACATCCTCCAGGAAGGCCTTCCGCACCCGCTGGGCTGACCAGAGCTTGGAAGACAGGGCCGTGTCTTTGGGCTGCTGGTTCCGCCTCTTCCTTGGGGCTAGTAGAGGAGCCCTGTGACATATCTGGGGCAGAGAGCCTTCTTGAGGGGCCCGAGAGATCAGAGCAGGGCAAGGCCCACAGCCTTTCCTGAAGTCCTCCGGCCCCTTCGTCAGGAACACCCACCGCCGGCTGTTCAGGGAGGCTGGGAACTGCGGCCTGTTCTTGTGCTTCGGGAAACACTTGGAAGGTGGATTCTCCTTGTACCTAGAAGACAACACACCGGTCACGCGGATCACAGGACTAGGGTGGGAGAAGGAGGCCCTCCACCTTTTGGGGGGAAGGAGAAGAGAAGTGGAATTCAGGAGAAGGTCAGGTTCCTGGTTCACAGCTCAGTAAGGCTGCTCTGGGCCAGACCCCTCCGGCTTTTGTTACTGTTTCATCCCCATGTCCCACTCTCATGGGTCTCCCTTGAATAGGCAAAACCACTCTAATGGATTTGAAATATATCCTTTGTACGTGTCCTTTAAAATCTGCATTGTCCTTTTGTAATAATCTACATGTTCTGTCTCTTGCTCCTTTACCAAGCACAACATTTTAAAGACTCAGCCCTGCCACCATATGTAGGTCCCATCCATAATTCCAACTGCCACCACCGCATTCCCTGCATCCATTCTCTTTGTGAAGACACTCAAGTAGCTGCTTTTCCTGGGGACCCTGTCTTTTCACTAAAAGGGACACAGTTAAATGGAGTAGAAAGAACCTGAAATCCCAGTGACAGCTGAGTGCCCCCTTCCAACAATAACATCTGTGGGTTCCCCATGAAACTCAGGGGAGAAGTTGCAGAGTAGTAGTCCATGGACTACGTGGACTTACCATTTGGTTTTCTTTGTGGTTTCTGTTTTTGTTTGTTGGTTTTTTTTTTTTAAATTTTTTTTTATTAAATGATAGCTGTATACATTAATGCAAACATGGGGTACAGTGTAGTGTTTTCATATACAATTTGAAATACTTTCATCAAGCTGGTTAACATAGACTTCATGTCATTTGCTTAGTCATTGTGTCATTGTTGGTTTGTTTGTGAGATAGGATCTTACTCTGTCACCCAGCTAGAGCACAATAGTGTGATCAAAGCTCACAGCAACCTCAAACTCCTGGGTTCAAGTGATCCTCCCAAGTAGTTGGGACTCAAGGCAAATGCCACCACAGCTGGCTAATTTTTCTATATTTTGTGAAGACTTTGTAGGGGCTCACACTTGCTCAGGCTGGTCTTGAAGTCCTATCCTCAAGCAATCCTCCCACCTCAGCCTCCCAAAGTACTAAGATTACAGGTGTGAGCCACCACCCTGGCCCCTTCTCTGTGTTTTAATAAGAACCATAATAGCTAACAAAAAATTGAGAGTTTTCAGTAAAACAGGCACTGTTCTAAATGCTTTACACATATCAACACATTTAAATCTCATAACAACCCTGTGAAGTAGGTACTACTATTATTCCCATTTACAGGTAATGAAATTGAGCACAAAGAAGTTAAAAAACAAAACAAACTCTCATCAGAGGTCACACAGCTAATTAGTGGTAGAGCTGAGATTTTAACCTAGATGGTGTGGCTCTAGGCAAAGGTGTTCAAACATTATGCTGGAGTTGCTGGTACATAAATACGTCCCCATTACTAATCTGGAATGCTCATCTTGAGAAACACCAGCTCCATCTTCCCATGGAGCCACGGCTGGTATAAAGCTGCCCACTTTAGACAAACCCTACACTCTCTCCTCCTCCACCTCCACCACTCCCTGCTGCCCTCTGCTTCATCAGCCCCCTTTGCACTGAGTAGTTAGGGCATGAAGGTGAGATGGAGGAGAAGGCATCAATAAGAAGGAAAGGGAAGCCAGCTCCCGAATAACCTCACACCACCAGCCACTACAGCGGAGGCCTAGAACCTGAGCTTCTCACAATCCTCACGTACCACAGTGCCTTAGCCAGATATTTCTAGGCTGGTATCTTTTCCTGAAGTCTTTCCTGCCTTCAGGCCCCTTTCATCTCTAATGGCTCTTTATACTAAGTCTGCTCTTCATTGCACCGGTAACCACAAAACATTTTTAAGAGAGTCCAGTCTGATACTTATTCTTTCCTAGTAAATTCTGGAACTATCTTGCTTGCTATGTACATGTGTTTCAAGGACTTAACCTAGCTCTACTGTGAAAGTCAGATGAAAGAACATACCAAAATGAGTTTACAAAATGTTTCTCCCTGCATTTAATAAATCACTCTTAATAGCTAAATGGCAGGCTCGGTGCCTGTGGCTCAAGCGGCTAAGGCACCAGCCACATACACCTAAGGTGGCGGGTTCGAATCCAGCCCAGGCCCACCAAACAACAATGATGGCTGCAACCAAAAAATAGCCAGGCGTTGTGGCAGGTGCCTGTGGTCCCAGCTACTTGGGAGGCTGAGGCAGGAGACTCACTTGAGCCCAGGAGTTGGAGGTTGCTCTGAGCCATGATGTCACAGCACTCTACCTAGGGGGACAGCTTGAGGTTCTATCTCAAAAAAAAAAAAATAGCTAAATGGCAAAGGGTATGAATTTATACGGCCATTCATACAACCTGTTAGCAAGTAACCCTCCATATCATTAAATATCTTCCTAAAGTTAATTTTTTGCACATTTACAACTAACTCAAACATCTGAATACTTCACAACATCAAATCTGATAACCAATATATAGAATGCTTTGACTGGCAGAAACCCCGAATGAAATCTAACCTATCTTCCTCACTTTCCAGTGAGGAACCAAGTTCGTACCAGTGATCAAGGCAACCAGTGTAGACATAGGGCTTTCCTCCACCTCACACGGCCTCTGATAATGAGCACACCTCTTTGTGTTACCAGAGGAGGAGGGTCTAGCTACCTGTCACTGTCCAGCCAACATGTAGAGATAGGGATTAGGTCCAACTAGCTTTATTTTTATTATTTATTTATTTATTTTATTTTGAGGGATAGCCTCATGCTGTCGCCCTGGGTAGCATACCATGGCATCACAGCTCACAGCAACCTCAACTCCTGGGCTCAAGCGAGTCTCCTGCCTCTGCCTCCCCAGTAGCTGGGACTATAGGCGCCCGCCACAACACCCGACTATTTTTTGGTTGCAGCCGACATTGTTGTTTGGTGGGCCTGGGCTGGATTTGAACTGGCCAGCTCAGGTGTAAGCGGCTGGCGCCTTAGCCACTTGAGCCACAGACGCCGAGCCCAACTAGCTTTATTATCAGAGGGCCAGCAATGCTGAAGGAAAGCGAAAGTAGTCTCTCAATTCTGTTCTGCCTCAGTTATAATTCTAATAGTTTTTATAATGGGAATACAAGAAAACAAACCTAGAAAATTTTAACTTTATCTGATAGGAAGTAACATCAAAGTACTCTCTATTCTAAGAATGCAAAATGTTTAAACAACATAAAGGCGATTTCCACCTTAACAAAATATCTAAGAGAATCATTAAAGAAAACATCATATCGTCAAAGTAACATTTATCCACCAATATCACAACACGTATTGTCTATGTGTGACCACCTCTCCCAAAGTGCTTTTTTTTTTGAGACAGAGTCTCACTCTGTCCCCCTGGGTAGAGTGCCATGGCATCACAGCTCACAGGAACCTCAAACTCTGTGGCTCAAGCGATTCTATTGTTTCAGCCTCCTTAGTAGCTCGGACTACAGGTGCCTGCCACAACACTTGGCTATTTTTAGAGACGGGGTCTCTCTTGCTCAGGCTGGTCTCAAACTCCTGAGCTCAGGTGATCCACCTGCTTCGGCCTTCCAGAGTGTTAGGATTATAGGTGTGAGCCATCTTGCCTGGCATCCCAAAGCCTTTGGTGACAAACATCCTCACAGTGGAGGTGAACTAGGTAATCATGGGAAGTACATGGGGAAGCCTGAGCAGACAAGGTGTGCTGCTTCAGCTCAGCTTCCCAGACTCCATCTTGCAGGCCGCTCTTCTGGTTTCATTTCCATTTTTTTAAATTCATGAAAATCTTGCTATAAAATAAAAGTGAAAACAATTTTTTCTAAATGTTTACTATTTTCTTTTTTTACTTTTTGGCCAGGGGTGGATTTGAACCCGTCACTTCCAGCATATGGGGCCAGCGCCCTACTCCTTTGAGCCACAGGCACTGCCCAATGTTTACTGTTTTCATAGACACTGGTATATGACATATGTATATTTCCTTCTTTAAGAACTGTGGAAAAAGTACTGGACATTTAGCCAAAAGAAATGAAAAATTATATTCTCACAAAAATCTGTACTTACATTTTGACAGCAGCTTTATATGTGATATCCAAAACCTGGGAAAAAAGCTGAAAGTCCTTCAGCAGGTGACTGGACAAACTGTGGTGCGCCCACACCAAGGAACAGTAGCCAGAGACAAAATGAACAAACTGCCGATACACACAACTTTGATGGATCTCAAAAGTTTAATGAGAGACGAAGAGCCATTGTCAAAAGTTTATATACTGTATTATTCCATTTACCTAACACTCGTAAGAGACCCGTATTATAGAAATGGAGAACTGATGAGTGGCTGCCAGAAGTTGGGAGAGGGAAGAGGAGTGAGGATAAAGGGGTAGCACAGGTGGTTTTGTGTCTTGATGTACACATGTGACAGAATTTTACAGAACAATATGTACATACAGGAGTGCAATTAGGCACTTAAGAAATCCAAGAAGGGGCTGTAGTCTAACTGATACATTGTGGCAACATCATTTCCCGGTTTGGTAATGTGCTGTAGTTATGTAAGGGGCCACCACTGGAAGCAGTGGGGGAAGGGCACATGGGACCTCTGTACTATTTTTGCAACTTCTTGTGAATCTACAATTATTTCAAAATATAAAATTTTGAAATGGGAGGAAAAAAGAATCCCAGAGTTCATATTGCTAACAGGTGCGCAGTACTTGCTATGCGCCAGTGACAGGTTTACTCCTGCTAGCTTGATAGATCCTCACAACCGTTTGATAAATCTGATTCCTTTTGATGTCCCATATTACAGTTAAGAAAAGTGAGGCCAGGCCTGGCTCGGTGGCTCATACCTGTAATCCTAGAACTCTGTGAGGCCCGGGTGGGTGGACTGCCTGAACTCCCAAGTTGGAGACCAGCCTGAGCAACAGGGAGAACCCATTTCTAAAAAAAAAAAAAATAGCTGGTAGTTATAGTGGGGGCCTATAGTCCCAGCTACTTGGGAGGCTGAGGCAAGAAGATCACTTGTGCCAAGAGTTTGAAGTTGCTGTGAGCCAGGGGTCCTCAAACTTTTTAAACAGGAGGCCAGTTCATTGTCCCTCAGACTGTTGGAGGGCTGGACTGTGGGCCCCAGGACAAGTAGGTTGCTAAGCAGGACAGGCAGTGGCAACAAAAACTCCGGCAGGCCAGGTGAATGTCCTAGGCGGGCTGCATGTGGCCAGTGGGCGGTAGTTTGAGGAGGCCTGTGAGCTATGATGCCATGGCACTCTACTGAGAATGACATAGTTGAGACTGTCTCAAAAAAAAAAAAAAGGAAAGAAAAGTGAGCTCAGAGGAGCAACTAAGTTGCCCAGGGCCACCAACTCAAGCCTTTATTTATTATTATTATTATTTTAAAAAGACAGAATCTCACTCAGTAGCCCTGGGGGTTGAAGAGTGCCCAGGCATCAGCCTAGCTCACCGCAAACTCAAACTCCTGGACTCAAGCAATCCTCCTGCCTCAGCCTCCCCGGTAGCTGGGACCACCCCCGACTGAATTTTTCGATTTCAGTAGAGATGGGTCTTTCCGATTCTAGCCTTTGGAGTCTTCCCAGCCACTTCTTGCTGCCTCCCAGATTGCCCAACTCCATTCTCAAGCAATCAGCAAAGTCGAAGGCTCCCTGGTCCGGGGTATGACTCGCCTTGCGCACGATGCAGATGCCTGCAGACCTCCCCAGCTGCTGAGGCCTCTCCCAGCCCTGGGCTCCACCCGGCCGCCGTCGCCAGCTGGGTGGACTGAGGGCCAGAGACTCCAGATGCAGCGACGGCCTCGCCTCGGATCGGGCGGGCTTCCGGCGCCCCAGGGCCCCGGGTGGAGCGGTCAGCTGGCCAGCCCGGGGAGGTGGGGCGCAGGCCGGAGCGCTGGGAGTACTGGGCTCACCCTGCCGCACAGCAATCTGCCGTCAGTTTGAGGGGTGACTATGAACCGACATTTTCGGGGGGATTGTGAGGATAACACGAGAAAATTTGTGCCCCGCGCGATGTCAACAGCCGAGAGCGGCTTATTTCATGAATGCCATGGGGCCCCAGGGGGCACTGAGAGGGAAAAGCAGGAGGCCTCCCAGGAGACCACCCGCCGCCGCCCGGCCCCCGCCCAGCCTGCGATCCCGGCGCCTCCGGCGACATCGCGGCTTCGCGCTTACCAGGGCCTGCGGCTGCTGCCCTCGGGCCACGCGGCGGGTGTCCCAGGCCGGCACAGCCCGCGGTCTGCCATGCGCGGGATCCCAGCGGCGGCCCGACCTCCGTAGTCCCCAACCCCGGGCGGCGGCCGTGCCCGGCCGGTGCGTCCCCGCCGCTCCCGTCGCTAGGACACCGCGCAGTCCATCCCGGGTGCCGCGGCGGCGCGGACACTTGGGGGCGCCGGCCAGAGCCGGGGAACCGGGAGAGTCCGGCCCTCGGGTTAAGCGATCAAGTTTTCATCTGTGGGGAAAGCGTGTTCTTCGTCTCACCGAAATTTACCTTAAGCTGCACCAGGCCGGCTTTGCTCATCTGTTTCAAAAAGATGAAGGAAAGAGAATAAACCAGCAGGAGAAAGAGACAGCCCGAGACAGTGGAGAGGGAGGGAAAGGCGCAGACCTCTCACTGCGGCCGAGCCTTCCAGGCCGCAGGTCTCGGAACCGAGTCCCCTTCGCTGCGCACCTGCACCTGGGCACGCGGACGCCCGGTCCCGCCCGGGTCTGTCCCGCGGTTCTCCCGCCTCGACCCCCGGCCAGCCCGCAGACCCTGCTGGGCAGCGGTCCTCGGAGACGCGGGTTAAGTGAGGAGGTGTTTCGGTTTCACTAAATTCTTTAGCCAGTTCTGGGCGTTTCTGATTTAAATACAAGCATTTCTCCCGGAGACATAGCAAGATAGCATTCTCCTGTCTTAAAATGATCCTTTGAGAATCTATTATCTGGGTAGTATCGAAGGTCCCCGGGCCAAAACTGCGCGCGCCGTCTTCTCTTCCCCGGAATTCCGCTGCCCAGATACATCTTGCTTCTGCCACTTAATTATTACTCAATCCTGGACAGGTTACTTAAAAAAAAATTAAGTTTCATTAATTACCTGGCCCGAAAAAATGGGGGAAACAATAGCATCTACCTACAGGGTTATTGGGAGGTTTCAGTGAGATCATGTACTGAGCACTGACCATTAAGAGTCCCACGGCTTGG
>NW_003852434.1:12260299-12288971 GCF_000181295.1 Otolemur garnettii
AAAAAAAAAAAAAAGAAAGAAAGAAAGAGTCCCTGAGAACTTTGGGTATTATTATTATTATTCCAGCTGTGAAATAAGAATAGTAATATTTGTCCTGCCTACTTCACAGAGTCACACACAGAAGCGTCAGTTAATAGAGCAATAGTGTTTGGGACCCCTACTATATATGAGTGATTTTTTTGAAAATAAAGTGGTCATCCCACCTGGCAAAAAGGCTAGAGAAAAAAACCCTGGAACATCACCAACCCTGTCCTTAAATAATGTACGCTTATTAAATCACTATATTTAACACATTTCACCTTTGAGTTGAGAGAGAGACTCTGATTCCCTAAGTAATGATTACAATGATGGTGTGGAGTGTGGTGGAATAGAGACTTAATTGTCTACTACCAGACACAGGGTCAAAAAATCACTCAAATTCTGAAGATCCTTGGTGTAGGAGGTTGTAAGAATCCTTTGTAAAATACTGGAGAAATAGCCACATGTAGGAGCACCTAATGGAATCATCAACACAGTTAAAACCCATCCTGTATCTGTTATCCGCTAAGCTTACTGTGAGTGCTGCTGCCCTCATATTACAAGTAGAGAAGTTAAAATGTATTCTATTCCCACAGAATGGGAGAATATCTGAAACACATCCCTTGTATAGCTAGTAACGGGTCCCAGAATATATAGAGAACTTTTTTTTTTTTTTGAGACAGTCTCAGTCTGTTGCTCTGGGTAGAGTGCCATGGCATTGTCTTAGCTCACAGCAACCTCAAACTCCTGGGCTCAAGCAATCCTCTTGCCTCAGCCTCCCAAGTAGCTGTGACTACAGGTGCCAGCCACAGCAACTGGCCAGTTTTCTATTTTAGTAGAGACAGGACCTTGCTCTTGCTCAGGCTGGTCTTGAACTCCTGAGCTCAAGCAATCAGTTTATGTCATAGGTGTGATACAGAGAACATCTTAATTCAACAACAGAAAACCAAAGAACCTGATTCGAAAATGGGCAAAGGACTTAAAGAGACATTTCTCCAAACAAAGCATACAAATGGCCAATGAGCGCATGGAAAGATGTTCCACATCACTAATCACTAGCGAAGGGCAAAGCAAAACTAAATAAGGTACCACCTCACTCTTTAGGATAGCCACTAACAACAACAACAAAACCACACAGAAAACAGTAAGTGTTGACCAGAAATGGAGAAACTGCAACCTCTGCACCCTTTTGGTAGAATGTAAAATGGTACAACACTGTGGAATGCTGATGCTTCAAACAATTAAAAATAGAATTACCATATGATGCAGCAATTCCACTTCCAGATATATACCCCCCAGACTGACAGCGGAGCCTGAAAGAGACCTGTGTACACTGTGTTCATACATGTAGTAACTCACAAGAGTTAAAATGTAGAAGCAGCCGAAGTGTCTACCAATAAATACATAAGCAAAATGTGGCATGTACACACACTGGAATATTCTTCAGCCTTACTAAGGGGAAAATCTGGTACATGCGACAACAGGAACCTTGAGGACACTATGCTAAGTGAAATAAGGCAGTCACAAAAAGACAGTGTGTTTCCTTCCACTTGGATGAGGTAATTACAGAAAGCAGAGTGGTGCTTGCCCGAGGCTGGGTGCAGGGGAGAACAGGGAGCTATTGTCTAACCAGCAGTTTCAGTTTTGCAAGATGAAAGGATTTGGAGATGGATAGTGGTGAGCCACTGATTCATACACTTAAAAATGGTTAAGATAGGAAATTTTGTTTGTGTATTTTACCACAGTGTACAAATTGGAAGAAAGTGGCAGGGCGCAGTGGCACAAGCCCGTAATCCCAGCATTCTGGGAGGCTGAAGTAGTGGATTGCCTAAGCTCAGGAGTTCAAGTCTGTCATTGTGGTGGGCGCCTGTAGTCCCAGCTACTTGGGAGGCTGAGGCAGAGAATCACTTCAGCCCAAAAATTTGAGGTCGCTGTGAGTTGTGACGCCATGGTACTCTACTGAGGGTAACAAAATTAGACTCTGTCTCAAAAAATAAAAAAAAGAAAGAAAGAAAAATTAGCCAGGCCTTGTGCCAGGTGCTTGTAGTCAGCCCCAGGTATTCAGGAGGCTCAGGCAGGAGGATCACTTGAACCCAGGAGTTTGAGGTTGCTGTGAGCTAGGCTGATGCCGTGACACTCTAGCCTCAGTGACAGAGTGAGACTCTGTCTCAAAAAAAAAAAAAAAATTGGATGAAAGTAATAAACAATGAAGTTTTATAAAATGTTACATCTTTGTACTTAGCATGGGTAAACACACTCCTTTTCTCCTTCCTTCCTTCCCATCACATCCTCATAGAACAGTGGTTCTCAACCTTCCTAATGCCGCAGCCCTTCAATACAGTTCCTGTGGGTCGTGACCCACAGGTTGAGAACCGCTGTCCTAGAAACTTTGCAGGGAATCTGGGCCTAGGCAGTTGCCATAAATTGATTCGAATCTATCCCCTGCCTAATTCTTGCTGACCACTGGCCTGAGCTAGGAACCCTGCCTACTGCTGGTGGCTGTGCTGAAGGCAAGTGTAAGATGAGAAGACAAACTCCAGGGGCCCTGGCAGATTCCCTCTGCCAACCCACACAGCAGTTGCTGCCCATCCATCTTGGAAAGGCCACGCTCATATTTTTAGAATGGTAGAAGTAGGTTCCCTGAGCTGGATCAAAATTCAACAGAGAAGTGAAGGGAAAGGAAACTGTCTCTAGTCCCTGGAGACTGGACTAGTGTCAGAAACACCAGCCTAACTCAAGGTAACCGGGAAACATGCAGCCTGACCTGCAGCACCGCCGGTGTAGGAGAATATTTAGAGTCTCTGCAAGAGACCCAGTAATTCCATAGCCTTCCTTAAGAGCCTGGATCCTCAAACAGGTGTTGACAGTCTGGCTCCCCCGTCTTCCCCACTCAGGTGCTCCAGTTATGTGATTCTGCTTTCTGTTCTACCCTTCCCCGTGCTTTCCTTCTTAACTTGTCCCTGTTGCCTAAAAATTCTTTCGTGGAGGGTCTCCACTATCATCTGAAAAGTTCCAATTCTAATCTCAAGTCTTCCCAGAGGTATTGGCTCCTAACTAACTCCTAGTTAGAAGTTTCTCCTTCTCTGTTTACCGTCAATGTACCTCTCTTCACAGGCTGCCCAAGATCATGAAGCTGGTAATTAAGCACAGATATTTAGTATTCTAATAAATATCAAGCATTTGGCATTTTTAGTGGACTTGATAGCTGCCTCCTCAGTATTTATCCTACCCCTTCCCCATTGTGCAGTAGACATTCATTTTGAGAGAATGACTCTGCCTGGCTCTAATGATTGATTCTGATTAGTAGAAAACAATGACTATACAACATTCCACTAGGAGCTTGTTCAGGGATGGACAGTCCAACTCAGTCAATGCATAGACTTTCCTAGGAACCTGGTTTAGTTTGACCAGTGTTCAGTGCAGGCTCAGTGGCTTGGGGTGAAGTGCAAATTCAACACTGGGGGCGGGTGGGGGGGAAGGGAAAGCCTTTCTCGTCCTCTCAACCACATTTTTCATTATAATTTATAATTATTTATAATTAATTTTTTAATCACCAAAAGTATTTGAGGTTGTTGACTCTACCATTGAACTTGAACCTTCCATCCTTCCTAGCTCCTCCTACGGTGTCTTAGTCTATTTAGGTTGTTACAACAAAATATCATAAACTGGGCAGCTCACCCACAGAGACTTCTCTGTACTTTGGAGGTAGATTTGGCATCTGATGAAGGCCTCCTTTCTGCTTGTAATGGGTGCCTTCTTGCTGTGCTCAGCTGACGGGGAAGGGTGCTAAGCCCATTCATGAGGCCTCCACCTCCCTGACCCAGTCACACCCCAGAGGCCCCACCTTCTAATACCATTACCTAGGGGTTAGGATATCAATATATGAATTGGGGACATGAAAACATTCAGACCATAGCACATGGTAGCATTCAAGGAGTTCTACAAATGTTGGCTGAAGGTATGTTTCTTTGGATTTGGGGAATACACGCCAAATTCATTTATGGGCCTAAACTCCTTAAGGAGTATTCTAAGACTTTGTCCTTAGAATAATTGAACTTTCCCTTTTGTGATACTAAGAGTATGTAGAGCAGGGCTGGGATGGACAGACATCTAAAAGACTAAAATTAACCCTGAGTCACACGTAACTTCATACGTAACTTCACTGTTTTTTATACCATCTCAAACCAGCTTTTACTTAAATGTGGTCTCTGCCTGGATGCTGTGTTCCTAATCTGTGTTTTTCACACATCACCTTCGATCATCCTGTTACATGTGTCAACCCAAATAAGTGACTGAGCAAAAAAGCTCAATCAATGAATGTTTATTAAGCCAAGGTTTTAAGGATGTGCCCAGGAAAAACACAAACTGCAGACAAGCTGTTGTTGTTTTTCCTAAGGGGAGGTTGAAAACGTCAGCATTTTAAAAACACAAAGAGAAAGAAAAAGGCAGAGGAGAGGAAGGGTGAATAAAGTAGTAGTTACAGTCTCATGAGGGCCAAGAAATCTACATTTTACATAAAATAAAGGAGGGAAGGAAGCATCGATTATATAGATGTTCCTGGATAGGCGAAGAATGTCTAATTCTGTCTTGTCTCCAGTTCTGTTGCCCGTAAGATAAACCTGTAATTCATTCCTAGCGTGGACTGAGCAGGCTTCAGCTTTAGGGCTAGACATAGGGACAACGTGTACGTTCTTGCCTAGGGGAGTTAGCAAGAACTGTCCCCAATGAATGACCGGTGGGGTCTGGTCCTCACAGGTGCCTGCGGCGTCTACCTTCTCTTTTGCACAAGGAGAGTGGGGGGTGGAAGTGCAGGGCTGAGACTTGGCTTTCACACACGAAATAAATATAACATAAAAACGTTCCAGACATGGTTAAAGTCAAAAGATATTTTGATTGCTACAAAAACAAAGGAACCTAGATAATTATTCTGGAGTGAATCATTTAATGTGGGCTTTCATTATTTTCTTTTAAAATTCTTGTGATAATTATAAAGTGACTTAGACCTGAATAGCCAGCCTGACAGGTTTCTGTTGGTTTGGGGCAACTGATTACATATCTATCATGTTCTTTAGTCTCTCCAAAACACTTCAGATTTTCGTAAAACTCAAACTGATATTTCACTTTGTTTTGGTGTCAGAGTTTGCAGAGGTGGTAAGAGTGTGATTGGCCAGACTGAATCTGCTTGGCTCTACTGCCCGCTACCTGTGCAGACTTGGGCAAGTTGCCTAAACTGTCTATGCTGTGGTGTCCTCACTTGTTAAAATGAACATGATAATAGCACTCACCTTATTGTATTTCGTGAGGACTTGGTTAGGAGGTGTAAAGCGTGTAGAACATTGCTTAACATGTAGTTAAGTTCCCAGTAAATATTCAAGCTGTAATACAGAGGATTTCTGAAATGGGGATTCTAAATAGAACTATGCAATGAATTTCAGTGATGTGCAGATCTGGAAATTCCCAGACCAGCTTTATAACAGCAGGACATGAAAATAAGTTTGAACTTGAACAGGAAAACCATCTTCTTTTCCTTAATGGGTTGATCTCTCTAGAGTCTTTAAATGGGAATCCACATCTGTGCTTAATTGCTAGCTTCATGCCCTTGGGCAAGTTAATTAATCTGTTTGAGATTTTGCCAGTTCTTTCTTTTAAAGTGCAAAATAGGAATAATAATCCCTATGTCTCTAATATTAAAGGCTGCAAAATGCGGCCAGGTGTACCTCTCATGCCTGTGGTTCCAGCTATTTGGGAGGCCAAGGTTGGAGGATCCCTTGAGTCCAGGAGTTCCTGGCTACAATGAGCAGTGGTCACACCAATGCACTTTAGTGGGGTTACAGAGCATGATCTCATCTCTAAAAATAAATAAATAAAAATTAGGGCCGGGCACGGTTGCTTACACCTATAATCCTAGCACTTGGGAGGCTGAGGCGGATAGATTGCCTGAGCTTAGGAGTTCACAACCAGTCTAAGCAAGAGTGAGACCTCATCTCTAAAAAATAGCTGGGCATTGTGGTGGGCTCCTGTAGTCTCAGCTACTTTGGAGGCTGAGGCAAGAGAATCGCTTGAGCTTAAGAGTTTGAGGTTGCTGTGAGCTATGATGCCATAGCACTCTACCAAGAACAACAAAGTAAGACTCTGTCTCAAAAAAAAACCAATCAATAAAATAAAAGTAAAGGACTAGCATTCTCCAAAATGAAATAATGATGCAAATCATTTTTAGCCATACATTTAAAAAAAGTCCCATGGTCTGCTGTGTGTAAATGAGAAGCATTTACGCATATGCACAGAAAGATTTTACTTATTAAGTACTTTATTATTTAGCATTTTAAAAGGAAGTTTCTAAGTCATTTCATCTTGTACATATTCAGCATTTCTTCTTGAGAACAATTAGTCTTGCCTGAGTAAGGCCTCTGCCCAAGCCAGTGTCCAGAGATGGCAGGGTTTTCAGCAGGGAAAGGTTTTATTCCACAAAGTGCTAAGCAGGGAGACAGCAACCTCTCAAATTGGCCTCCCCAATTTGAACTGGGGGGACAGGGTTTTTAAAGACAGTTTGGTGGACACAAGATTAGGCGCTGGGGGGTCTGCCGACTGGCTGGGTTCAGGGCAGAGCTGTCAGTCCTTAGGTGTGGGCCGCTGTCTGGGGGGTCAGGTACTGGAGTGCAGGACTGTGGGTGGAGGGTCCAAGAGCAGCTGAGCCAGCTCCTTGGTCTGGGAGCATCTGTTACAGCACCTGGAAGATATCTCAAAAACTACTCCAGGGTAAAGAAGCCAACAGAGGCAACAGCGATGATTACCAAGCAAATGAGGGACAATGGCTGATTATCCTCATTATTTCAGCTAAGCCTGCTCCTCCCCAGCATTCTGGGGGTCCTCACTCTAGTTTTCACCTTGCACCCCTCCGTCACTTTGTAAGGGCGGTTCAATGCAGCGAGTTTTACTTCTCATCCTCGGCAAATCTCATTTCAGTCCATGTCAGTCTGTGTGGGCTGCTGTAACAAAACCCCATGAGCTGGGCGTCTTATTAACAACAAAAATGTGTCTCTCATGGTTATAGAGCCTGGAAGTCCAAGATCAAGGCACCAGCACATTCAGTGTCTGGTGAGGGAGCAGGGGCCAGGGAGAGCTTCTGCTATGCTCTGTACACGTTCACTGAAAATGAACTGACAATAGGCAGATTCATAGGAGACTAGAGCATACAAATTTATTTCACATAAATAGCATGAGAGAATCACAGGGGAATGATTACCCAATAATCCAATGGGGTCAGAATTGTATATACCCTTTTTCTTTTTTTTTTTTTTTTTTTTGAGACAGAGCCTCAAGCTGTCCCCCTGGGCAGAGTGCCGTGGCATTACAGCTCACAGCAACCTCCAACTCCTGGGCTCAAGCGAGTCTCCTGCCTCCGCCTCCCAAGTAGCTGGGACCACAGGCGCCCGCCACAACGCCCGGCTATTTTTTGGTTGCAGCCGTCATTGTTGTTTGGCGGGTCTGGGCTGGGGATTCGAACCCGCCACCTTAGGTGTACGTGGCTGGCACCTTAGCCGGTTGAGCTATAGGCGCCGAGCCTATATACCCTTTTTCATAGGGAAAGGGGAGATGGGAGAAATGTGGCCATTTTAAGGGGAAGTAAAAGATTTTTAGGGGGAATAAATGGTCCCAATGTCAGACAATGTTTAGTATATACAGTAGAACCTCCATAGCTGACCACCTCCCTTCCTTGGCCACCTCCTTAAATTGACCTAACTTTCATAGACCAGACATGTACCACATGGGCCTATCAGTCCAGCGGGCCTGGTTCCTTAAAATGTTGCAGTCCCTTGAGTGGTCAGCTTACAGAGGTTCTGTTGTAATCCTTTTTGGAAATTGAATGAGACCTGAGAACAGATAATAGCTGGGACAAAGTTCATATGGGCTCCTGGTGTGATATTCAACTTTCAGGCTCTTCCTCCTTGATAGGAGTTTTAATCTTCTCTGGTTAGAGAAATTTCAAGGAGGGCATTGAAGGCAATTGTGTTCCTCTTTGATAATCTAGTTCCCAGGTAGATAAGGGATAAGGGAACTTCTGAGAACAGCCTCGGTTCCTGCTTTGGGAGAGACAGAGTATTGACTGAGGGAAGGTCAGGGAGTGCTTCAGGCTACTGTAGTTCAGCATGTCACACTGCCATATTTGGGGGTATCGTTTGTGAGCCCCATTAAGGTCCCATTTTCTGGTTCATAGATGACTCCTCTGGCTGTGCCCTCGCACAGTAGGAGAAACTTGCCAGCTCTCTGAGGCCCTTTCATGAGGGCACTAATCCCAATCACGCAAGCTCTGCCCTCATGACTTAATCACCAGCCAGAGCTCCATCCCCCAAAACTATCGCCTTGCGGGTTAGGATTTCAACACAAGAACTCGGGTGGGTGAGGGGCACGTGTATTCCAACTACAGCACCAAGACTGATGAATGGGAGACCCCTCCCTGAGTGCTCGTAGAATGCCAGGCACCTTACACACTTCATCCTGTTGAATCCTTAATGCCTCCCTATGAGGGGTGTGTTGTTCCCACTTTATAGATGAAGAAACAGAAAGGCTAATTTGCTTAAGGTCACACAGCTATTAAGCAATGGAGCCAGGATTCAAACAAATGAGCTCCAGAGTCCATGGGCAATACTGAACTTCATCTGAACCCTGTGCTCCCGGGAAGCCGCCACCGTTAGAAACCTCCCTGACGTTCTGTGATCCAGTTAGCAAAGGACCACCCTGCCTGTCAGAGATAAGACCCAACTTCCTCCTTCCTCAACTCTCTTGTTTACCTGCCTCTGCAAAACCCCAGTCCCTCTTTCTTTTGACATTCCTCCTTAGTGAGCATTTCCCCAAGAGATACCCTGAATAAAATCATCTCCTTAATTGTGTGGTACATTTTGTCTTCACACCACAAACTCACCTACTAAGTAAAAGGCCCCTCATACCTAGAAAATAAAACTGAATTCAGAGTCCTAACTGAGAAGTTCTAGCATAGAACTGGGGTGAGGGTCTGCAAGAAACGAGAGGAGGCCAGTCCAGCGACAAGGAAAGAGTTTAATAGAGGGGGAAGGAGATGGAGACTGACCAGGTGTCAGCTCTGCTCCCACACGGTTGCTTTTATTAGGCTCATCAGCACAGCTGGGGTGTGGCATGAGGAAGTGGGTGCAGTGGTGGCCGCCCTGGGCCCATCTCCAGCGCGGGTCAGGATGACAGGTGTATGCCTCGCACCTGCCAGGATGTGGGTAAGGTGTTTCTGGGAATCTGGGGAGGGGATTGCTTATTTTCCAAAATGGCTACTGTCTTGTCAGGGTTATGAGAATTCCTTTCCCGCACTAAGCTGTTGTCAGGTAATGGCTTTTTGGTAGAGTGGGCAACACACACTCCATCCGTTCTCTCTTAATCATCTGAGAACATTTTGCTGACAGGAAAGGAAGGTAGATCTCCGAGGAGATGCGAGGTAAGGTCAGTTCATAGAAAACTGAGACCACTAAAGCTGATGGGTGGCTTCGCTAAAGGAGAGAGCTGATGCAAGAGTTGAGGCTTAAAAACAGCTCCTTTCCCCAAATCACTCTCTGTCCCTCCCTTCCTCACTTTCAAAACTTCAGTAAATGCAAAGGTTCTCAATAGAAACTTTAGCAAAATCCACAATCAGCATTTCTGAGTATCTGTTCTGAGCATCTGCACCATTTCCTAGAGAACAGAACTAAATAAAATCTTCATCTTGCTCACACGAGTTCATCCAAAACCAGAGCTGAAGTCTGGTAGCATTTTGCCTTGAAGCTCTGGGTTAGGACTGATTTCTGAAAGCGCATTGAATGAATACTCTGGAGCTGGGGTCCCCAGGCCCTGGGTTGTAGGCAGGTACAGGTCAGCAGCCTGTGAAGAACCAGGCGGCACCACAGGAGGTGAGCAGTGGGCCAGTGAGCAAAGCCTCATCAATATTTACAGCTGTGTCGCCCACGTCACTGCCTGAGGCAGCCTTCTGTCAGCTCAGTGGAGACATCAGATTCACAGAGCACAAGCCCTGCTGTAAACTGCACACGCCAGGGATCTGGGTTGTACACCCTTTATGAGACTCTAAGGCCCTCCCCATGGAAAAATTGCCTTCCATGAAACTGGTCCCTGGTGCCAAAAAGGTCGGGGACCACTGTTCTAGAGCAACAAAGACCAAGTACGGCAATAACTGTGACAATAAGTATCATCCTCTCTTAACTAGAACCCCAATTCTTAAATTTCCCCCACCTTACCAAAGGTTTGTTATTCAGCTTGCCATGAATATTAAGAACCTACTAAGTTCCAGACACTCCTCAGGCACTTTAGAAACAGGTGAAGAGTTGAATCTTCCTGCATCTTTGTAGGAAAAAATCCTGTTGCATGGCAAGAGTGACGCTGTCTTTAAGTGAAATCTCCATGACTGAGGTCTGCCCCCCCCCCACCCCACACACACCAAGGTGTTCCTGCAGCAAGATCCAGAAACAGTTCCTGGAGCACAAACAGCATCTCATAGACGTTTCTCAAACTTCCCCAGTGGCCACAAGTTTTGCGAGCGGATTTGATTGTGATTGAAACTGGCCCTATAAACTGATGAAGAGGTGCAAGGTGAGAACTAGAGTAAGGGTCTCCAGCAGGAGCAGACTCAGCTGCTACGAGAACAATCAGCCTGTCCCCTCGTGTACATGGTACTAACCTCTGTTCCCTCTGTTTGCTTCTTTACCCTGGAGTCGTGCACAGTGGGCTGGAGAAGAGTGTCACCTGTTTGGAATGTGGGGGTGGTTTTTGAGATACCTTTCAGGTTCCACATTCTAGTGAGGACCTACCTCATTGGAGGAACTGACTTAAGTGGCCCTAGACCCTCCCCCAAAGGTCCTGTACTCCAGTCCCTGACCCGCCCAGACAGCGGCCCACACCAAAGGACTGATAGCTCTGCCCTGAAACCAGCCAACCAGCAAGCAGACCCAGAGCTCCTAATCTCGTGTCCACCTAACTGTCTTAATTCTCAGGGAAGCAGTCTGGAGAGATCTCCCGTCTCCCCACTTAGCGCCATGTGGAATAAACCCTTTCCCGTCTGGGAACCCTGCTGTCTCCGGACATGGGCTTTCTCTTGGGCAGCAGCCAGATGGACCCGGTCGGGCTGTTGGAGGAAGACGAGGCCCCACCAAGAGAAAGAGCACCCCAAACACCATGTTGATAAGAGGAAGGGCTTCATTCACTGGCCAGGAGCTTACGGCATAGAAGAATTCCAAATGGCCGTGCTCCCCCACTGGCTTGGTTTTTCCCTTTTTATCTTAAATCAAGTGGGAGATGCTATTCCAGCCCCCACAGAACTACAGGATTTCACAAAAGTGGAAATTTCCAAGTTCCAGTAGGTTAAGTTTACAAATTCCCAAGAGCTGAGTCACCATGGCGAGGCCCCTGCAGGTGTATCCTTGTGGTCTCCTCCAGAAGACCTGTTCTCCTACACCTCACCCTTCTTGGGTCTCCTTTCTTTGACCAGCTGCACGTTTTACCAAAAAACTTGTATAAAAGGATACTTTCTGGAGGGTGAATCGGAGGCTCCTCCGTCTCTCCACTGGCCCAGTGCAAGCGCTTCTGTTCGTAAGTCCCCATGAAACGTTTCTCTCTGAGAACTTGGCTTTGTCAGTGCATTTCTGCAGCTTCTCGACGCCCTCTGCCTTGGGGGGAGGGAAGGTTCTGGAGACTCACTCACTGCAGAACAGCTTCAGTTTCTCCATTTGTCTGTCAGTGTCAGGAGTGGGACTCACATAAAATACAATAGAAACTTCTTTATCCTCTTCTTTATTCTTTTACCTTCTTTATCCTGCACAGCACTTGTGTTCAATTTTAGAAGGGAAATATTGAGAACAGACAGCAAAGATCTCCATCTCATTTCCATAATTCCACCATCTGGTACTGCTAGTATCCAATACTTTATTTTCTTTTTCCTCAAGATCCAGAGAAAAACATTATTTCTTTTAATATTAACATAGATAGCAAACAAAATAAGTTATTTTATATTGTCCTTTGGGGGAATATTTTTTTATTTCACATTAATATGAGGGTACAAATGTTTAAGTTGCATTGTTTTTAATTCTAAGGCCAAGTTCAAGTTGTAGTTGAGCCCTTCACCCAGGGGGCGTGCTGAACACCCTCACACTGTGCACAGTAGGTGAGATTCAACTAATTGCCCTTCCTCCTCCCTTCTTTGGGAGAATTTAAATCTCTTAGTTAAAATAAATTTTGGAACATGTACAGAAGGGAATGAAGGAATTCAGGGAATCTCACCCCAAAATATGACTTCTTGGTATAAAGACTATTTTGAATGAAAGGCTCTTTGAGGTCAACATTCCTTGGAAGGAACTTTCCCTCTGTCTGCAGAGCCACATCCATCAAAAGGAAAATCAATTTCCTTCTCCTCCCTATAATCTCAGCGTATTACAGAAAAGAAGATCAATAATGCAACCAGACCTGGCCCAAATCATTTCAAAGGTAATAACTGTCTCTCAGGCTAACTTACAAGTCAGTCTGTTCCCCTCTCTAGCCAGTCATTCTCCCAAGTATCCACTATTCTCCCTGGCAACCATTTATTGCCTCTAAACAGAATTATCTGTACCCCCCACCCCCCGCCTTCTGCATCCCACGGGAATACTGGGTGGCCACGCTGTGATTCTCCCATGTGCAGCATTGCTAAACCTCTTCCTCTTACTAATCTGCCTTCATTGTGAGTTGATCTTTCAGCAAACTTTTGGGGAATAGGGGGAGGTTTCCCTTCACCCTTACAGAGGAATTTTAATAAACCTCTCAGTTAAAAGAAATTTGGAAACAGGAATGGAAAGCCAGGAATGAATATTGATAAGGCCATTAATTGGAGTGCTGAGTGCATTATCTGTTGCTGCTCTCTCTCCTTCCTTACAAGAATGACGGCTCATTTCAAGATGAATGTCGTTCTCAGCAAGAGCCTTAGCCTTGCTCAGCATTACACAGCCGTGATAGTTGTCACCATCTTTAAAGGCTGACCTAAGCCAGCAGCACCGTTATCTATAAAGGCTGTGCCTGCTTCTTGGTAAGAGGCGATTACTGACAGGAGACACCTGAGATGGCCTTGGCCACGCACACACTGGGGATGGTGGGGTTGTGCAGGTTCTGACGGTGCTGTCCCGCCCAGATGGACCAGTTTGCACCCACTTTCCATTCTGTCCCAAGCTCACCTGCTGGCCCTTCCCTTGGATTACATTGCTGCCTCCAACAATGCTGCTTAGTCAAATCTGCCAGGGGAGGGGACAGGGCTTGTCCTCAGCACCCGGGGAGGGGACAGTGCTATGGAGTTGGCTAGGGAACTGACTAGGGCTAGAGACAGAGGCCAGGGGAGAAGCAAGCGGGTGATCATTGGAAGGGTAAATACACACTGAGGGGAAAAAATTCATTCTCCCTGGCAAATTTTCCCCTACCCTGCCTTTTCTTTAGAACTTTAGTTTAAAAACTTGTAATTGTAAATTCTTTCTTTGCCCCTTTAGATGAATGTGTAAATCTTTAAAAGCTACCTTTATAACCCAGGAATATACTTCTCAAGGTCTGGGAAGCCAACTCTTTGAAATATTATCACAAGAAAGACAGCCCCTCACCTCCCTCAGCTAGCTGGCAGGTGCCTGGCTCCAAGTTGCACAACCATCTCCTGTCTCAAAGATACGAGAAGTTTTATTTTTCCTTTGGATAAAGGCAATGACCTAACACTGATGGCCAGCCCAGTGACCAGGTGGATTTGGGATAAATTGTGTGTGATGAGTGGTGATGTTCACACAGGAATAAGGCAGAAGAGGAGGGTCGAGAGAGCCTGAGCACAGCCATGCTGACGGACACCGGACCCCGACCTCCCTGGACATGGAAGCTGTCGGCAGTGAATTACCATGTAAAACTTACAAACTGCGTTTACCTTTCTGTGACAACAGTTTTTAATTAATTTTTATGGCTGACCTTAGACAATGCCAGTCACTTCCAGGTTTTTGAACATTTAAAAATGTTATCATTACCCCATAAAGGGGTCCCCTTCCTGTTGGGAAGAGGACCCCTCTCTATCTGAGGAGCAGGATCTGCTGTCTGTCTCTGGGTGGGTAAAACTTCCCTGTGGCTAGTTAGCTCGCTCTCCGATCCTGCCCCACACAAAGCCAAGAACCCAGTTCAGGGGCTTTCCTCCCTTCACTGGGACACCCTGCATCACCGTGGAGTCCTCTTGCTCCAGAGCATCTGTGAAATGGGCTGTATTGGCCAGAATACACAGAAAGGTCAGGTTTCTTCTTTCCATCTTTGCAACCTCTATAGAAGGCACGTTCTGGTGTAATACTCAATAATGAAACCCTTCTCTTGGCATGGTGCCTGTAGCTCAAGCAGCTAAGGCACCAGCCACATATACCAGAGCTGGCAGGTTCAAATCCAGCCCAGGCCTGCCAAACAACAATGACAACTGCAACCAAAAAATAGCCAGGCATTGTGGTGGGTGCCTGTAATCCCAGCTACTTGGGAGGCTGAGGCAAGAGAATCACTTAAGCCCAGGAGTTGGAGGTTGCTGTGAGCTGTGATGCCATAGCACTCTACCCAGAGTGACAGAGTGAGACTCTGTCTCAAAAACAAACAAAAAATAAAACCTCTTCTCTTTTTCTTCTGTGTTTTTAGGGAGGTCTCCTAGGCTGGCAGGAGATTTTGATTTTCATTACTTTTCCCCATCATGAGAGCCTGGGAAGGCAGGGCCCGACTGCGCCACACACCCCTCAGGGTGGGGCCAGCTGTCCAAAGATCAAGCCTGAGTGTCCAGGACATCCTGAGCATCAGTAGTCCAGAGTCATGTTCCTTCAGTGCATGTGGGGAGGGGTGAGGTGAGAGTGGGGGTGCAAACCCCAGTTCTCAGGCCCGCTGGAGGATGCTGTGCATAGCACATTGTGACTCAGCACCAGGGACTGTGGGCTAGCCTGCGGGGCTTCTCACATTTCACTCTCTACTGGGGCCACAGGTTGCTCCATTTTGTTTATTTGTTTGTTTGTTTGTTCTGAGACAGTCTCACTTTATCACCCTGGGTAGAGTGCTGTGACATCATAGCTCACAGCAACCTCAAACTCCTAGGCTTAAGCGATTCTCTTGCCTCAGCCTCCCAAGTAGCTAGGACAGCCCCCCCAAAACAACTGGCTATTTTTAGAGACAAGGTCTTGCTCTGGCTCGGGCTAGTCTTGAACCTGTGAGCTCAGGCAATCCACTTGCCTCGGCCTCCTGAGTGCTGGATTACAGGCAGCCATGGCCTGGTTGCTCCAGTTTTAATGCAAATTTTGGTTCAGTTGGTCCAGACCATGAGTGATAGTAAGACAATGTCTGTTGAGATGGGCGTGTCACACTGATGAAATCGTGTTCATTTTAAAGTCCTTGAGTCCTTTGAGGAGAGTTGATAAGGGTTATGCCCCTGTTTGTTTGGGTGCAGTCTCTCCTGATGAGGTGAACATTTGGCTTCCGTTGGCATGACGCCTTTTGAAAGGTAAGAGGAGAAAAAAAGCCTCACATTGAAGGACTTGTGGGTTTACATTCTCCTCCAGGAGGCAGAGAGGACTGGGAGAGAGCTGCATGCCCCCCGGAAGACAAGTGGGGGTACTATTTCTGCTAAGAAACTGAGGGAGCCCCTGGGATCCCAGCTGACCCCAGGTGAGCCCTGGAGCCATTTTGGACAATCCTGCTTATTACATAATAGAAAATGCACCAATAGCTGGTTATCCCTCTTCGTTCTTCCTGGGGAAAAAAGGTGCCAGAAATTTCTAGCTATCTGTTCTCATCATTGAATTTTTAAAAGATCTTACTGTAAAACAGACCATTACAAAAATCAGAAATGGCATATGAGAAAGAAAAAAATCCTTGGGAATGTTTGATATCTATAATATTTTTTCTTATACCCTCCCATCTTCTTCTAAAATTCCCATGATTTGCATTTCTTTTTTTTTTTTTTTAAAAGACAGTCTCACTTTATGGTCTTTGGTAGAGTGCTGTGGCATCACAGCTCACAGCAACATCCAACTCCTGGGCTTTAGGGATTCTTTTGCCTCAGCCTCCCGAGTAGCTGGGACTACAGGCACCCACCACAATGCCTGGCCAGCTATTTTTTTTTGCAGTTTGGCTGGGGCCGGGTTTGAACCCACTACCCTCGATACATGGGGCCGGCGTCCTACTCACTGAGCCACAGGCACTGCCCTGATTTGCATTTTTTTGTGTTGTGTGACTTTAAAAGTCATGTAATATAAAATCCACCATCTGAAAGTGCACACTTCAGCAGCAGTTAGTTCATGCACATGATTGTGCAGCCTCCATCTCAGTCGAGTTCCATCAGCCCAGAAGACCCCATGCCCAGGAAGAGTCACCCCTTATTTCCTCCACCCCAAGTCCGGCAACCAGCAATCTGTTCTACTTTTTCTGGATATTTCTTCTACTCAGCACGCTCTTTCCACGGCTCATAGCATCACACGCACGGCAGTGCTTCATTCCTCTCCTTTCTGTGGCTATATGTATACACCACACCACTGTTTTTTTTTTTTTTTTTTTTTGAGACAGAGCCTCAAGCCGTCCCCCTGGGTAGAGTGCCGTGGCATTACAGCTCACAGCAACCTCCAACTCCTGGGCTCAAGCGAGTCTCCTGCCTCCGCCTCCCAAGTAGCTGGGACCACAGGCGCCCGCCACAACACCCGGCTATTTTTTGGTTGCAGTCGTCATTGTTGTTTGGCGGGTCCGGGCTGGGGATTCGAACCCGCCACCTTAGGTGTACGTGGCTGGCGCCTTAGCCGGTTGAGCTATAGGCACTGAGCCGCCACACCACTGTTTTAAAATTTCAGATTAATATGAGGGTACAAACAATTAGGTAACGGCATTTGCATTTGTTAGGCGAGGTCCCTGTTGCTGTGTCCCACCCAGGAGGTGTGCTGTGCACCCTGACACTGTGGCCATTGAGGGGCGCATCCCCCTCTCCTCTCTCTCCCTCTCCCTCTTCCAGCTTGAATTAAATTGAGTTTTTCTCTTGTATGGGCGTGTATCATATCAGTATTGATACATTAGATACTTGCTTTTCCCTTCTTCTGATGCTTTACTAAAGAAAATGTTCTCCAACTCTAACCAGGTTAATACAAAAGATGTAAAGTCTCCATCTTTTTTTACGACTGAATAGTATTCCATGGTGTACACATACTGCAATTTATTAATCCATTCATGTGTTGATGGGCACTCGATGCACCACATTTTTTAATCCATTATTGGCTGATGGACATGTGGGTTGTTTCCACCTTTTGGCTATTATGAATAATGTTGCTATGGACATTCATTTATAAGCATTTGTTTGAATACCTGTTTTCAGGGTTTTTTGGAGGGTATATATCTAGGAGTACAATTGTTAGGTTATATGATAATTCTTTTTTTGTTTTGTTTTGTTTTTGAGACAGGGTCTCACTATATCACCCTGGGTAGAGTGCCGTGGCATCACAGCTCACAAGAACCTCAAACTCTTGGGCTTAAGCCATTCTCTTGCCTCAGCCTCCCAAGTAGCTGGGAATACAGGTGCCCGCCACAACACCCTGCTATTTATTTACTTTTTTGTTGTTCTTGTTGTTTATCAGGCCCAACCCTGGTTCGAACCCACCAGCCCCAGTGCATGTGGCTGGTGCCCTAACCACTGAGTAAGGGCTCTGAGCCTCATATGATAATTCTATGCTTAACTTTTTGAAGAACCATGATTTGTATCTTTATTTCCTCTGTTTCTATTCAAAATGGAAGAAAACAGTGCTGCCCAAGGCAGCTTCCACTGCAGATGAAGCTACACTACAGTCGTGAATATTCTGAAACAGTCTCCACCCAGGCCAAAATCAGGCAGCATTCATTGTTTATCAAATAACTGGAAATGTTTCCAAACAAATACTTGTAAAGTTAAGTGAATAACAATCTTCTTTGAGGTTGGGTCTGTACAGAAAGCTCCGAGGAAATAATTTTGCAGAAGCTCAGGGAATGTGGTTAGGCAGCATGGTTAGGCAAGGCACTAGGTTAGAGGTGAGGCCCAGGTCTTATTTTTACCCTTTCCAGAGCTCCCTGCCCCCAACCCCACCACACCCACCGTCCCTTCCTCCACCCACCCCAGGCTGACCAGGCCTGCCTGAGCTCCAGGCAGTTCCCTCCTTACCCTCAGTCTCCCCTTCCTTCCCCTTACTTCCTGAGTAAGCTTGGTCTGTTCATTTAAACAACTTCTACCCGTGGAATGAATCATCAAAAAATAACTGTAAACTCTCACGTAGTTTATTTGGCCCTGGTACACAATGTGCGGAATCAGACAGCCCTGAGATTTCATAACATGCAGGCTTTGCCACACTGAGTTGAATAGCTGCCTAGACACACAAGCCAAGCTTCATTCGCTTCTAGAAAGTACTGTCAAACTACTTCCCGTGAGAACAGATTTGAGCACATTTCATGTCAGAACACACGCTAAAGTTGTTTTCTAGCCGTGGAGAGGGCAGCTCCTTCCTGGGGTACTATTCTAGTTGATATCAGGTCCAGGCAGGCACTGGTACTCTCTCTCCCACACAGCCGATTCCAGCCCCTGCCTCTCCCGGATGCCAACATCACTGTGAATGTTCTTAAGGCCCCGGCTTTTCCAGCAATTTTCACTGCTTTCCTTTTGCTCTCAGTTACATAAGGTGGGAAGTTACAAGCAATGGCTAAGGTGTCTCGCTGACTTGGGATTTAGTACAACCTTTGCTTCCTATGGCTGTGTGACACTGGACTACTTAGTCAACCTCTCTGTGCCTCAGTTTCCTCATCCTTAGAGTGGAGATAGAGTATCCACTTCATAGGGTATTGTGATGATTAAATAAAGCAATGAAGTCCTGGCTTGTGCTTGGCACACATATAAGTAGCTGATAATAATACTGTTGTCATCGTCACCCTTTTGCCCACTGTTTTTTCTCTCTGCTCTCCTGCCTCCTTGCCCTGACCTACCCACCCTCTTAGACAATACTATGTTTGTATTTTTAGGCAAGGGAAGGGGAAAAGGCAAATAGAAAAATCCTAGCTTTGTGTTTCACAACTTTTACATCCTTAGAGGAATAAAAAGAGAAATAAGGATTTGAAGAGGGAATTCTCACTTTTTCATAACCCAAAACAAAATAAAAACTAAACCAAAGCAAAACAAAACAAACTAGAGAAGATTCCCCTTGCTTAGAGTCTGAAAGTGATGAGAGGAAGCCCTGAGGGTTTCCTGGTTAGAGCAGCCAGATGACAGGGCCACAGGTGACCTCACAGAGCTTCCCTCTGTCTTGCACGATATGAATGGCAGGCCAGTTTTACTCTAGCGAGCTGTGAACCCGCATGTGTAAAGAACATGTGCGATGTAAGGGGTTTGGGATGAAGGGAGGACAGAACCACTTTTCCTTATGGATCCCATTATTGCTCAGGATTCAGGGAGCTCCACAGACATTAGACACAACATCTATCCAATCACTAGGGTGTGATGGTCCATTTTATAGGTCACTTTTAAATATAGGAAGAAAGTCAGGAGTTTCAGAAAGATCTTAGAGTCAGACCTATCACAAAGGCCTAGGTCCACTTCCATTCCTTTCTGGATTCCTGGAATATTAACATAATAAATAACAAACACAGTGTTTCTGTTACCTATCAGGGTATAAAACTTAGTAGCTTAATGTACAGATGTTCATTGCTCACAATGTTTACAGTTAGGGCAGGACTCAGCAAGGATGGTTCATCACCTCTGTTCCATGGGGCTGGATTCGCCTGAGAACTTGGTTGGAGCTGTGACATCCACGATGGCCTCTCATTCTCCAATGTCCCTCTCTGTGTGGTCTCTCATCATTCAGTAGTCTAAGCTGAGCTGATGACATGGCAGCTGGATCCCAAGGAGGTAAGAGCAGAAACTGCCAGGTCTAAACCTAGAACTGGCATAGTATGACAGTTCTGTCATATTCTATCACTCAGAGCAGGTCATGAGGCCAATCTGGATTTATGAGGAAGGGAATAAACCCTGCCTTTGATGTGAGGAGCAATGTGAGCCTACAAAAACAGGATTATAAAAATTGTGGTGTGTTTTAAATGTTTATGATTAACACATTAACACTTTTTAAACATAAAAGCACACAGGGATGGTATGATTAAATTTGTTTAGGTATAATGTCAATATTCTAAATTTAAGTGGATCCCAAAGAACCCTCTTACTTCCTCAGGGTAGCTCTGTCTTAGCCTTCGAAGGAAATTCTCTTTCTTTCTGAGTCCTGGATGATTGTATAATTGCAACAGCCACTAGCAATTTTAGGGATGGAGAGGAAAATTCCTCATTATTTCCCTACGTTTCCCTCCTCATCTTGTGTCTTAGTCCACCTGGTGTTGCTATAACAGAATGCCTGAGCCTAGGAGTTTACAAGGAAAGATGTTTACTTGGTGTACAATTCTGGTGGCTGGAAAGTTCCAGAGAGGGCATCTGCTGAGAGTCTCAGGCTGCCTCTACTGTGGTGGAAGGCAGAGGCCAGTCAGCAGGACAAGATGGCATGGTGAGAGAGGAAGGAAGGGGTGGGGGGGAGGTGCCACGGTCTTTCTAACAATCAGCTCTCCCCAGAACTAAGAATGAGACCTCACTGACTCCCAAAGGAGGACATTATTCTATTCATAAGGGATCCGCCCCCATGACTCAAACACCTCCCAGTGGGCCCCACCTCCAACACTGGGCATCAAATAGTAGCAGAGAGGTCACCAGGAAAGTTCCTGACTGTATCTCGACCATGGCATCAGCCTCCTAATCTAAACAGTAGGAACAGCAATCTCTGGTTACTGTTTCTGCCCCCGGTTTTTGTGCCACCCAACCCTGTAGATCAGAAATGAGGCTGGGCACGGTGGCTCATGCCTGTAAAACTAGTACTCTGGGAAGCCAAGGAGGAGAGTGGATTGATTGAGCTCAGGAGTTCCAGAACAGCCTGCACAAGAACAAGACTCCATCTCTAACAGAGAGGAGTTGTGGCAGGTGCTTGGGAGGCTGAGGCAAGAGGATTACTTTAGCCCAAGAGTTTGAGGTTGCTGTGAGCTATGATGTCACAGCACTCTACCCAGGGTGACAGAGTCAGACTGTCTCAAAAAAAAAAAGAAGAGAAATGAAGAGGAAGTTCTAATGAGCACTGAGAAGCTTCTATCAGAAGTGGGGGACTTTGGGCCAAAAGTCCACAAAAGTGACTGTCATAGGATAGAGAAGAAGGGACTAAATAGACTCAGACAGATGGGGGCTAAAAAGTTGTGCCGGATTTTGTGATAAGACAGAGATTACTGTGGAACCATAGACTGCTATTTTGGGGACATAGGATTCTTTTTTAAAAAACCTATAGGCCGGACACGGTGGCTCATACCTGTAATCCTACCACTCTAGGACACTGAGGTGGGTGGAACACCTGAGCTCACGGGTTCAAGACTAGCCTGAGCCAGAGCAAGACCCTGTCTCTAAAAATAGCCGGGCGTTGTGGTGGGCACCTGTAGTTCCAGCTGCTTGGGAGGTTAAGGCAAGAAAACTACTTGAACCCAAGAGTTTGTGGTTGCTGTGAGCTATGATGCCACGGCATTCTACCAAGGGCAGCAAAGTGAGACTCTGTCTCAAAAAAAAAAAAGGTTTATATATTTTCTGACTGTGTGTGGTGGGTTCACAGATTCAGATTACACAGTGACTCATGCCTGTAATCCTACAACTTTGGGAAGTCGAGGCAGGAGGATCCCTTGAACTCATTAGTTTGAGACCAGCCTGAGCAAAGTCAGACCCTGTTTCTACTAAAAATAGAAAAACTAGGTAGGTGTTGTGGTGAACACCTGTAGTTCCAGCTACTTGGGAAGTTGAGGCAGGAAGATTGCTTGAGCCCAGGAGTCTGAGGTTGCTGTGAACTATGATGACACCATTCTACTCTATAGCCTGGGCAGCAGAGTGAGACTTTGTTTTAAAAAAAAAAAAAAAGAAAACCCACAAAAACAAGCTATTTCTATTTTCTGTAATTAGGTCTCTTTTGTTCTGTCTATGGTAGTACATTTTTAAATGCTAGTCTGGTCAGCAGTGCTAAGAGGAAACAAGAAAGAGGTTTTTGTCCAGCTTGTCTCAAGTCTTAAAGCTTTACCAACCACCTGACCTGATGGAACAAGAGAGTGAGAGCCCCAAAGCCGTGGCATCATAGCCCACTGACCGCACTGCGCTGGGGACCCTGGCCGGCAGCTCCCTGCACCGGGATGTGCTTAGTAAGTCTGCTCTGCACCGCCCACCCCCAACCCCAGTCTGTTATTGCTACCAGACAAGATGCAAAAAGGGACCTCACTGAACAACGAGAAAAGTGTCCTGGGATTGGTGCCCCAAAGGCTAGAGGGGGCAGGTAACCGTGGAGTTTGCCTCCAGAATGGAGTCAGTAAACAGGAAATCTGATTTTGCTGTTAGGAGTGGGAGCAGGGGTTCAATCTGAGCATGAACCTCTGAATGCCAAGTTCTCAGGCAGGCAGATCATCATCTCTTTTTCTTGTTAGGTGAGGAAAAGGCACATAGTTGCAGCAGGACCGCAACCAATGTCTAGGAAGGAAACAAAAAGGCAGGAAGTATTTTGAGAGACGCCAGACTCCTGAGACAAGCTAATGGGCTGGCATGGCCCCTTAAGCAAACTGGGGCACAGGGCAGCACCAACGTAGATGACTGGAATCTAAAGCAGACATGGGAACACAACAGGTCTTGACCAGGGCAGGTTTGGGAGTAGGGAAAAGCTGCCAGTGGTGGGCATGTGAGGACTGGGCAGGATTCAGGCTTGCTAGCCACAGGCCTGGGCAGCTGAATCATCCTGAACCCTGCCAGGTGACATTCAGGCACAGGACTAGTTCTCTGGGGCTGCTGCTCAAAAACCTTTGGTATCTGCAGCTGCATAGAGCTGGGAGCAAGCAGTTATAGTCATGGCCAATGTCTCAGCCTCAGTCCCGCCCTCACTATCTGCTCCAATTATCCATAACTGAGTCACACACCACACCAGCACTTGGTGGATTAAAGCAACAACAATCTTTTATTTTGCATTTTGGGCAAGGCTCAGCAGGGACTATTCATCACTGCTCCATAATGCTTGGGACCCATGACTGGAAAGGGTAGGACAGCTAGGGGCTGGGAGGGCGCCTCCCCAGGCCTCTCCCACATTCTCTCCAGCATGGCAGTCTCAGGGGTAGCTGAACTCAGGGGTGGGTCGGGCCTTGGAGAGCAAGGATTTCCAGGGCCCCAGGCAGAAGTTGCAAGGCATTTATAGTCTAGCTTCAGAAGTTCTAGGATATGGTCATTTCCACCATATTCTATTGGTTTACCAAATTACTAAATCCAGCCCAAATTCAAAGGAAGAAGGTATAGATAGACCTTATCTCTCGATGGGAGGAGGGGCAGAGAATTTTCCACCATGACAGCATCTCACCAAGTCTTCAACAAGGCTTCCTCCTAACTGATTTGCTGTCCCCAGATTCTTGTTAGTGACAATAGGAAGGCAGCACAGAGCAGATAACCTGAGGATTTTGGAGGCCATCAGCCCTGTATCCCGGTCCACGCAGGATCTACACTGAGCAACTGGTTGAGCTTGTTATGCTACTTAATTCTCCCAACCTGGTTTTCCCCGAGTTAGGTGAGGATTATACCCTGCATCAGCCCAGCAAAGGTACTTTCCAGCTCTTCTAGTGTGGGGACCATGACCGGGGGGGACTAGCCTCCACTGTCAGCTCTGCTGGGATCTCTCCTCCCATCCCCTTTACCCAGGGGTTGGTGCAGAGGCGCTTCCTGCTGGGGCTCCCAGCCTCAGCCTGAGCACAGCAGGGACACTAAGACAGGTGTTTTTCTGAGAGATGCCAGGGTCAGACCCCCGCCCCTAAGGGCCTTCTTCTCATTTTAGACTAAACTGTAGAACCAGGTGCTCTACCCCATCCCCTTCCTTCACAAGATCACAAGGCTGGCTCCCTTCCGTTTTCCCTCAAAAATCTCTTGGCACAGTACGCCTGTCTGCCACTGGCTCAGAAGTACCGGGACAAACCCGACACACAGGGCTGCGGTGGGTGAGTAGGTGTGGAGCACCTGGTGAAGGCCTGGCTGTGCCTAGGCCTCCGCCCAGGTATACCGGGTAATTATAGTGAGCGAGGTAGACAGATACCTTTGAGCCACCTGCTTTAAGCTTCCTGCTTAATAGAATATAGTGGAAATGACCATATCCTGGCCTTTTAACGGGACACAAAAAGCTCTTCCAAGTCCAGCCCTCAGGGTCAGTGCTCTGGCCCCCACCCAGCTCACCTGAGCCCACGGTCAGCGCTTTGACCCCAGCCCAGCTCACTTGAACCCACGGTCAGCGCCCTGACCCCGCCCAGCTCACCTGAGCCCACGGTGCGAAGGGACTTCCTTCCTCCCGCAGTAGCTCTTTCCTCCCCAGTGCCCTTCCCCACCGTGTCCTTCGGTGCGACCCTCCTTCCTTTGTTTCTTGAACATCTCCCATTCTTGCACACAGCCCTTACGTGCCAAACTCTCACGTATCCCCCCAAACTCGGTTCAATCGAGGGGTCCTGGTTATCCCGGCAGACCGCGCTCGCAGGCGGAGGTCTCAGCGCACCTTGCGAAGCATGTGCTACATTTTGTCACGCTGGCTGCAACAGTGTCCCCACTTGGGGGCTTCTCTGTAGCAGGGGAACCTCTCTTCCATCCCGAATCCCCAGTGCGTGGCCCCGGGCGGACCCCCAGCACAAATCTGCGGAATGAGCGAGTCAGTGTGAGAACCGGGACAAGCCACCCCGGCGGAGTGGCCGCAGGGCCCGCGGCGGAGGGGTGGAGGCGGGGCGGCCGGGCCCCGCCCGGGTCCCGCAGCCGCAGCCGCAGCCGCAGCCGCTCGGGGCCTCCCTGGGCCGGGCGCGGAGGGCGTGGGCCGAATCGCGGCGGCTGCCGCAGGGCACATGACCGCGGCTGCAGCCTCCGCCCCGCCCGCGTCCCCGCGCAGTCGCCGGCCGTCGCCTTCCCGGGCTGCGGCGAGCCCGGCCCGCGAGCGTCACCGCCTGCGCGCTCCCTCCGCCCTCCGGAGCTGCGCCAGCGGAGGGAAACCGAAACCAAAGCCCGCGTCCTCCCTGCGCCGCCCGCTCACCGGGTGCCCGGGGTCCCGCTCTTCGGGCTGCTCCCGGGCGGCCTCGGCCGCGGCTCCTCCGCCCTTGCAGTTGGGGAGCCCGTAAGCGGCGCAGAATGGGCAGATGCTGCTTCTACATGGCGGGGACGTTGTCCCTGCTCCTCCTGGTGACCAGCGTCACGCTGCTGGTGGCCCGGGTCTTCCAGAAGGCCGTGGACCAGAGTATCGAGAAGGTGAGGTGGAGCGGGCTGTGTGTGCGAGTGCGACGGGGGAGGGTGACCTGTGCACCGCGGACCCTCCTCTCCTCGCTTCTGGGCGAGAGAGAAGAATGGGAAGAAGTGGAGACGGGTCTGTTCCTTTTATAAGAATAAAAATGATGGATCTTGACATCAGGCTTATGCTCTGTCGTTTCATCTCTCCACTTCCTCCATACACCGAATCTCTGCTGGGCCCAACCTCATTTCCCTCTTACTTCAGTGAAGAAAGGGAAGAGAATGAAAGGCTCCGCAGAAGGGGTAGGCTGTGCTGTCTGCTGCGGAGGCTTTGAAGTGGTGAGGGGCTGGGAAGGAGCGGTGCTGGGCTCTGAGCCCCAGGGCAGCTGTAGTCAGGCCAGGCTTCGGGCTGGGCAACACTTCATCTGGCCGGTCTGTGCTTGAGGCCGACTCAGACTCAGCGGCTTTGTGTCTTGTGCCCAGCGCTGCGCTGTCTCACCATGGATTCCTGTTCTCCCCACACCCACGGCTTTCAGGCACAGATGCATCCAGGGTTCTGCAAACACCTGAACCTGTCTCTCCCCAGATGACTGGCTGGGGAGCCAACCCTTTCAGAAAAGTTGCCCTCTTTTGACTTCATTGGTCATCCCTTCTGCCCTTTTACCCACATCCTCCAAGCTGTGCCAAAAGAGGAACAAGGGAAAGTTTAAAAAGAGAAAAATCACTGGAACAGCCTTTCTCGTGTTCACCCATCACCACGCACTTAATTTTTTCCACTGGTCAGCAATTGCTTTTGGCTAGATAAAAAAGCCCAGGCCTTATCCAGGGAGTAAAGCTCTCTTATTCCAGGGGGCAGTGGAAGTATTCCTCTAACTGAGGTTTCCAGAAGTAATTATTACTTGAAATGTGGCAGTAAAAGGCAAACTTTTAAAAAATCACATGGCAAAACATAATTTAAGTTTTAGCAAAGGCAAGACAAGGCCCATGGTGTGAGCGGCTCAAACATCACCACCTCCTCTGAGCAGTCACGTTCAAGGAAAAAGCAAACAACAACAAAAACCAAATGAATCCTTTCTCCACTTCTGTCCAAATCCAAATCCACGGCAAGACTTGTTTAAGGGTATCAGCTCTGGCTTTGGGTGACTAGATCTCAGCAATCCGATTACAGCCAATGTGTGAATGTCCTTGTGTGACAGAAGCCCTGTTTCAGGGAGCCTTAAAAGGGTGAGTGACTTTCCCGGTGCCCTTAGATTCCCTATGGGTCCCTATTTCACTGGGGCGGGGGCTGTGAGGCAGCTAGTCTGGGGCCTGGGTTTGTGGTGGTATTTCCAGTTGGTTTTTGGCATGTGGAAAAGACCCTGTTCTGAAAAGCACAGGGGAATAGACTTCCAACCCTGCCCAACTCTGTGAAGAAGCGTGAAATTGTCTGGTGTATGAAACAAAAAGTCAGGACTAGTTTCAGGTGGGCCCATTTGGGAATATCATTAAGTGAATAATGGTCATGTGTTACCATCCTGTGGGGTGGGAAGGTGGAAAGGTCACACTTCCAGGTAAACACCCCGGGGCATGCATCCTGGCTCCCCTCTCTACCAGCACAGGCTGGGGTTTTAATCTTCCTTGATTCATGGTTTCCCAGCAAAAACGTAAAGGGGTTAGTGACAACTGTTTATAGAAAGGTTATAAGGTTGGACAGTACCTGTGGCTCAAAGGAGTAGGGCACCAGCCCCATATGCTGGAGGTGGTGGGTTCAAGTCCAGCTCCAGCCAAAAAAAAAAAAAAAGGTTATAAGGCTTATTCAGGAAAATGGATATGCTTTTCCTAGAACATATTTAGTGCTTAATAAATAACAGCAATTTTATTTTTATTAGGATCCACATATACAAAAAAAAGTATATGGAATTTGAAGTCAAATTCCCTCTGTTCCAATCCTAGCTTTGCCATTTAATAAGCTTTTTGACTTTTGACAAGTTACCTCTCCCAGCCTTAATTTCATTGCTTACAAAAGGGATATAGCATAGCTGTCTAGGGCACGGGGCTGCGTTGCGGTGAAGCACATGGGGCAGAAGCGAGGGCTTCCTCATGTGTGCAGGCCCTGCCAAAGCCCTACACCTAATTCTGTATCCAAAGCGTTCTGTTTTCTTAGCAGGGCCCCTCCACAAAACCTGGACATGCCTCTATGTTCAGCAGTGGGACGAAGCATAAAGCACTTAGTATCAGACCTGGAATCGGTATCAGTATATGGTATTATTTCCATTAGCATTACTATGGAGCAATTCATTCATAATTTGACTTTAATAGAGTTGTAATATAATACACTCCGATACTCCCAGTTCTTAGTTTTTTCATTTGAAGGACAGTTGTGCCCTGGCTTTTATCTATTAAAAAGAGGAAAAATAAAAGGGATGGATTTTTTCTTTTTTTTTTTTTTTTTTGATACAGTCTCACTTGGTTGCCCTTGGTAGAGTGCTGTGGGATCACAGCTCACAGCAACCTCAAACTCTTGGGCTCAAGTCATCCCCTTGCCTCAGCCTCCCAAGCAGCTAGGACTACAGGCGCCTGCCCCAACACCTGGCTATTTTTAGAGATGGAGTTTTGCTTTTGCTCAGGTCTGGAACTCCTGAGCTCAGCAATCTACCTGCCTTGTCCTCCCAGAGTGCTGGGATTACAGGTATGAGCCACCTCCCCCTGCCCAGGATGAAATTTCAATGTGTAGGACAGGCTACTTGGGGGGAAGCTTAGTAAAATAATTTCTGTCAGAAGAATTTGACTCAAGAGATGGCTGTCCTTGAACCCTGCTATGATCAGTGGTAACTGGCCAATGACTGTAGTGGAAAGAGCCAAGTGGTTGGCTCCATTCTTGGCCTGGCTGGTGACTGCCTAATATGGGGCAAGCTCTGTGATTGCTTCTGCTTCACCTTTCTCATTTGTAAGAGAGGCAGAGTAGTCCCTTCCTTCTCTTCTGCCTATGCTCACTTCCTGGGGGATATTATAAATGTTAATAAAGTCTTCTCTGGAAAGCCTTTGGGCCTTCCCAAGGACAAAGCTTTGCAGGAACCAGCAGTCTGTCCCACCACCTCCCACCCCGAGTCTGGAAGGGCAGGAATCTATGTTGTATTTCCTGGCAGCTCAGCTCATCATCTTGGTACCTGGTATGGTGCCTGGTACACTGTAGGGACACACTAAATGCCTGTTGATAGACTTTCATTTTTTTTTTTTTTTTTTTTTTTTTGAGACAGAGTTCTATTCTGCTGTCTTGAGTAAAGTGCCATGGTGTCATCATAGCTCACAGCAACCTTATAATCTTAGGCT
>NW_003852434.1:12289248-12292981 GCF_000181295.1 Otolemur garnettii
TAAGTTATTTAATCCCACAAAGCCTCAAATTCCTCATTTTTTAAGTGGGGAATAATAAGAATGCTTAATTCATAGGGCTATCACAAGAATGTAATACAGTGATTACTGTGAAGCACCCAGCACCGCAGCTGTACGTTTGACGTTTGTTACTCCTTTAGCTCTTGTTTTCTCATCTGTGAATTGAAGCTTATGTAGATGCTAAGGTTCCTTTTAGCTCCAAACGTCTGAGCCCCTGTGACACAGGCACACCAACCTTTAAGATCAGCGTACAGTTCAGAATATTAAATTCACCCTCCTCCTTCCTGCCAGCATGCCGACAGTCTGAACATCTTCCCATGTGAGGTGCAGGACAGGCCAAAGTCAGGGCTGGCTAACCCAGGATGGGCTGGCAGGGAAGCCAGCCAGAGGGGAGGAGACTGTTTATGCTTTTTATTTCCTCTTCCCAGGCCAGGCAACACTGTAGCATTGGTCTCAGGGATGAGATACATTTTCCTTTTATCTGGACCTGAGGTGCTGGGCAAGTGACTACCAGCTGGCAACATTTGGGAGTCAAAGCGACTTGAGCTGTTCAATGGTGCCTTAACATACAGGCTGGGCACCGGGGCTCAGGCCTATAATCTGAGCACTATAGGAGGCTGAGGCAGCTGGATCACTTGAGCTCAGGAGACCAGCCTGAGCAAGAGCCAGACCCTGCCTCTAAAAATAGCTGGACATTGTGGCAGGTGCTGTGTAGTCTCAGCTACTCGGGAGCCCAAGAGTTTGAGGTTGCTATGAGCTATCATGCTCCAGCACTACCAAGACAAAATAAGACTCTGTCTTCAAAAAAAAAAAAAAGAAAGAAAGAAAGAAAGAAAAAGAAAAACTGAGGCAAAAAGACAACTTGAGCCCAAGAGTTCAAGGTAGCAGTGAGCTATGATCCCACGGCACTCTACTGAGGACAACTGAGTGAGATACCATCTCAAAAGAAAAAAAAAAGGAAATAACATATAATTACTTAACCAAATAGTTTTAGATTATTATTTTTTTTCTTTGTTTTGGCCGGGGCCAGGTTTGAACTCATCACCTCTGGTATATGGGGCTGGCACCCCACTTCTTGAGCCACAGGCGCTACCCTAACCAAACAGTTTTGATGGTGAGTCATGTAAAGACATCAACTACAGATAATGTCAAAGGGCACCCCATTGCATACCTAGCTCATCTCCTGAGTTGCCTCTCAGGTGGAAGTTAAGAAGACTTAGAATCTTGGCCTAATATTTTTTCTTTTTCTTTTCCTTTCCTTTTCTTTTCTTTTCGTTCTTTCTTTTTCTTTCCTTTCTTTCCTTCTTTTTTTTTTTTTTTTTTGGAGACAGTCTCACTCTGTTCAAGTCAGCCCAATGTGCTTGGTGTCACAGCTCATAGCAACTTCAAACTCGTGGGCTTGAGCAATCCTCTTGCCTCAGCCTCCAGGCTGGGACTAAGGCACCCACAACAATGCCCAGCTAGTTTTTCTATTTTTAGTAGAGATGGGAATCTCACTCTTGCTCAGGCTAGTCTTGAACTCCTGAGCTCAGGTGATACACCTGCCTTGGCCTCCAAGAATTTTGGGATTACAGGCATGAGCCACAACATTTGGCCTTCTAATATTTTTCTTAGTCAGAAAAAATGCCTTAGAGATTATTTAAATCTGTATTTTCCAGTGAAGGTACTGAGGCTCAGGGAGAGTAGGTGGTGCGTATAAAGCCAAACAGGCAGGTGGGGCAGAGGGGCCAGGCCAGCTGGGTCTCCTGATGTGGGATGCGCCCTTCCCGTCTCCCCTGGGATAGCCCTGTCCAGTTTATATTACCTGCTGTACTGGTGTAGTTACTGACACCCTCTTTCCTCCAAAAGATTTCAGGTTTGGACAGTAACTTCTGTGGCTCTCCCTACCCTCTGCCTCGTTGTGTTCTTACCTACCACACTGCCCCCATGTCTTTGCAATAAAGAGGACCAATGCTCTCTAAGGTGCTGAGGCCCATTCAGGCTAGCTGAAGAAAGATAGATTTTTTTGTGTGTGTAACTGTAGAAGGGGAAGCTGATAGGAATCTAAGGGTGAGCACAGCCACAGCAGAGTAAGGCCTCCTGGGAGTTTAGGAGAAACTGGAAAGGCAGCAGGAAGCAGACACACTGTGTCTCCTGCTCTGTCCTCTGCCCTCTCCCGGGCCAGCTTCCTCTGTTACGCATCCTCCCTGGGTTGCTCCGGGCTAGCCCAGCCCCACCCTGCAGCTTTCCAGAGGCTGCTTCACCTTTTCTCTTCTTTCCAAGTTCTTGACAGAGTAATGTGATTCTCTCAGCACAAGCAGAAATCAAAGAGCTATAGACAGAGGCAATATCATTTATTGCCTTGCAAGATTCTTTAACTAACAAGCAAAATTATCCAGTCCCTTCCTGGGTCATAGAAACATGAGCTTGTGATATCAAAATCGCATTATGATTCTTTCAGTGTCTTGCTAATCCACGCTGACTATGAATGCATTCGTTATTAATGATTTAGACAGTACAGCAGACCAGCAGTGGTCCCTAGATTCTAGGATGGTGCATCAAAATCACTGAGGAAATGCTAGACCCTGCCTCAGACCTGCTAACTCAGACTCCTCAGGACCAGGACCGAGGCTAAGCTGACCATGACATCTCTTCGTGGTGTGCATGGTCATTATTTTCACCCATGCCGTCATTTCTTGAGACAGCAATCCTAGTGGAGGATATCACTACTAATGATCACTGTTAATCTGCAAGTGTACATTAAAGGGAAGATTATTTGGAGGAAGGGGAAGATTCTTGCCCATGGAAGGCATTTGCTTTGTTGTGGAATAAAGCAAGATCTCACTCTGTCGGGCCACAGTGCAGGGGCCATCTGTTCTGCCAGACATGTGCTTGTTTCCCAGGGAAGAATCAGCAGGTGGAATTATTAGCTTGTTAATGAAAACAGAGGATGTTGGCCAAGTAATCAGACATTTATGTCCTGTTTCATCAAAACCTGTACTATCTGTATAAAATATACTAAGGAAGGGATCATTTTTAATCAAAGCTGGCAACTTGTCAAAACAACCAAGGGAAAATAAAGGCCACCACAGGGGTCTGCTTTCTCTGTCTAAAAGCAGTTTTAGGTACATGCTTTGCCAGTCATTACTGTACTCAGCAAATGTTTACTGGGTGGGCACTGTTTGCAGGGCCGTGGGCTGAGAGCTATGGCTACAACAGTAAAAAGACTCCACCCTTAGCCCACCATAACGCCTGGCTACTTTTTCTATTTTTAGTAGAGATGGGGTCTCTCTCTTCCTCAGGCTGGTCTCAAACTGCCGAGCTCAGGCAATCCACCTGTCTTGGCCTCCCACAGTGCTAGGGTTACAGGTGTGAGCCACTGCACCTGGCCTGGGGAAGTTTTTAAAACAAAATATTACACAAGTAATAATACATAATCCACCAACTGTTTAAGTAATGAAATGATATGGCTTCTGGAAAACTCTACTCTACCACACAGGGGGTGAGAATGAAGAAGGCAAATGACTTCTTAGTTTTATTATGAAAATTGTTTTGACCTTGTGAACCCCTGAGATGGTCTCAGGGTCCCCTAGGGGCCCTCAGACCACACTTTTAAAACTGCTACTTTAGTTTTCATTTAATTAATTATTTTTATTTTTTAGAGCATTTTAAAAAATATATAATATCTCTATATTTCTAGAAGGCCAATTTGGATACCTTTTTTTTTTTTTTTTTT
>NW_003852434.1:12293867-12355824 GCF_000181295.1 Otolemur garnettii
GCAGACTTGGTGCCTGGTGAAGGCCCACTTGCTGGTGGACAGCTGCCCAGTCACTCTGACCTCATGTGGCAGGAGGGGAGAATGAACTCTCTGGGGTCTCTTTTATTAGTTGTTATTAATTCTTGTCACTATGATGTGCCATTTAAGAGGGCTCTGCCCTTATGACCTAATCACCCCCCAAGGACACCACCTCCTAATGCCATCACCTTGGGGGTGAGGATTCCAACATATGATTTCAGGGGGACACAAACATTCAGACTGCAGCACCCACCCTCCCCTGCATGCTGTTAGCTCCCAAGGCCCAGTGAAGGTGCCCTTTGTTATCACGCTTGTTCTGTTGTTTTTCTGAGAGTAGAGAAATCTCTCTGTATCTGATGCTCTTTACCAAAGGAAGGAAAATGAAAGATAGCTTGAAGGCTGAGTACAGTGGCTCACACCTGTAATCCTTCTATTCTGGGGGCGGGCAAAGTGGGAGATTGCCTCGAGCTCTGGAGTTCAAGACCAGACTAAGCAAGAGCCAGACTTCATCTCTACTAAAAACAGAAAAAACTAGGTGTTGTGATGGGCATCTATAGTCCCAGGTACTACTGGGGAGGCTGAGGCAGGAGGATCCCTTTGGAGTTTCAGATTGCTGTGAGCTAGGCTGACCCCACAGCACTCTAGCCTGAGTAACACTCTGTCTCAAAAAAAAAAAAAAAAAAAAAAAGTGGTCGCATGGGCTGGTAGTCCCAACTATAGCAAGACACTGACAAAAAAAAAAAAAAGAGAGAAAGATATTTTGAGAGGGTCACATGTTTAACAAAAATGGGAGAGGGCATATTGCTATGTAGAAGGGAATACGATTGTCCCGGTTTGACATCCAAACAAATGTACAGGCCTGTGTCACTCACCTTACCCACATGGGACTTCCAGCATCTGAGTTTTATAGCCTTTCCCTAGAGAATGAGGGCAGAAAGCCATTGCTACAATAATGTAATCATTTGTCACAAGCCCTATTAAAAAGAAACCTTTTTTAAAATTGAGAAGCAGAAACTGTATACGGTGTACAACCTGATGTTTTAATGTATGTGCGCATTGTAGAATGGCTGAATCAAGCTATTTAACATATTCATTACCTCATATATTTATCTTTTTTGTGAGAGAACACTTAAAATCTACTCAGCAATTTTCAAGTACCATATTTGACATGTTACTAACTTCAATCACCATGATCACAATAGATCTCTTGAACTTGTCTCTCCTATGTAACCAAAATTTTGCTTCCTTTGGCCAACATCTCCCCAATTCCATTAACCCTTGTAACTCCCATTTCAGGATATTTTCTTTTAGCACTGTGCTTCTGATAATCAGCAGCCATGAGAGAAGACTTAGCTAGAAATAGGTAGGTGAGGAAAACATCACTTCCTTCAACTTTGAGAGCTGTCCTCACAACCCACCAGGTTGTAAAATGTAAACTAAAGGCTGTACAAGTTACACACAGAAGCTGCTTCCAGGTTGTGTTTCTTAAAATCCTGTTAAAATCCTCTTTTTCACAACTATTATGTGTTAATTAAGATTTTTTTAAAAAAGAAAAAAAAATTGACTTGGCCCCTGTAGCTCAGTGGGTAGGATGCCAGATGTGTACACCAGAGCTGGCTGGTTCAACTCCAGCCCGGGCCTGCCAAACAACAATGACAACTACAACCAAAAAATATATATAGAGAGAGAGAGCGGGGCGTTGTGGCAGGCACCTGTAGTCCCACCTACTTGGGAAGCTAAGGCAAAAGAATCGCTTAAGCCCAAGAGTTCGAGGTTGCTGTGAGCTGTGATGCCATAGCACTCTACCCAGGGCGACACAGTAAGACTCTGTCTCAAAAAAAAAATTCCTCTCTCACTCCCTCTGTTGGGTGCCCCCCAGACACATACATCTGTTTCCCCGTTTTTCATGCCACGTATGAAATGTTTTCAGCCTCGTTTCTTTTTCTCAGTCAGGGCAGCAGTTCCCGGCCTTGGCCACACATGCACATACTCTGGTGGGTGTTCAGGAGCGGAAGGCTTTCCAGAATTGCTATTCCACCATCTTGTCCTGTATGTTATTTATAGACAGAGCAGCTTACCCATGAACTAGCATTTGAATCTCAACTGTCACATTTCATTAGCTAAAATTGTAGCAGTTGCAGTTAAAGCAAAATGATTTAAGCAACAGTGACATGAAAAAATGAATGCCAGTAGGTTTGTTCCCAAGTTGAAGTAAGGTCAGGAAATAAGGGTTGAATGTTAATGACAGCTTATTTCTTTTAGCTCAACAGAGAATAAATAAGTAGCGGGAATTACTTAAATTACTACAAGAGTCTGTGTTGGGTTTGCTTAATGTCAGGGAGCAATTTTAAAAAACAAAGCCAACCAGCTGTTGTTTTGATATTGTGAGTGCTTTTAATGTGGAGTCTGATGAGAAACTGTAAACACTGTCAGGCCAGGGTCTCACTAGCTGAATTTAGACTGGGCGGATGTCATCGTGGATGCTTGAGTGGTGTTTAATTATTAAATAGCACTCTGTTGACCTTAAAGAACAATTAGCAGTGCTCTGAGTCCTGATAATTCTCTAACGAGTATTCCTTATTCCCATCGAAGTTTAATGCAATTCCTTCAGTGCTTCTTTTCTCATTTGGAAGTAGCTGGCACCAGGACAGCGCTCATGGTGCTGCCTTCCCACAAGATGGCTGTCAGGAGGTAACGTGTTTGGGTGACTGTATTAGGTCATGTCAACACTCAGCAGTGGAAGCTACTACAGCCTAGTGTGGGGTCCCTCACCACATGTCAGGACCAGCCTGGACAGAGACTTCATGCCTACCACACAGCGCAAAGACGGCCTGCCTCTTACCAACTTTTAGTCTACTCAACCTGAAGATTTTTCTTTCTTTTTTTTTTTTTTTTGAGAAAGAGTCTCAAACTGTCACCCTGGGTAGAGTGCCGTGGTATCACAGGTCACAGCAACCTCAGACTCTTGGGCTCAAGCGATTCTCTTGCCTCAGCCTCCCAAGTAGCTGGGACTAGGGGCACCTACCACAAGGCCCGGGTATTTTTTGTTGCAGTTGACATTATTGTTTGGCACAGACCTGGGCCAGGTTCAAACCTGCCAGCCCCTGTGTATGTGGCTGGAGCCCTACCCACTGAGCTACAGGCACCACCCTGATCTCAATTTTCTTTAAAATGCACATGTCTCTGCACAGATAGAAGAACAGAAGGAAATAAAAGTGAATGTTACTAGTGGTAACGTGGATTATGGGGGAGTTAAATTTTCTCCCTTTCTGCTTTCTTCATTGTTCGTATTTTCTGTGAAACATCAGATGTAGTGTGTAGAGAAAGGATGGAGCACCACTTTACCTGACGTGAGGTCACAACAATCTGTAGCCTCATTGGTGACTACAGAATAGAAGTAACACATGATTTTTTTTTTTAACTTCAGGTTAATTTGAGGGTACAAAGAAATAGGTTACAACGTTTGTGGCTGTTAGGTAGAGTCCCTCTTACAACTGTGTCCTGCCCCAGTGACACGGGACTTTTCCTGCACATTTAAACACCTCATCTAAATCTAGTGTGAATGCAGAAACTCCGTAGCTTGATTGTTTACCGTGCTATCTGGGCATTTTCTCCTTAGGCAAGAGTGATACTTTCTTGCTCGCAAGTCCATTTTGTTCCTTGTTACCTCAGGGAGTTTTCAGATTTCACAAATAAAATATAAGATCACAAAGATAGGACTTCTTATCTGCTGTTGCATCTCCAGTACCTGGAACAGTGCCTGGCACATAGCATGTGCTAGGTAAATATTTGTAGAAAGAATGAAAGAATTTCCTTACTTTTAAGGTTATGAAAAATCCTATGCTATACTTGGCATGAAAAAGAATTTTATAAGAAAGTTCACATTGAAAACAGATTTGCTGAAAAGGTGTAACAGACCAAGGAGCATTAACATCTGTGTGCTTCTGGCATGTGAATTGTGCATGGAAAGGAACCCTGCTTATTCCAAACTAGTCTTAACCGTTTATGAAAGGGGCCAAGATGCCTCCTTGAAAAATAATACTTGCAGGTAGGAAAGTTACTGTTTCTTCTTGAAATAGTCAGCACTGAAGTTAGGCCATCTGTTTATTCTGATCTCTCTCACTGATTATTTAGAACGTGCAGCACTTGCCACCTTGAAGACCTTACCAAGAAGCGCAGGTCTAGAGCAGAGACAAATGCCCCACTCCCCAGCATGGTACTGTGCCTTACAGCACCATCCATTCCTTCATTCGACATTTATCTTGTCCCTACTGGGCCAGAAACCATGCTATGTGCTGGGGATAGATGGAAGTGGTACAGTCCCCTCCTAGTCTCCAAGGGGACCCAATCTGATATGGAAGACTAATGGACATTGTCCTAATAAAACTTGCAAAGTTTCCTGGATGCAGAGGGGTGACATGCAGCTCCAATAGGCCTCTTGGAAGATGGCACTTCTGGATTGAGCCCTGAAGCCCAAGTAGACATGGTCCAGGTGATGAGAGCCCTGCAGAGACTTCTGGGCAAAAGGGCAGTGTGTGACTCAGGTCGAGGCACTGAGAGCCATTGTGGTGGGTGCTGGGAAACACATGAGTATTGCTAGTGTGTAAAGTGCCTACCAGGCAATGGCAGAGGATGACAAGTGACAGGGCTACATGAGATCATGGCAAGTGGACTATGGATTTTATCCTGTGAGCAGGGAGGGAGCATCTGTTCTGTTTGGCACTTTTGACAACCATCTCTGGAGGCAGAAGTGAACATGAGATTTGAAAGGAGCAAGGCTGGAGAGAGGAGGACCAGTTAGAAGACAACATATGGTATTGCCTTAGGCAATGAAATTGGCTGAGGGATGCCCCACACGGTGGCTCACAGCTGTAATCTCAGCGCTTGGGAGGCCAGGGCAGGGGGATTGCCTGAGCTCACAGGTTCGAGACCAGCCTGAGCAAGGGCTATACCCCATCTCTAAGAAAAATAGCCAGGTGTTGAGGTGGGCACCTGTAGTCCTAGCTACTTGGAAAGCTGAGGCAAGAAGATCTCTTGAGCCCCAGAGTTTGAGGTTGCTGTGAGCTATGATACCACAGCACTCTACCAAGGGCAACAAAGTGAGATAGAGTCAAAAAAAAAAAAAGAAAGAAAGAAAAGAAAAGAAATTGGCAGAGGGGAAGAAATGGGGAAGAGGAGGAGGTGAAATCAGCAGCACTTTGTGATCACTGAGGGAGGAAATCATGAGTCTGGTTTTGGTCATGTTGACTTGGAACAGCCTTTGGGGTGAACAGATGTGGGGGATTGTAGGACAGATCCATGCCGCCAGCCTGATGCAAATAATTTCAGGCATAAGCCCTTTTGGGGCTAAATTACTGGATCTTGCATGTGATTTTTCACTCACCATTACATCCATATCCGTTTTGTGTCCTTAGCTGAATTTCTTCTTGTGAACAAGTCCTATGCCTGCTGGGCATACGGCCATTCTCAATATGTACATGTTGGTCGATTAATTGAAAAGTGAGTTTTTGAGTCTAAATTATTAATTTGGCTGTTGATACTGCAGATACACCATATCGCACCATCATCTTTCCAGTTATTTTTCGTGGTAGTAGCACAGTATCATGCCTGGAAAAAGTCATCAGATTCTGTTTGGCTACCATTAATAAGCAGTATCCAAAGTCACCCTGCAAAGTCGATTTAAGACTTTATGGTGATTTTTTATTGAGTGTAACTAAGAAAACTCAGCTGACTGCAAGGCTTCTGTGGTGGCAGTCACCACCACTGCAGAGCCTTTGGTGAGGAGGATCAGTTGTTCCCAAGCCATGACTTTATATTCAGACTCGCAAAAGGGTCCTTTGACTGGGGATACTGGCTCCTTGGAGATGGCAGAGCGACTGACTTCCCGAGCCAGACACTCCTCGGCCTTGAGGTGAAGGTTATTATTTGTTAGATTCTTGGTCCTTCTTTTGCAGAGCAAGCTCCTAGGAGTATACGTGTAAATGCCTGGAGTATCTGGGGCTGAAATGAGACGTTTACGTCAAAACGGAGCCCTCTCCTGGACCTTCCTGTGGCATGAGGCTGGGGTGTCATGTTAGCACCCGTGGGTCTGAACAGCACCCCGGGACCCTCTGGTGCTCAGCCCTCCCTTCCTCAGTCTCCTGACTGAGACTGACCATGACCTCACAGAGCTGCCCTGGTTTCATTTCCTCAAGAGGGAAGGGCTGACTCCCCAGGAAGCTCGAAGAGTTCAAGCAGTTCAGCCTGTGGCTTCTTCATAGCTTCACAGCCCCTCTGGGGTCGCCTGATAAATCCAGGACTCCTAGTTAAATTTGAATTCCAGATAAAGAACAACCAAGGTGTTGTGCAATATTTCGGTTCAGTTCGATTTATTCATTGTTAATGCCTGCCATGTCTACTTTACGTCTTTCTGACACACTGTTTCCTGCATTATTTAAATACAAGTTGCAGACATCACCCACACTTTGCCTATAAACCCTGCAGCATGCAGCCCCTAAGATTTAAGGCATTTTTGACATAGTCTGTGTAATAGTTGGGACATACTTATACGAAAACATTTGGTGTTCAGCTGAAGTTCAAATTTACCTGGGTGTCCTGTGTCTTTATTTGCTGAATCTGCAGTGGGGTGGCAGCTACTGGAAGTGGCCAAGCTTGGGCTTTGCAGACCGCTGGCCCAGACTCGGTCACATTTGATATAACTTACTGGCTCTGTGGCTTGGGAAAGCCGGTGCCACTATTGCAAAATGCGACTTCTCATCTTGCAAGGTCAGCATAAAGCTTAGCGACAGTGCACAGAAAGCCCCCAGCACGGCACCTGACTCCACAGCCCCACAGCCCCACAGCAGATTGCAGCTGGCAGTGGGAGCGATAGTAACTGGCTTTCTCGGGGCTGACAGTCGGGGGAGAAGACAAAAATAAAGACACAACTGTTTTAAAAATATTGGCAGCTGTATTCATAACTTCCCTCTGTTCTCTCATTCCCTCCCCTCCCCACTGATGCACGTGTGTCCACACACACACACAATACAACGCACAGCCTATTCTGGGGTTTACAGATGGTTTCTTCACAAACACCCAGCCATGCTGGATGCAGAAGAGACACATTAAAGGAGCAGGGAAAGCCAGCACTTTCTCTCTTTCTTTCTTTCTTTCTTTTTTTTTTTCTGTGAGACAGAGTCTCACTCTGTTGCTCTGGGTAGAGTGCCATGTCATCATCGTAGCTCACAGCCTCAAACTCTTGGATTCAAGTGATCCTCTTGCCTCAGCCTCCCACATAGGCCCCTGCCACAACTCCTGGCTGGTTTTCTATTTTTAGTAGAGATGGGGGTTCACTCTTGCTTAGGCTGGTCTTGAACTCCTGAGGTCAGGCAATCTACTCATCTGGTCTTCCAGGCCAGCACTCTTAAGGGAAAGATTTGAGTGAAATATGTGTGAAAGAGGGTATAGAACTTGCCTGGATGCTGTTGACTAAGCTAAGACGTGGCCAGGCAGTGAAGGGCCAGGAAGGTGAAGGAGACAGAGAGAACCCCAGGCTGGGGTTCTGAGAACACAGTCTGGATCGGCTGTGACTCTGGCAAGCTGTCAAGGTCTGTCTTTACCATTATCATTAGTTTTTCGTTTGCTTTGTTTAGTTAGGGAGTTGAGTCTGCTGAATGTTTATTTCTATGCTGAAAGCTGGAGGAACACGTTCCCTGACACAAGCTAAACAGGCAGGCTCACCTCCCTCTGGGAAGGGCTTCGCTTCTTTCTTTCTGGAAACTCTTCCACTTGTCTGTGCGCGTCAGGTGGCCTAGGAGCTGATGCTGACCAGGTGAGATGAGTTCAGGGGTGAAGCTTCTGTTCACTCCCTCTTACTGGCTCTTTTGGGATTCATATTTCTGAGCACAAATAAATGGGATCTCAAGTCCTTTCTCACTCTGAAATTCTCCACACACTGTAACACTTGTCAAAAAAAGTTAATGAGGATACAGAGAGCTAAGTCACCCGTCCTGACAGTAAGGGGAAAGGAAACAGGCTGAGGCCACGTCTGGGGGTGGTTGCGGCGCCTCCCAGCAGAGCTCCTGGCAGCAGTGGGGGCAGCTGCAGCTTCCCTTTGGTTTCATAAGAACAGAGGAAAGGGCCAGATGAAGTGGATCTCTTTGTATCCACCCCTTCTCTTCCTTTAGGGTCTATCAACTCTATAGGATCTGAGTTGTTAGGTTTTTCCTTTTTTAAAAAAGATAAAGAAACAATGTTTTTCCTGTCTATGGACATAAAAATTCTGTTGTTTAAAAAAAAACAAAAAGCAAACAAAAAGGGAATGGAAATCCCCATGTAATCCTGACCTATGGAGATACGTGCTGATAGACATTCGGGGTGGATGCCTAGAGATTTTGAGGTAACTGATTACAATTTTTGCTCTGTGTTTCACTGTCCTTGTGCTTTCATTTCTATATCTCACTGCTAGTCTTGGCCCCAAGGCACCTATTTTACATTATCTGCTTTAGATATTAACATTTAACATAAATATTTAGGTGTTTAACATAGACATACAGGTGTTTCTTTTCTTTCCTTTTTTTTTTGAGATAGTCTCACTTTGTCATCCTCAATAGAGTGCTGTGGCATCACAGCTCACAGCAACCTCAAACTCTTGGGCTCAAGCGATTCTCTTGCCCAGCCAGTAGTGGGGACTACAGGCGCCTGCCACAATGTCCAGCTATTTTTAGAGATGAGGTCTCACTGTGACTCGGACTGGTCTTGAACTCCTGAGCTCAGCAATCTACCTGCCTCAGCCTCGCAGAGTGCTGGGATTACAGGTGTGACCCACCGCATCCGGCCTCTATACAGGTGTTTCTTATTTCTATTTAGTCTTTTTTTTTTTTGAGACAGGAGCCTCAAGCTGTCCCCCTGGGTAGAGTGCCATGGCATTACAGCTCACAGCAACCTCCAACTCCTGGGCTGAAGCGAGTCTCCTGCCTCCGCCTCCCAAGCAGCTGGGACCACAGGCGCCCGCCACAACGCCCGGCTATTTTTTGGTTGCAGCCGTCATTGTTGTTTGGTGGGTCCGGGCTGGGGATTCGAACCCGCCACCTTAGGTGTACATGGCTGGCGCCTTAGCCGGTTGAGCTATAGGCGCCGAGCCTCTATTTAGTCTTTATAATTTTAATGGTTGCTTTCTATTCTATCCTACGAATTATTATGATTTTCTAAGTCATTCTTTTCCTGTTCAACCTTTCTATAATTTACAGTTTTCTGCTAACTCCAGTATTATGGAGTTATACCTAACCTGGAGTATCCAGTTTAAGTTGAAAGAATAATTCAGTTGTTTCAACTTAAACTGGATTATTATCTAGGGCTGGAAGAGGAGATCATAAAAACAACCTTCTGTTACTTTTTCCTTTCTGATTGTTTAACATTTGCTGTGTTGTCTGTATTTCAGCAGATTCACGGGAGTGACATAACTCCTAACTTTCTTCACACTGTGCCCTGGAATCTTCTCACCCGAGCCTGAGTAGTAATAGCCAAGATCACAGCTGCTTTGCTGGGGCTCTCTGAGCATATCCTGAGATGGGCACTGAGCCGAATCTCCTTTCATCCTTATCATAATCAGAGCCAGCCCATCCTTCCCATTGGTGCCAGGGTTACCTTCTAAAATAGCCTCTTTCCTGTGTTGATTCTAAATAGGAGTGTGGTACAATGTTAAGAAAGTCAGCTATAAACCAAATCCAACTTAGGTAAGGAGAGATAGTGTAGAAAGGATTATTTCTGGAGGGGGGCACTATTGCAACAGGTAGAAAGCCCTGACTGTCAGATCCGTAAGAGTCTGGAGGAGAGTCAGGAAAAGGAGTGTTTTCCTTTAAAGGGAGGAGTGAACAAGGCCGGGAGGGACTTTGAGGGAGGTGGGGTGCGGGGAATGGCAGGAGCAGACAGTGGTTAGGAGAGAATGCGTTTCCAAAGCCGGTCTGTCTTTAGGAGGGGAGGGGCAGGAAGGGTTGTGTGCTGACAAGCATCACAGTGGGTGGAGAATTTTAGAGTAAGAAAGAACTTGGGATCTCATTGATTTGCTCCAGTAAAGAAAATCCCCTCAGAATTAAAAACCCTTATACCTTTCTGAGGGCAGTCTACTTGCTTTACTTACTATGTTCTTGGTGGTGCAGAAGCTTTTTAGTTTGATCAGATCCCAGTAATGTATTTTTGGTATTGCTTCAATTGCCCCGGGGTGTCCTCCTCCTAAAGTTTTCTCCCAGGCCAATTTCTTCAAGTGTTTCCTCTGCACTCTCTCCAAGAATCTTAATGGTTTCATTGTCTTAGGTTTAAGTCTTTTATCCAGTGAGAGTCAATTTTTGTTAGAGGTGAAAGGTGTAGGTCCAGTTTCAGCTTCTACAAGTTGCCAGGCAATTCACCCAGCACCATTTGTTAAATAGGGAGTCTTTCCCCCAATTTAAGTTTTCGATAGGCTTATCAAATGGGAGAGGATATTTGCAGGTTACGTTTCTAACAAAGGTCTGATAACAAGAATCCACAGAGAACTCAAACTTATTAATAAGAAAAGAACAAGTGATCCCATTTCACTATGGGCAAGAGACCTGAACAGAAGCTTCTCTGAAGAAGATAGGCGCATGGTCTACAGACACATGAAAAAATGCTTATCATCTTTAATCATCAGAGAAATGCAAATCAAAACCACTTTGAGATACCATCCAACTCTAGTAAGAGTAGCCCACATAACAAAATCCCAAAACTACAGATGTTGGCGTAGATGTGGAGAAAAGGGAACACTTCTCCACTGCTGGTGGGGATGCAAACTAATACATTCCTTTTGGAAAGAAGTTTAGAGAACACTCAGGGATCTAAAAATTGACCTGCCATTGGATCCTGTAATTCCTCTACTAGAAGTATATCCAAAAGACCAAAAATCACTTTGCAAAAAGATATTTGCACCATATTATTCATTGCAGCTCAATTCATAATAGCCAAGTCATGGAAGAAACCCAAGTGCCCATCCACCCATGAATGGATTAATAAATTGTGGTATATGTATACCATGGAATAGTATGCAGCTTTAAAAAAGACAGAGACTTTACCTCTTTTCTGTTTACATGGAGGGACCTGGAACATGTTCTCCTAAGTAAACTATCTTAAGAATGGAGGAAAAGTATCCAATATATGCAGTACTTCTATGAAATCAACTTACATTTACTCACACTTTCTTATGAAAGATAGAACACAACTATAGCCCAGGATGAAGGAGAGAAATGGAGTGGGAAGAGAGGGGAGGGGAGAGGTTTAATGGAGGGTAAGTTGTGGGACCACGCCTATGGAGCATATTACAAGGGTACAAGTCAATTCTGTCAAGTGTAGAACATAAATGTCTTAACACAATAATCTTGTAAATGAGGTGAAAGCTATATTAATTAGTTTGATATAAGCACGTCAAATTGTATAAAAAAACAACACATTGTACACCACATATGCATAAATGTATTCATGATCTATGTGTATATAACTTAGTAAAAAAGAAAAAACCCTTAATACCAATAAAACAATAAAACCAGTCCTTGACAGCTGCCAAAGTCACAGCCAGTCCAGACTGTACAGCCTGGGCTCTCTGTTGCCTCTACCCCCACCCCCCCGCCCCTTCTCTACGTCTCTCTGCTGACCCAAAAGCCTCTTACCAAGTGGTTCTCTCCCATCTCACAAGCAAAATCACTGGAAGCTGGTGTGTAAGTTTTCTAGCACTATATTTAGTCAACTGAGTAAATATTTCTCCAGTAAGTGCGTTGTCCTAGGCAGTGTGGGGAGTATTAAAGAAAAAAAAAACCAAGGACACCCTGCATGCTTTCGTGCCTTCCCTTCTGAAAAGCCAGCGGCTCCCCTCACACCCCATAGGAGGCTGCGCTTCTTCTCATTTTAGTTCACTTATTCCATGGACTGCGTGTGGCTTCCGTTAACTTCCATTTTTGGAAGATGTTTTCTGTCCTGCCTACTTTTCCTGAGAGATTGCCACGTAATGTGTTAGAGAAGTCACAAGATGACATTATTGTCCAGATGAAGGGACACTCAAGGAATTCATTTAGGTGGGAAAATTGTTGCCTTGCCCTTTTCTGGAAATTTATGGAACAGAAAAAGAGATCCTTATTTTAACGAAGTCAGACAACTTTTTAAACATCCCTGGGCCTTTAGAATCCTCTAGGAGATGAAGTAATTATTGCTCACATGTTAGACCTTCTCATAATAGACCTTAATGTATCAGTTTCAGGTAGGTTAAATTCATATTACCCAGCTGTTCTCGGTGTCTGAAAGTTATCTTTGTCAAAATGGAGTCATTAATGTCAAACCTAACAAAATAGAGTTGGGAGCCGCAGAGAAGGGGCCATGTGTGCATGTGTATGTGTATGAGTGTGTGTGTGTGTGTGACTGTGACAGGAACTATACAAGGAATTCCTCAAGATCACAGTGGTGTGGACAAGCCCCCTGCCTAAGATCCTTTCCTACAGTGTCTGCCTACACCAGGGAGCCATCACCAACTCCTACAAGCCCCCCAAACCAGTGGTCTTTGTTTCAAAAACAGCTGAATCTTTAAAAGTGTCCCTCTTGCCCTGACCCCCTTGGGTGTGCCTGTGGTCTGAGGTAGCACGAGTATCCAAATGCCATCTCCTGGTCTTCCTGAATAAACTCGGCTTTGGAGAGTCAGTCTCTCTGCAGCCCATTTTAGGTTGAAAGGTACTATAGGCATATGTTATGGTGGACAGACTCCACCATAGAACTTGTATAACTAAACTGGGTAGGATATGTGTATTATACTCATTTTATTTAAATGTCTGTAGAGGTAGGGGAGGATGTGGGAAAAAGCTGCATTGAGTTTGGGACCAGCTCTGACATTTAGTAGAGAACAGCTTTTCACCTTACAGGCCTTCTGAGTAGCATCTTATTAACCCTGAGTCCTTTCCACTTTTTTTTTTTGAGACAGAGTGCCATCGCATCATAGCTCACAGAAACTTCCAACTTTTGGGCTGAAGCCATCCTCTGGCCTTAATTTTTTTATTTTCATTAGAGACAGGGTTTTGCTTTTGCTCAGGCTGGTCTTGAACTCCTGAGCTCAAGCAATCCACCTGCCTTGGCTTCCCAGAGTGCTGGGATTACAGGCGTTGAGCCCCCAAACTATGAGTTAATAACTTCTCTGTTATTTTGCTATCAAGACCAATGGTCCTTTCAAACTGATGCCAAACCACAAGTAATTCCCAGCTCCAGGAAATGGCCAATTTGTGGATGTGGACATACTTCCAGCTTCAGGATGACCGGCTTTGATTTGACTTGTCTAGTTTTCCACATTTATTTATTCTATAGTTACTTTTTTTTCCCTACAGGGATTCTTGGGAAATTTTCTGTTTAATAATAGAGCTGTGTCATTAATTGTTCTACCAACATGATAAGAAGACTGATCCCTTTGTTCATCGTCACTTAAAGCCTCACTGCCAGAGAGCAACAGGTGTCGTCAGGGGCTGCTGTGCTTGCCATCATGGTTCCCGGAGTGGCCTGGCAGTGTGTCAATAGGCCCCATTTTTTCCTTTTTGATTTTCCCCTCTTCTCTCCTCCCCCCTTCCTTTCCCTTCCCTTTTCCTTCTCTTTTGAGACAAGAGTTTCACTCTGTTGCCCTGGGTTGAGTGCAGTGGCATCATCATAGCTCATAGCAACCTCAAACTCTTGAACTCAAGCAATCCTCTTCCCTCAGCCTCCATTAGTAGCTGGGACTACAGGTGCCCACCACAACACCTGACTCTTTTTTTTCTGTTTTTAGTAGAGACGGGGTCTCACTCTTGCTCAGGCTGGTCTCAAACTCCTCAACTCAAGTAATCCACTAATCCAGACTGCTAGGATTATGGGTGTGAGCCCACTGCACCCAGCTTGATTTTCTTTTATCGTTTCTTTTTTCTTTTTCTTTCTTTTTTTTTCTTTTTTGAAACAGAGTCTCACTTAGTCACTCTGAGTTGAGTGCCATGGCATCGTAGCGCACAGCAACTTCAAACTCTTAAGCTCAAGTGATTCTCTTGCCTCAGCCTCCTGAGTAGCTAGGACTACACACACCCGCCACAATGCTAGGCTATTTTTTAGAGACAGAATCTCACTCTTGCTCAGGCTGGTCTCGAACTTGTGAGCTCAAGCAATTTACCCGCTTTGGCTAAGTAGTGCTAAGATTACTAGCTTGAGCCTAGCCTTTCTGATTTTCTTTTTAAATTTTTTTCAATGTTAATTTTTTCATTTTATTCATTATTAAACTGTTGGAAAATACAAAGTCTCATTAAGATGAAAATAACAGTGAGGTAAATTCCCAACACTCAAGTAATCATTGTTCAAATTTTGGTTTGTTTATTTTTGGTTTGTGCTTTTGTCTTTCTTGTCTACTTTAGCAGTTTTTACTGTAAAAATACAAGGTTTTTCTCCATTAACAGATTCAAGACTGTTAGGACTACAGGTACTAGGTTTCTGCCCATCAGCTGGGGCACTGTCTTGATCAGGCTTGTGCTGCGATGGTGACTAACAAGCCAACTTCCTGGCCTCCCCAGCTGCAACAGTGACGTCTGTTTCACACCACTGGAGGGTGTGCAGGCGGTTGTGTGGGCTGGCCGCCGTTTGAACTTAACTGGTTCAGCTGAACCAGGCTGGAGTCCCAGCTCCTGGTCAGCTTCTGGTCTGCTGTACAGATCCCTGTTTAGGACCAAGGGCTTCCACTGGCCTTCTCCCTTTGCAGAAGATGGCATCTCTAGGAAGGCTGATGGAAATAGCCGTGCATCTTGAGGCCTTTGCTCCAGACTGTGCATGGCCATTCCACCCACATTCTGGTAGCCACATCTAGTCCGTCAGCCAAGCCTGAAGCCAGTGGGGTGGGGAGGAATACTACCCCACAGCAGAGTGTTGCATGCTGGTTTGCTAGGGCTGCTGGAATAAATCAGACATTGGGGGGCTTGAACAATGGACATTTGTCTCAGCTCTGGGTGCTGGAAGTCTGAGATCGAGGCGTGGGGTGTTGGTTTCACCTGCGGCCCCTCTCCCTGACTTGTGGGTGGCCGTCTTCTCCCTGGGTCTCCACACAGTTTTCCCTGCGCATGTCTGTCTCCCAGTGTCCTCCTGTAAGAACGCAAGTTGTGGGGCTGGCGTGGTGGCTCACACCTGTAATCCCAGCAGTCTGGGAGGCCGAGGTGGGTGCATTGCCCTGAGCTCACAGGTTGGACACCAGCCAGAGCCAGAGCAAGAACTTGTCTCTAAAAATAGCCAGGTATTGGCACCTGTAGTCCCAGCTGCTCAGGAGGCTGAGACAAGAGAATCGCTTGAGCCCAAGAGTTTGAGACTGCTGTGAGCTGTGATGCCAGGGCACTCTACCCAGGGTGCTAAAGTGAGACTCTGTCTCAAAAAAAAAAAAAAAAAGAGCACAAGCTGAATTGGATTCAGTCCACCCCATGACCTCATTTAACCTCAATCACCTCTTCAAAGATTCTTTCTCCAAATACACTCACATTCTGAAGTACTGGGGTTAGGACTTCAACACTTGAAGGTTGAACACTGGAGTGGGGTTATAATTCAGCCCCTAACACCTAACCACTGTGGGAAGCTCAGGAAGATTGTGGAGTGAGGCTCAGCTTCCTTGTCTCTGCTGGGAGGTTTTGGGGGTTGAATAGGATGTTCAGTAGAGCTTTGGGGGTGGTGGTGGGAGGGATGTGTGTGGTTCCACCCTACACGGAAGGCCCAGCACTGGCCTTCCTAGGCCTGGCTCCTTGTCCATCTCTCACCTGGGCAAACTAGGAGAACATGGTACTTTTTAGAAGAGCCTGACTCCTATAGAAGCTGTACCTATAGAAGCGGTAAAATCTTCAAAACCAGGAAAGCCAACAGGCCCCCGATCTACGCCCTGGGTTTTGGTGAAACCAAGTTTCCTCCCATGAGCTGTGTCTCTAGTATCTCCTTACAAATATTTCTGGAAGGCCTTCCATGAGTGGCGGGGTGCGGGCGCTGCTGGCTGGCACAGGGCCCTGTGCTCAGAGGGCTCCCTGTGACATGATCAGGGTAAGCGAGCTGGGAAGTCGGAGTGCGGAGGCCTCACCTGCTCCCGTGTTCCACGCCCCCGCCGGACGTTTGCAAACCCCCTTCCTCTCTTCCCTAGAACGTCGTGTTAAGGAACGGCACTGAGGTCTTCGACTCCTGGGAGAAGCCCCCCTTGCCTGTGTACACCCAGTTCTATTTCTTCAACGTCACCAATCCAGAGGAGATCCTGAGAGGGGAGACCCCTCGGTTAGAAGAAGTGGGGCCGTACACCTACAGGTGAGTCCGGCTGCCCTGCGCGGGAACGCGGAATGACCCGGGGCCTGAGTCTCCTGCTCCTCCGGAGAGCGGGGAGACCTCCGCCCTGTGCGCGTGGGAAGCGTGTTTTGCTTCATTATGTCTGAAATGCGCTGAACACCAAGGTGAAAGAAACCTCAGCAGAGAATGGTGTGGACTGGCTGAGTCCCAGCTGTCGTGTCTAGAAACACTTCCTCCTGAGTCGGCAGAACGTGGTTTTTAAGCCATGCCCGGCTACTCCCCACTTCCCACTCCTGGCCCCACCCATTTTTTAATTTTGAGCCAGAATCTCTGTCACGTGGGCCACACTGCAGCGGCATCATCATAGCTCACCCAAACTCCAGCACACAAGTGTTTTCTGGCCTTAGCCTCCCAAATAGCTGGGACTAGGCACCTGCCACAAGCCTGGCTAGTTTTAGAGACCAGGTCTCACTGTTGCTCAGACTGGTCTTGAACTCCTGCCCCAGTCTCCCAAAGTGCTGGGATCACAGGCCTGGGCCACACATCTGCCTTTCCTGACCCCATAAGGTCATAGTTGGATATTCTTTAGTGACTTTAAGCACCCCCCTCTTATTTCCCTTTCCCACATACCTGGTTTTGTTGTTGTTGTTGTTTGTTTGTTTGAGACAGACTCTCACTGTGTCACCCTTGGTAGAGTACTGTGGCATCACAGCTCACAGCAACCTCTAACTCTTGAGCTTAAGAGATTCTCTTGCCTCAGCCTCCCAAGTAGCTGGGACTACAGGTGCCTGCCACAGTGCCCTGCTATTTTTGGTTACAGTTGTCATTGTTGTTTTGTTGGCCTGGGCCGGGTTGGAACCCACCACCCTCAGTGTATGTGGCCAGGGCTGTCACAACTGTGCTACAGGCACTGAGCCCCACCTACCTAGTTTTAAACTAGCTTCCAGAACTTACTGTTGGTCTAGGAGAGGCCCTTCTGTCTTTCATCCACTCCGAGCCATCCTGGGCATGAGCAGTGACTGAGTGGCAGAGTTTACTAGAGTCTTTGGTGTCCAGCCTCCCATCAGTTCCAAATACTGGGAGTCAGGACTGCTTTAATCGCTTTCAGAAAGGTTAGCAGAGGGAGAAGCCTGGGTCAGAGCGCTTTCCCAGTGGTGACATTCCCATTCCTCCTATTGCAATAGTTCTTGCCTCCCCCTGCAATAGCCTTTCCAACAAAGTTTTTAAAAAGATGAACAGAGAAAACTGGCTGCAAGGTCTTTCTTCTTCAGGATTGCTAAATGGTAAAAATGCATCACAAGCCTGTGGTAATCATTGCTCAATAACTTTTTGCCAATTGACTCACTTCTGATGAATCAGGACTATTCTTCGTGCTGGGAGTTCAGAGGCAGAGTCAAGTCCAGCCCTGGAGGCTCATGCTCTGGCTGTGGAGTCAGGTGACCTGCTTTGAATCCCACTCACCAGCTCTCTGCCTCAGTCTCCCTCCTCTGTGTGATCGTTATGGGACTAAATGACCCCTGACTCAGTATCTGTGAAGTGCTGAGACGAGTGCCTGGCGTGGTTAGTGAAGGGGCTTCCTCTCATTATTGGTCAGACGAGTGCCTGGCGTGGTTAGTGAAGGGGCTTCCTCTCATTATCAGTCTCCACGGTTTGTTTCTGTCTGTACCATCAATATGCAGGACTGGGAAGATGAACCGTGTTGTTATTTAAAGGAATTTTAAGAAAACACTTAGGTCCTTATTTTACTTTTTGAGACAGAGTCTTACTTTGTCACCCTGAATAGAGTGCTGTGTTATCACAGCTCACAGCAACCTCAAACTCTTGAGCTTAAGCCATTCTCTTGCCTCAGCCTCCCAAGTAGGTGGGACTACAGACGCCTGCCACAGCACCCAGCTATTTTTTTGTTGTAGTTGTCATTGTTGTTTAGGTGGCCCAGGATGGGTTCGAACCTGCCAGCCCCAGTGTATGTGGCTGGCACCCTAGGGGCTGAGCTATAGGCATCGAGCCTTAGGTCCTTATTTTAGAAAGCACTTTTGTATGTGTTTTATGCCCAAAGAAATTCTGTACTGGGTGCAGCAAGTCTGTATCTGAGGCTTTCCTACAGGTGACAATTACAGGTTGAACCAGGAGCAGGACTTCTAAGTGTCCTCTTGTTTGTTATTGGTTTTTTCAGCTAAATTCTTGAGGTCAGAGGGAGACTCCTCCTCCTTGCAGGAATAAACTTCACCTGAGAACTAAAGGAAAAGCCTCACAATTTTCCTTCTGGGCCTCCCAGCCTGTTCCTCTTATCATTTTTCTGATTTCCTAAAAAAAAAAAAAAAAAAAAAAAAAAGACACTGATTCTTTTTTTTCTTTTTTGAGACAGAGTCGCACTTTGTTACCCTAGGTAGAGTGCAGTGGTGTCATAGCTCATAGCAACCTCAAACTCCTGGGTTCAGGTGATCCTCCTGCTTCAGCCTCCTGAGTAGCTGGGACTATGGGTGTGCACCACAACACCGGCTAGTTTTTGTTTTTAGTAGAGATGGGATCTCGCTCTTGCTCAGGCTAGTCTTGAACTCCTAAGCTTAAGCAATCCACCTGCCTCAGCCTCCCAAAGTGCTAGGGTTACAGGCGTGAGCCACCTCACCTGCCGAAAGACAGAGATTCTAATTATAACCCACGGAAACTCAAAGTCTTCCCCAGCACATCTTAGGCTCCTGTGTCTGTGGCTGAAGTGTGCTCTTTTAAGTGGTTTTCGGAATAAATCCCGGAAGTAGACAGGGTCTGATTCTTGCTGTGCTCCCTCCGTGCCCCATGTACAGGGACCTTACTTAACTAACTTGCTCCTGAGGAAAGTCCAGGAACATTGTACACGGTATCTGTGGATCCTAAGCGGTCACTGGATAGATTCCAGGGTTGTCTGTGACTTGGGAGGCAGAAAATTACATTGTCTTCTCCTTAACCTCGCACTAACATTTAGCATTTCCTTCAAGAATAAACATGTGACAAGTCCTAGAAGTGTTGGCAGCACCTGTGACCTCACCACAATAGCACAGATATTGCTACTTGAAATATTGTTTCTATTACTAAATACCTCAAAATTACAGGAATTATCTGACTCACTGCTGTATCTTCTTTAAAATGTTAATAAATAGGCACACATATTATTATATCTCTGATGCTTAACTGATAACTATATTTCCAATATAACTGGTTTCCTTTGTAATCTTAGGTATTCCGTCTTCTATATTTAAAAGCTTTGATCCGAGAGAGTCCAGAGGTTTTACATAGGCTACCAAAAGGGCCTCTGGCACATAGAAGGTTCACAACCACTAGTGTCTAATGAATATGTGTGCAATAAATGAATGAAATAGCTTCAACCACAGTTCAGACCCATAAGACATAGTGGAGAAATTATTTAAAACCATAGGACACAAATGCAGAATATCTAGAACCCCAGGTCTTAATTTGGGAAACCTAAGGACAGGTTCGAGCAGGGGGAGTTAGAGATGCTCGGCTGTGTCAGGAATGCCCAGGTACCCAGCGCCAGCTGCTGAGGGCACCTGGCAGGGTTGCTGGGCTGTGAGAACTGGGATTTGTAGAAAATCTTGGCTCTGTAGGGAGACATCCAGCCCCCTGCAGCCTATTAGTCTTTTCATTTACCTTGTGCAGTCACTTGGTGGATGTGATTTCTGTCACTTGTGACTTGATTGTGCTATTACTTATGCTGCAGGAGACAGAGCATTCCAGCAGCTCCTGCCCCAGTGCTCCATCCCAGCTGAGTCTGTTGGTTGTGTGCCAAGGGACTTGGGGGGAAGGAGCGGGAGGGCATGTGGCCTTTCCCTGGTTCGTGTGGGTGGTCTGGGGCGGGAGGTCTCTGAGATGGGGGAAAGGCCAAGCCAGGCTGTGGAGGGCCTAACACAGTAGACCACAATTCACAGTGCACATTTCCTAAAACGTCCACATATGGGGGGGTTCAGAACAGTGAATTTTTAGAAAAAGACAATGGTAATTCCACATATTGATAAAAAAACTGGCCAATCTGGTTTAAAGGATATAGTGTATCATTTGCATTTTTGTGAAGCTGTGGCTGGAGCCGTCCTGGGACAGACCTGTTACCACAGTGCACAGTAGGCTCAGGATCTTTCTTACTTATGACTCAGGATCTTTCTTACTTATGACATATTTGCTTAACATTTTTATTTAATTTTTGGTATCCCACGGCTTCCACAATCTTTTTGAGGTTTATTTTTTGTTTTGTCCAGTATCTTTTTCTGTTTTGCCACTATAGTAGGACATCTGTAAGCTGACCACACAAGGGACTGTGACAAAATGGGCAACACACAGAGGTGGTCAACGTAAGGAACAAGGCCTGCTGTGCTGACGCGCACACGTGCACGTCGTCGGCTTGTGAAAATAAGGTCAGTGTAGGGAGGAGGTCAGCTATGGAGGTGCTACTGTATCTGACATTTCAAGTATTTTTTAAAAAACAATTTGTCTAAGGGCTCTTTCAATTAATTTTCATATTTCTAACAAATTTACAGTATCCCATTAAATATCTCCTTTTAAGATTTCTTAGTTTTGGCTCAGCGCCTGTGGCTCAGTGGTTAGGGCACCAGCCACAAGTAGCAGGGCTGGTAGGTTCGAGCCTGACCTGAGCCAGCTAAACAACAACAGCTGCAACAAAAAATAGCCGGGTGTTATGGTGGGCGCCTGTACCCTACTACCACATGACCTTGCACTGCTGGGGGAGAATTCAGTATTTTGAAAAGATGCCTGCACTCCCACGTTTACTGCGGCACTATTCCCAGTAGCCAAGATTCAAAATCAACCTAGGTGTCCATCAACAGATGAGTGGACAAAGAAATTGTGGTACAGATACACAATGGACTCTGGTTCAGCCACAGAAAGAATGAAATCCTCGGGATGTAACCCCGTTTCAGTAGGGAAGCATCTTTCCATACAAGTTTTTACACTTAGCTGCATGTGGTCTACAAGAGGCCTCATGATAAATTCCCTCACAATCTAAATAATGCCACTCAGCGGTTTATAATGAGTGTCAAAGCCATGGACAGATAGCAAGCTCCGTAGGTGGGTGAAAAAAGTCCCCATGTGCCACTCTGGTCAAGAAAGGACTTGGGGGAGCAGGTGAGTAGCCCAGCTACCCAATGCCTTCCTAACCTGTGTATGGAGTATAAGCTCTTAGATTAGCCATGTGATAGCTCACACCTGTAATTGTAGCACTCTGGGAGGCTGAGGCAGGAGGATCCCTTGAGCTCAGGAGATCAAGGCCAGCCTGAGCAACAGTGAAACCTTGTCTCTACTAAAATAGAAAAACTAGCCTGGTATTGTGGCAGGTGCCTATCTATAGTTCCAGTTACTTGAGAGGCTGAGGAAAGAGGATAACTTGAGCCCAGGAGTCTGAGTTTGCTGTGAGCTATGACACCACAGCACTCTACCCAGGGAGACAAAGTGAAACTCTGTCTCAAAAAAAAAAAGTAAAAAGAAATAGGTGAAATTAACTTTATAGTATATTTTTATTTTACCCATTACATCTAAAATCATATCATTTTAACAGGGAATTGACATTAAAAAGGTAAGGTAGTATTTTATATTTTGGGCATTGTGTGTGTTTTTGAAATCTAGTGTGTATTTTACACTTATAACACTTCTTAAATCCAATTAGCCACAGTTCAAGTGCTCAGTAATTGCATGTGACTAGTGGCTACCATGCTGCCTATACTGCCTGGTATAGGAAGAAGGAAAGGTAAGCAGAAAGAGAGGAGGAAAAGACCCTGGAATTTATGGAATATCTGCTGTGAATCAGACATGGCCAGGAGTAGCGTGGGGCATTTGATACTTAAAAGATCAGATTGTTTTTATTTTAAATTTTCATATTTTGTCATCAAAAATTTCTGGTATTAATTTTGATTTTAAGAAATAGTACATTAAAATATTGATTTTGAGTACTGAGTGTCTCAGCACCCCACCTGATGAGTCCTCACTCACATCCCTCAGGCCTAGCCCCGGCTCCATACACCTTTCCAGGAGTTCCTTACTGCTTCTTTTGGGGGCAATAACTCAACCAAACTGAACCATGTATCAGAAATGGGAATGAACTCTAATTTACTAAGCTTTAGGCATCAATTTTTTAAAACGAATTTTCAAATGAATTCAAGTTAGAAATAAAATGGCATTGGTAAACAAATTGAAATTCAAACAATCTATAAATGGAACTGAAAATTCTGAAAATATTTTAGGACCATCCCATAACCCAGGAGGGAGTTTATTGACGTTGATTCCTTGGTCAAGGTGACCTTAACTGTTGTGTTTCCTCAATCATGGTGGAAAGGATGAGCGTGCTTTCAGAAGGCTCTGTTCTAGGCTTCATCTCCTTCCTGCTTTATAGCTCTGACCTCCCATTTGTAAGGGTTTAGTGTCTGCAGTCTCTCTCTCTATAATGTTAATTGGGAATGTTATATTGGTAATGTAACTTTGATGCTAAAAGAAGTATTGATTATGAATGTGGTGCTATTTGAAAATAAAATTATTATTTCTTTTTTTTTTTTTTAGGGAACTCAGACAGAAAGCAAATGTACAGTTTGGAGATAATGGAACAACAATATCTGCTGTTAGCAACAAGACCTATGTTTTTGAACGAAACCAATCTGTTGGAGACGCTAACATTGACTTAATTAGAACTTTAAATATTCCTGTAGTGGTAAGCAGGCATTTTAGTATCATTATTGTGGATTTTAGAATAAAGGAAAAAGTTAATGCTATTACATTAAGAGGTATTAAGTAAGCTAAAAAAATACATATACAAAAAGTACATTTTTTTTTTTTTTGGAAGTTCACCTTAGACTTTTTTCTGAGATCTGTCAAACAAGGTATTTTCAAATGATGACAAAATGCAAATTTTATGATTTGCTTTCACAGTTTCTTTATGTGTTCAGGACTAGCACTTAGGCACATGAATAAGCCCCTAGAACTTTTTGGTAGCTAGTGTTTTTTTTTTTTTGAGACAGAGCCTCAAGCTTTCACCCTGGGTAGAGTGCTATGGCATCATAGCTCACAGCAACCTCTAATTCCTGGGCTCAAGCTATCCTCCTGCCTCTGCCTTCCAAGTAGCTGGGACAGGCACCTGCCACAATGCCTGGCTATTTTTTGGTTGCAGCCATCATTGTTGTTTGTTGGGCCCAGGCTGGATTCGAACCTGCCAGTTCAGGTGTATGTGGCTGGCGCCTTAGCTGCTTGAGCCATAGGCGCCTAGCCAGTAGCTAGTAATTTTAAAAATGTTTGTTTGCCACTTGTTTTGGCTCAGAAATTCTAGCAATGTAATTTACATACCACTTCTTAGTTCAGATTTCTGTCTTGGATTTTATATTCTGGAAAGATATAAATTGACTCTTCCCCTTTTCAGCAGAAAATCAGCAGATGGGCTCTTGCTTATAGCCTACTGTGGTTGTGCTGGGCTCTGTTTACTAATAACCATTCTACACCTTTACCATCCTGAGCCTCAAGACGCTCACACCTCCCCCTTCTGAGGCTTCCACCCCAGTTCTGCTCTGTGAGTGGACCTGGGACCGCGGGAGTATCAGAGCCCAAATCTGTTCTGCGGCCTGGTCGGGTTTATAATGAGGGCACCGCCTATCGCCCACTGAGCAGGAAGGCGGCACCACCTTGTGGCCAGAGCAAGGTGTTTACAAGCGCTTTTCTCCTAGAGCGCCCGGATAACTCAGAGCCTGCAAATGGGGATGCTAAGCTCACTCTCAGAAATTGTACTACTCAGAAAGGACAGTAACCGAAGGGTCTAATCCTTCCCCACGCAGCCAGAGCGCGGCTCACTGGGCTCTCAACCTTCACATTTTAAGTTCCCAACCCTCTTTGTTGAGGGGCCGTAGGGTGTGTGGGAGGGGTCGCTGCTATCTGAATTTGCTTCTGCCCGCAGACCGCCATGGAATGGTCCCAGATCCACTTCCTCCGGGAGATCATCGAGGCCATATTGAAAGCCTATGAACAGAAGCTCTTTGTGACGCGCACAGTTCACGAATTGCTCTGGGGCTACAAAGATGAGATCCTGTCCCTCATCCACGCTTTCAGATCGGACGTCTCTCCCTATTTTGGCCTGTTCTATGGGGTAAGCTGATTTTCCTCTTCAGGGCTTCTTTGCTCAACTGATGGTGGGGAGGGAGCACTCATGGCAAATTTCATCTTAACTTTGGGTTTCTTATAAGACCAAAATCACCTAAAGGCTAGATGTCTTGTAGAGTGTGTGAAAAATAAGAAAATGGGTTTTGGGGGGAGGAAAAGGAAACCCTTGAGTGAAATGGATAGTTAGGAAGTTGGTAAAAGACAGAAGTAACCTCAGGAAGAGAATATTAGATCGGGGTGGGCTCTGGGGTTGTGATGAGTTTGCCCAACTTTCAATTTGTAGTTATTTTTCGATCTGCGTGTTCAAGAGTCTTAACTTTCATCTATCTAGAGATAAAAAGGTTCCCTCAAGGCCCTTCGGGTCCCGGGAAATCTCATTTTCTGTTTTAAGGCTTTGAACTGATTGGGCTACAGAGGGCTGTCTCCGTTACTTAGAATTAACTGAGCATAAATGGCAGTCTCATCTACAGAGGCACATCAGTTTGTGTCTGACCAAGTGACCCAGCACTATAGCCTCAAAGTAACTATCACACTTACTCTAAAGGATTATATTTACTTATTTTCAGAAAAATGACACTAATGATGGAGAGTATGTTTTTCTAACTGGGGAAGACAATTACCTTAACTTTACAAAGATTGTGGAATGGAATGGAAAAACGTAAGTCTAAGGATCATAATTTATCATCATAATTATCTATTTATCATCATAATTTTTTGTTGTTGTTGTTGAGACAGACTCTTACTTTGTTGCCCTTAGTAGAATGCCGTGGAATCATAGCTCACAGCAACCTCTAAATCTTGGGCCCAAGTGATCCTCTTGCCTCAGTGTTTCTATTTTTAGTAGAGATGGGGTCTCTCTTTTGCTCAGATTGGTCTCAAAATCATGAGCACAAGCAATCCACTCACCTCGGCCTCCCAAAGTGCTAGGATTATAGGCAGGAGCCACTGAGCCTGGCCTGTTTAAAACGTTTTTATTTTCTTTTCTTTTTTTTTTTTTTTTTTTTGAGACAGAGTCTCATTATGTCACCCTCAGTAGAGTGCCATGTTGTCACAGTTCATAGCAACCTCAAACTCTTTGGGCTTAAGTGATTCTCTTGCCTCAGCTTCCCAAGTAGCTGGGACTACAGGTGCCCATCACAACACCGGGCTGTTTTCTTTGTTATAGTTGTCATTGTTGTTTGGCAGACCTGGGCTGGGTTTGAACCCAGCTCTGGTGTATGTAGCTGGCGCCCTAGCCGCTGTGCTACAGGCACCGAGCTGTGTTTAAAACATTTTTAAACAAAATTTTTTGTGACTAAAAACATTCACCTTGTAGGTGAAAAATGTATAAACATGCAATATTCTCATAATTATTATTTTACAAATCAAAGCAGGGGCAATACAGTTGATGATTCGCTGATTCATTGATACAAATGAAGTTAGTGATTTGATGTACACTTGTAATCCCAGCTACTCTGGAGGCTGAGGCAAGAGGGTCATTTGAGCCCAAGAGTTTGAGGTTGCTGTGAGCTATGACTCCATGGCATTTTACCGAGGGCACAGAGTGAGACTCTGTCTCAAAACAAACAAAAAACAAATTACTGTAGATTGAGTGGCTTATAAAAAATAGACATTTATTTCTGGCAGTTCTGGAGGCTGGGAAGATTTGGTGTCTGGGAGGGCCCATTTCCTCACAGGGGCTGTCTTCTCACTGTAACTTCACATGACAGAAAGAGGGAGGGAGCTGCTGGGTTCCCTCAAGGGCACTGCTCTCATTCATCAGTGCTCTGTCCTCTGGCCTCATCACCTCCTGAAGGCCCACCTCCTAACACCATCACCTTGGGAGTAGGAGTTCAACAGGAATTTTGGGGGGCTGGGGGGAATAAACATTCAATACATTGCATGTACCATTATTTTAAAAATTAGCTTAACTCTTTAGATTCTTAGGTTTATAGATATTTGACAAACATATTAAGTCAATTTTAAGTCAAATTTACATGTCTTAAAAATTAATTTAAAAAACCTGGTATCTCAGCTGTTTTTCGTGAGCCTGAAGTTGATTCAGGGTTGAGCTTTCTTTAATTCCAAGAGAAGCCCTGTGATATTTTTGGAAGAGAGAAGCGTTCAGAGGGTAGACCGAGTTAATGGTCTGCCGTGAGTGTTACGGAGCCAGACATAGCTATCCAGGGTCCACGGATATGTGGACTGGCTGTGAACAGGCCTTTTTTGGTGCTAGCTATTTTGGATCGCTGCTTTGTCAGTCGGTATTTCTAAACCTCTGTAAGATACACTTCTGTGGAAGAAAGAAAGAGGGGCTTTTGGCTGTTGCCTCTGTGAAAATTGATTTGGAGCCAGGGACCTACTTTTCTCCCCTTTGACCTTGTCCCTAACACTACTGTGTCTGTGGAGGAATAAGACACCATGGGTAGCCAGCTCTAGTTAAACTCTAAAAAATCCTGACCACTTAAAAGAACCTACAATCAAATTGGATCTTCTTTTCTCTTTCTTGTGGTTGTCAATCACAGGTCACTTGACTGGTGGACAACAGAAAGGTGCAATATGATTAATGGGACAGATGGAGATTCTTTTCACCCGTTAATAACCCAAGATGAAGTCTTGTATGTCTTCCCATCTGATTTTTGCAGGTAAGACCTTTAAAATAAGTTATTTTTGCAAAATAAGGTCTTAAACTACAGGGTCACTGACAGGCTGAGAAGCACACACAATACACTTATTATGCACTGACATCTGTGCTGCGTCAGTGACAAAGGCAGAGACTGCAGAGGTTCATGGCATGGGAAGACTCCAGAGCCCAGCTGTGTTGGTTTGAATCTGATCTAGGTTCCACCACTTCTGTCTGTGTGACCTTGGACAAGTTATTTAACCCCTGGGTGCCTCACTTGCCTCATTTGTATAATAAAGATAGAAATAGCTGCCTTCCTGAGGGGTTGTCAGGAGGACAAATGAGATGCTAGCAGTAAAATATTTAGCAGAGGGCCTACTACACAGAAGACAAGGCTGAGTGCTGGCTCTCAGTTACTGTGACACTTCTGTCAGTGTGAACTGACCTCTCTTGCAGTCTCCACACAGACAATATGGACATGACACTACTGTCCCTATTCTGGAGTTCAGAGGCATCTGCTGAGCTGGACCTTCCTGGTGATTTTATGTACTCTCCTTGGCCCATGTACTCTTCCTCCCTCCTGCCCGCCCCTGCTCTAAGACACACCTGGCTCGGTGGCTGGGTGTGAAGAGCATGGCCTCCTCTCCCTGGCTCCCAGGAGCAGCTGCCTGCCCCTGCCCAGCATCCTCAGACTGCTCGAAAGTGTGGCTGACTCATACGGGGCCTTCCTCCCCTCTCTCACCCACTGCTGCAGGGCCTTCCAGGAAACTTCTCCCCACAGGCAGAAGTGCCCTGGTGGCTCTGGACACTAGATTCTTGTGCTCACACTTCTCCAAGTGGCTGTTCTTCCAGGGTTTCACAGCTCACAACACTGCTCTACTTCCTTAGCTGTGAGCACCGCCAGTGACACTGTCCATCTCCCCTGTTGCGCTGATTCAGTCACTGAGCCTCACTGCTCCCTTCTCAGAAGTAGCACGGGAATTCACCCCAGCTCTCTTCCCACCATGTGTGCCAGAGCCCTTCCATCTACAGAGTATCCCCTCCACCTTCTCGCCAACTGCCCTGTCCAGTACATAAGTGCAAATATTCAGTAATGTTTGAAGAAAGAGAAAATGTATCTGAGTGCAAACTGAGTGAAACACGGGAACTCAGAAGTGCTGTAGGAAGTTTTTAAAAGATTTGGCACAGAGGAAATGCATTCTTTTTTTTTTTTTTGAGACAAAGTCTCAGTATATCACTGTTGGTAGAGTACCATGATGGCTCCTCATAACAACTTCAAACTCCAACTCTTGGGCTTAAGAGATTCTCTTGCCTCAGCCTCCCAAGTAGCTGGGACTACAGGTGCCTGCCACAATGCCCGGCTATTTCTTTTTTGTTGTTGAAGTCGTCATTGTTGTTTTGGCAGGCCTGGGCTGTGTTCCAACCCACTGGCTCTGGTGTATGTGGCTGGTGCTCTAGCTGCTGAGCTACGGGTGCTGAACCAGGAAACACATTCTCATCTGGTCTATCCACTTTGGAGAGCCACTTGGTAATAGGCAGTAAAGCCAAAGACATGCGGACCCCACATTTCTGCAGTTCTCCCCCAGCAGGTCCCCAGGATGAGGAACTCTTTTGTACACGTGTAAGGAGTCATTTATACAGGAACATTCCCAGCAGTGCTGTCATGGTGAAAAATTGGAAGCAATCTAAATGCCCATGAAAAGAAGAACATAAATAAATTAGGGTAGAATATCCTATATGATGGAATATCATACAGATTGCAAATAAAAGAAATAGAGCTATGTACATCAATATAATAAATCTTAAAAATATAATGTTAATGAAGAAAACATTCACCAAAAGGGATGGTGATATGCTATGGAAATAACATTTACTAAAAGCAGCCAGTGCTGCTGATGCTAGTGATGAATATGTGTGTTTGTAAAAGTATAAAGATCGGCATGGAAGCCACAGACCCCAGTTGCAGGTTGTGCTTCCCTCAGGGGAGGCAGAGAAAGCAAAGTCAAGAGCACTGTGTACAGAGCTTCAGCTGTATTCATAATATATTTTTTATTTAAGTGATGAATACAAGGGTGCTTGCTATATATAGTATTTTTTTCTATCTTTCTGTTTCCTAAAATTATTTCACTAAAAAATGCTGTAGTGTGCAGTATGTCCTGGGGGCAGCTCTCATGTAATTCACAACCTTTTGAGAGTTGTGGTCAATACCTTCGGTTCAGAGATGAAAAAGTGAGGCCCACCACACCTGTCAGCCTTCAAATGAATGGTGGGAAGGTTGGCGGTGACAGAGTCAAAGTGTGTTGTTGGTAGGGCCCTATGCAAATGCAAGGGTGGTCACAAGGGATCGTGTTTGAGACTCAGTAAGAATGGAAGGCAGAATTATGTTGAACTCCACTGAAATAAATGACTGGGCAAAAGATGGAAAGTGCTTATTTTTATTTGGGAGGTGGATATCAAAGGATGTGTTCTAATCAAATATCTATCCAGCAGGACACTTTGTGAGTTAAGATGCTACCAGGTCAGGTCCACTGCGGCCTTTTCTTCTTTTGCCTCTGCCCCTATCCATGTGTGTCCATGCTAGTCTGCATCCATTATTATTTTTATGTGAGTCTTTATTACAGCTTTTCTTTTTGAGATATAGTCTCACTCTGTCACCCTGGGTAGAGTGCCATGGCAGCACAGCTCACAGGAACCTCAAACTCTTGGGCACAAATGATCCTCTTGTTTCAGCCTCTCAAGTAGCTGGGACCACAGGCACTCGCCACAATGCCCAGCTATTTTTAGAGACTGGGTTTCACTCTTGCTCAGGCCCCATCTCCGACTCCTGAGCTAAGGTGATCTACCCACCTAGGCTTCCGAGAGTGCTGGGATTACAGGCATGAGCCACCATGTCTGGCTCATGAGTCTCCATTCTAAATGTTATCTTCTTAATTTTCTATTATACGCTCTGTTTTTTTGTGGCCTTGTTTGGATATTATCATAGTTGCTACCTCTTAAACATCTTCCACTACAATTAATCTATTTCATTACGTGGTGAGTTGGCAAAGCTTCTTTGAAGCATTCTTTTGCCTTTCCATTTTGTACTTAACCCTGTCTGCTTCTAGCTATGTTGTGCCTGAGAACTATGGCTAGCTTACTGAAGCCCACTCTGACGTTTTTTTTCAATGAACCTGACATTATGAGCTTACCACACTGGCTTTCTATTCTTACTTCCTAACAGGTCAGTGTACATAACTTTCAGTGACTTCGAGAGGGTGGAGGGACTGCCTGCCTTTCGGTACCGCGTGCCGGCAGAAATACTAGCCAACAGCTCCGACAATGCTGGGTTCTGCATCCCTGCAGGAAACTGCCTGGGCTCAGGAGTTCTGAATGTGAGCATCTGCAAGAATGGTAAGAACCCAGAGAGGGGCATGATTATGGTTGTTTAGAAAGCAGAAGGACTAGAGTTGTGGTAAAGAATAGAAAGAACCACATGACTTTTCAAGAATAATGTTTCTGAAGCCGGGTAGTGGCGCATGTCTGCTGCTAGGTACTGTGAGGCTGCAGTGGGAGGACCCCTTGAGGCTAGGAGTTTAAGGCTGCAGTGCACTGTGATTACACCTGTGAAGAGCCACTGCACTCCAGTCTGGACAACATAGTGAGACCCTATCCCCCTAAAAAAATTAAAAATAATGTTTTGTAATATGGTTATTTAATGGTAAAAAGAATGATTCTTGGCTTTTCTGCGATGCTTTTTATTTCTAGAATGCCATGTTGTGTGCTTTTTCCCTGGAATAGTGATGATGTTGTAACAGTTCATGCTTTCTAAGTGCTCAGCATGTGCCACGCCAGTCACTGTCCTCAGTGTTCACATATTTACATGTGACTAATACATGTAAACCATTACCTGATTTCATGGGCAAAACAATGCTAAAAGATAAAGTGGATGACTTGGTTTTTTAAAAAGTCAGTATCTTGGCAAAGATTTTCAGTGACTTTGAAGTGGTTAGTTTAAACCCTGACCACAAATCTCCCAGTATTCCTTCAGGTCTGCGTCTCTCCATGAGTGAGGTCGAATGGTTAGGGAAACAACTGGGGAAAGTATTTTCTTCGTATTGAAGACTAAACAGCCTTGTGTTGTAGAATTGTGCACAACAGCCTTACTAGACGACCAGCCTCTTTTTGTAACTATGGGAACTAGGGCTTGGGGACAGGATTTTTCCAAAACTTGTCTCTGGGCACATCCCTGCTAGAACGTAGGGTCTTTTCTTATTTGTACTGTAATTCCCTTGTAGGGCTATAAGTTCCTCTTTAAAGTTTCTCCTGGGAGTGTTCCTCTTTGTAGTTCCCTTTTTTTGAATAAAGCTGTCCTTTTCTCTTGAGTAAAATAATGTTCTAATGCTATTCTCATGTCTAGTTTTATAAAATCTCCTTTTGGGAGAAATATGAGGTGAGCAGTATCCCTCCCGATCTTTATCTGGCAGAGTAGTGACCTTATACTGACCTTACATCAGAATTGTCTGGAGAGTTAATAAAAATATATGACCCAGGGTCCCATGCTGAACAAACTAGGGCCCCAGAATCTACCCTCTTAACAAGTACTCCAGACAATTCTCATAAAGATGCTGGCTAGACCTCCAGACAGTTCTCATAAAGATGCTGGCTAGACATTTGGGGACCACTGTGCAAGGGAGCATGATACCCCTTACCAGGAGATGAAGACCAAGTGATGGGGTCAAGTTCCTAGTTTTGATCTCTCCTGTTGTTTTACTAGGTGAATGTCCCTGAAAGTGTCCCCGTCCACACCCCCCCAGCCCACTGTGCATCTGCTTTAAGACACAAATCTAAATAGATTTTTTTTTTTTTGGCTGTTTTGTTAATATTCTGCTTCCTTAAGAACCTAATGTCAGGGCTTGGCGCCTGTGGCTCAAGTGGCTAAGGTGCCAGCCACATACACCTAAGGTGGCGGGTTCGAATCCAGCCTGGCACGCCAAAACAACAATGACGGCTGCAACCAAAAAAAAAAAAAAATAGCCAGGCGTTGTGGTGGGCACCTGTGGTCCCAGCCACTTGGGAGGCTGAAGTAGGAGACTCGCTTGAGCCTAGGAGTTGGAGGTTGCTGTGAGCTGTGATGTCACAGCACTCCACCCAGGGGGATAGCTTGAGGCTCTGTCTCAAAAAAAGAAGAACCTGATGTCAGGATCAACTGTAAGATTCTACTTTGCAGCATTAGACCTCTTGCTACAATTCTTTTCCTCTTGCCTGTGATAAATTCCCAAATTTGAGCTGATGAGTGAAATTCTCCAGAACTATCCCACATGTTCTCCAGGGGTACATTTTGGATAGTGGGATGAGAGTCAGGCAAATCTGGGTTTGAGTCCTATTCTGTTTGCTGGCAGTTAGCCAAGCTGATTAAGAAGGTTTCAGACATAAGTCTTCTCATTTGTAGAATAGGGGTGAATATAACTTCTTGGAAAGTTATGTGAGAGTTAAAGTATATAAAACACTCAGGATGGTGCCTGGCTCTTATTAAGCCCCCAAAAGACTTAAAAATATATATTTTAAAGGTCACTGAAGGAAACAAAGAAGGAGCTGGTGGCTTTGGAATTGTCTAGCAGTAAAGAGCAAAGTACTTGTGGATGTGAGATGATGTACACCTTGAGCCATGGGCTGGTGGATATAAAAGCAAATTTAAATTATTTGCCAGTAACCTCACTTCCCCCCAAATTTATTTCCCTGGCAATTATTGGATTTCTGTCTTCTTTTCAATACCTAGATCTAAGTTTCCTTTAATAATTTGCTTCCTTGTTTGGTTCTTAAAATATATAGGAAAGAAAAAAAGCCTAGAGTCTTCATGATGTGATTAGAAGCTGGGCAAACAGCACAACTAAGCAAACTCTTAAAAAAAATCTACATTAACATATCCAGGAGAACAAAGTCTAGCTTTGGTAAATTAACTTAAAAGAACACAGAAACAAGCACACACAAAAAAAGTGCATTTACTGACAGAGAATTATAGTTGAAAAAAAGTGCTTTGAGGTATATCTTTGGTTCACTTAGAATTCTGCCTCCATAACCTGCGGGATAGAAGTCTCTGGATAGGCTCGGTGCCTATGGCTCAAGTAGCTAAGGCGCCAGCCACATACACCTAAGGTGGCGGGTTCGAATCCAGCCCGGCCCACCAAAACAAGGACGGCTGCAACCAAAAAATAGCCGGGCGTTGTGGTGGGTACCTGTGTGGTCCCAGCTACTTGGGAGGCTGAGGCAAGAGACTTCCTTGAGTCCAGGAGTTGGAGGTTGCTGTGAGGTGTGATGCCACAGCACTCTACCCAGGGGGATAGCTTGAGGCTCTGTCTCAAAAAAAAAAAAAAAAAAAAGTCCCTGGATAAATTTTGTAAATTCTGTGAACCTCATTTTTTTTTTTTTTTTTTTTTGAGACAGTGTCTTACTTTGTCACCCTCGGTAGAGTGCTCTGGCATCATAGCTCACAGCAACTTCAAACTCTTGGGCTCAAGCAATTCTCTGGCCTCAGCCTCCTGCGTAGCTGGGACTATAGGCACCTGCCATAACTCTTGGCTATTTTTAGAAATGGGGTCTCGCTCTTGCTCAGGTTGGTTTTGAACTCCTGAGCTCAAGCGATCCACCACCTCAGCCTCCCAGAATGCCACTGTGACCTGCTAAACCTCAGTTTCTTTAAATGCAAAATGAGAACAACAGTTCTAAGTTCATTGGGCTCTTGGGCCTATAGTGCATACGAAGGACTAACACTCCAGAGGTTCAGTAAATGTCTGCTGAAGAATTAATAATTTAGCCAAGACTTTAATACATAATGTGTGATAAAATACTGTGGGGGCAAATGAGATTCAGAAAATGAAGTATAAACCCTGAACAAGACGGCACAGAGTGGTATTTTAGTTTGCCATCTTTCCCCAACCCCCACTTTACTTTTGATAGATTTTTTTTTAATCTTTAGGAACTATGCTAAATCTAAATCCATCTTATATTTTAAGAACAGCATCACTCATTTCTGTTTTCCTTAAAACACAGGTGCACCCATTATTATGTCTTTCCCACACTTTTACCAAGCAGATGAGAGGTTTGTTTCTGCTATAGAAGGCATGCACCCCAATAAGGAGGATCACGAGACATTTGTGGACATTAACCCTGTGAGTACACACTTCTTCCTGGGAAAGAGCGTGTGTTTTATCCTGTCCTTACAGTGTTCACTAGTTCAGTTTTGAGTATTTTTGAAAAACATACTATATTTCTTTCATATACATAAAAGTGGGAGAAACAGCTTAGAGCAAGTTGAGACATAGTCTTCGCTGAATTCTGTGGATCTAGTAGAAATACAGCAAACCTGCTTTAATAAGAAAGGAAGGCTGAAAATTCAGTCACTGGAAAACAACTCAGAATGGCCCATGGCACCTGGTCAATCTTCTATTTCCTGTCTTGGACCTGAACATATACTCATTTCTCCTATTTGGCCACAGAGCAGTTACATTCAAGATGTCTCTTAGCTTTCTCACTGTCAGGAATATTTTGGTTAAAATTTAAATATGTATATTACCTTCAGTCACTTTTGGTAAATCTCTTTCTTGAGGTATCTTTGGAAGTTTACTATATTGTTAATTTAGAAAGTATCAGGTATAGTATAGATGAGGTCTGATGGTTAAGTTGCAAACTTGCGATCCTGTGCTTATGTTGGCAGCACTGTACAAAGATGAGAGACTTTATACCCTCGGCAGATCAGTGTCTCACAGCTGTGTTTGTGTCAACATGGTATCTTGTTGAGTTTCAGTCATTATTGTTGTTGTGGGTTTTTGTGTGCTGTTGCAAGAATGTCAGAGCTTGAATTAGAGCAATGAGCAAATCTTACATTTCTTGTTAAGCCTGACAAGAATGGAAGTGAAATCAGGAATATGTTAGTCCAAGTTTGTGGGGCTAATGCTGTGAAGAATATGGCAATGTACACGTGCATTAAACGTTTTTCTGAGGGGAGAGAAAGAAATTAGTGTGGGCAGTAAAGAGCAGAACTGATGAACCACTGCAAAAATTTGTCAAATTGTGTGTCAAAATTGTCAGCTGACTGTGAGAAGAATAGCAGATCAAGTAAACATCAATAGAGAAACAGGAAAGTCTTAACTGAAAATCTTGGCATGAGAAAGGTACATGCAAAAATGGTCCCAAAAGAGCTCCTGATGAACAAAAGCAAAGGAGACTCAAAGTTTGCCAAGACCTTTTGTTGAGGCAAGACACTTGGACTGTGTTATCACAGGTGCTGAAACATGGATGTACCAATATGACTCTGAAACAAAGTGTTAAAATGCACAATGAAAGTCCGCCAGTTCTGCATGACCAAAAAAGTTCTGTCCAAATCCAGAGTCAAAATGATACTGCTAACCTTTTCTGATATCAGAGGGATGTCATTTTGAATTTGAACTAACTGGACAAATAGTTAACCAAGTTTACTGTTTGGAAGTGCTGAAAAAGCTATGTGAAAAGTTAGATGAAAACAACCTGAACTTTTTGCCGACTACTCACGGCTCTTGCATCATGACAATGCACCAGCTCACACAGCACTATCTGTGAGGGAGTTTTTAGGAGTTTTTATAGTAAACAAATAACTGTACTGGAACTCCCTCCCTACTCACCTGATCTGGCCCTAGTGATTTTTTTCTTTACCCGAAGAAAATGAAAATATTGAAAAGAAAACATTTGATGACATTCAAGACATCAAGGGTAATATAACAACTGTTGTGCTGGCCATTCCAGAAAAAACAAGTTCCAAAATTGCTTTGAAGTTTGGACTGGGCACTGGTGTCAGTGCATAACTTCCTAAGGGGAGTACTACAAGTGATCCCAGTGATATTCAGCAATGAGGTACATAGTGCTTTTTGATGCATTCATGAACTTAATTGTTAGACCCATATGACTTTAATCCTTTATTCATAGAGGAGAAAAATGAAATCCATGGATGTGAGCATCATGTCACAATGTGAGAGCTTCTCGGTGTAGAAAGGGTAGACATCTTCATGGTTGAGACTGAACAGTGTGGAACAATACAGAGAAGCAAGAACATTCTTTTAGCATAGAATTTTATGCCCTTCACTCTTCGCCACACGCATTGCATTTGTATCTGAGAAGCCAGTGATCTTATCCTCTGGTGAATAAGTTCAGGTATAGTTGTCTGCCTTTTTTCTCTTAGTCATCAACTGATCAATTCCTTTCCATCAGCCAAAATGATTAGCCCTGCTTGTCACCAAGGAATGATCACAGTCCTGTGTCCTGGGTAGAAGCAACCACCATCCTCTTCTCAGCTCTTTGGACAGCGGCTGGACTATGCAGATCTGACTGGCCATCTGCAGAGTCTTCCTTCACAGTCCACTATTCAAAGTGGCAACATCCTGGGAGCTTGTTAGAAATACCTAGTTTCAGGCCACCTCAGACCTACCGAATCGGAGTCTGCATTTCAACAGGATTCTCTAGGACTGGTGTCCATATTAAAGTGTGAGGGGCACTGGGCTACCAGGCACCTAACAGAATCAATAGTTCCTGTTTTGTTCTGGGGATCAGTTTCCCCTTGTCCCACTCTGCCTGTCAAACACAGTGATGGCCACTCTGTTTATTGGAATGACACAGAAATGATATTTTATTGAAAAAATTATGTTTGCAGTTTAATGAATCCTAATGTTTTCTTCTCACTTTTCTGATCTGCAGTTGACTGGAATGATCCTAAAAGCAGCCAAGAGGTTCCAAATCAATGTTTATGTCAAAAAAATTGACGAATTTATGTAAGTTTCACTTCTTTCTACCGAGGCAACGAGTGGCTCTGCTACGTTGCCTTTCTGGTGGGTCTGACGTTGGGGGTACAGCCTGCTCCTGACTTCTGCTTGTCCCTGCCCATCAGGGACAGGAGTTAGTCAGCATTTTCGTGGGTGCCTTGACCTTGAAATATAGGGGAACCTGCGATCTTAAGGCCACACGTGCCCCTCCAGATCCTCAAGTGTGGCCCTGTGTCTGAATCCAAACTTCGCAGAACAAAGGATTTGTTCTGTAAAATTTGGATTCAGTCAAAAGGCCTCACCGAAGGATCCAGAAGGCACAAGGCTGTAAAAAGAGGCACGGAGAATTTAAGTAACTTGCTGGAACTCACACAGCGAGTAAGGCGGTGTGGCTTCCAAGTCAGCTTTGCTCTCTCCACAAAGCCCTTCCTCACCACTGTGACTCTAGTCACTATCTGTTACTCTTCTTGTTCTCTGCCCATCTGGGCCCAGCCACAACTCCATTTGGACAGTTTAAACAGTCACACGAATGTGCCTTCCCCCCACCCTAATGCCATCTATAAAGCGCTACTTAATATTGGATTCCTAAGTATAATCTCCTGCTCAAACTTTTCGATGGGAATTTTTTGGATATGAAAAAATGCTTATGACATGATGTTGAAGGAAAGAACAGGATGCAAAAGTACACATACCACGTATAATACCTCATCTCTGTCTGTAAAATGTGGTTTATTTCCCCCACTGAATCTGATTTAATCCCACACGTCATAAATCTGTATAACAAATCAACCGCCATGTGAATTGTATTTAACTTATGCTAGTTTTGAGCCTAGGGCCTCGTGAATCATATATAACGCACATGTTAACGCACATGTCTCTTGACCTAATAAAACACCATATCCCCAAGGAAAAATTTCTTTCCTAGTGTGGCAGTCAGTATGTTAAGAAGCAAACATAGTTTGCAGGAACGCATTTTCACACTTGTATCTGTATTTCTGAGGCTTCATGGCTTAGTTAAGAGCTAGAACCTAGACCCAACATGGAATTACAATTCTAGGCCCACGACTTACGCCTGGTGATCCTGGGCAAATTACCCAGCTTCTTGAAGGCGTAGTTTTCTCTTGTAAAATCTGGTACAGTAGTACCTACAGGATCTGACTGCTATAAGAATCTAGTGAGATAATGTCTCCAAAACACCCACACACAGCTGGCACATGGGAAGCACTCAGCTGGCTCTTGCTGCAAAGATGGCTCTTCAGTGGCCAATTTACAAAACACTCTGGGGAGTGATGGCATTGTTTTGCAGACAAGATTCTTGCTTGTGATGACTCTAGGGAGAACAGTAACAATTCTGATAAATCTGCCAGTATCTTGCTTTTTGGTAAAAACACTATATAAACATGCAGCACTTGGAATTGCTAGGCTGACAGCCTGGAATCTAACTTCCGATTTATATTTGTTTGCAAAGATAACTAAGAAAAAGGTAAATTCGAGGTAATTTAATGAAAGTAAGCATATCAGAATTTTCATATGAACTTGTCTCTCCAGGGGGTTGTGCCATCCTGAGGATGTCTATCAAATAATCTCATTCTTTGTCTTTGCAGTGAGACGGGAGACATCAGAACGATGGTTTTCCCAGTGATGTATCTCAATGAGGTAAGTCCTGAGAGGAGGAGAGCCGCAGGTGTGTTTTTTAGCTGTCCACGCTCAGACACCTCCACTGTGACGTCTACTATTGTAGCTATGTGTAACTTGAGATATGGAAAATGAGGAAAAGATGCTTTTTAAAACCTGTTTGTCCTCAGAAGTTTTCTCTTAAATGTTTACATGAACCTGCCTGTATCTGAAAGGTGATTTGGAGAGATGATAGAAAGGAACATTTGGGCAAAACTCCCCTCATGGGGGCTGCTCACGGAAAGGTCACATTACCTGGACGCTACCGGATGCCGTCGGAGCAGGGGAGGCAGCCGGCACGCAGGCAGGAGTCCAGTTAAACCTTTTTTGGTCTCCTTTGAAACCCTATCTGTTTAAGACACCTGGGATGAATTATTTACTAAATCCTGTATCACATTTACTGTATTTTACTATATTTAGTAATTTCCTATATTTATAGTAATTTGTAAATTTACTATATGTTACTATATTTACTATAGTTCTAAATCCTCAGTTTCTCCCTTTCTTCCATCCAGTTTTGAGGGGGAAAAAAATGTAGGTTTTTCTCCTTCAATAAATTCTCAATTGGCAGACTTCTGTTATTAAGAGTAGCATTTTTAAAAAGTTTTTATTATTTTCCTCTGTTCCCTAACAATACTTGCATTTTGAAGAGATTGCAGTATCTCTGTTACTATTGCATTAGTAACAGATTAGCAAGAAAAAAAGCTAAAATTAATATTCACAAAATGTACACTAGCCTTATATATTGTTTTTATTTGATTTTACTTAATGTAGTATTTTTTCCAATAACGGCTTAAAAATAAATTTAATGTTTTTACATTTTATAAAACATGCTGTTTATAGAACTCTTGGACAATTTTTTGAAAATCTGTTTACAAAGTAAATCACTGATAAGCCTCTCAGACAGGTAGGGTTGGAGCTTCAGAAGTTTCCTCCTGGTGTTTTTCTGGTTTGATATCACTCAGTTACAGTCACACAGTTTTACATCTTTCCTTCTCTCAGCATTGCAGTGGTAGCTACACTTACCAGCTTGTGCAGGACTTGTGATAACAATTCTAAGATAAAGCTTTTCTATTTCACAGGAGAAAGTTCAGGCAGTATTTCCCAATGTACAGGACCCATTTGGGGTTGCTCCTGGACCATCACGCTACTTACTAGTTGTGAGGGGAGGCCTGGAAGTAAGACTTGGAAAGTGCACAGCAGCCGCTTTCACCAGCCTATGCCCACGGAAGTGGCAAATTTAAAGTCTCTTTTACCTCCAACTTTGGCTTTGCTTTTTTGTTAAAGACTAGATTGAGCCCAGGGACGTAGAGTGAAACCTTAATGCTTTTGCTGCTTCCTGAAAAGAGCCTGATTTTCCTCTTCTTTAGAAAAATAAAATATAATACCTGGACGTGGCTGGACACTACTGCCTTTTTACAGAGGAGGAAACTCTAACCATGAGGGCCCTTGGCTGTTTATTGGAAGAACTGTCCTAGAACCTATTCTTCTGACTTGGTCCAAAGCAAATTAGGCCAAAATTAAGCTACAACTGTCATTCATAATTATTATGGAATTAAGCTCTTTAGATAACCTGCCCATTCCACTTGGTGACAGTGTCTCTGTTCTACACACAGAGAATGTTATTCTAACACATTTCCTTAGCTATCAACAGTCTGGGATTCTGGTTAGCCCCACAGTAGGGACCTCTGGTCCTGGTGTGAGCCACTGGGCCCGGCCAAGAGAGAAGACATTAATGAATAAATGCCCCTCTGTTTAGTCTAATTTATAAATGGATTTTTAGTATGTCTGGTTTGCTAACAGGGCATACCCAAATTGTGTTTAATGATTTTAAAAAAGATATAGCAAAAACAGTTACACCCTCAGTGTTTAGTCATCAAGGGAACACTCCTTTCTTGCCCCTCCAGAGTGTTCTCATTGATAAGGAGACTGCAAGTCGCCTCAAGTCTGTAATTAACACTACTTTGATTATCACCAACATCCCGTACATCATCATGGCGCTGGGCGTGTTCATTGGATTGATCTTCACCTGGCTTGCGTGCAGGGGACAGGGGTCCATGGATGAGGTGAGTCCTGGCTGAAGGAACTTCTCCCTGGATAACTTTACCTGAGGAGTTCCTCAACTGTGCTTCATTGAAGGGCTGCCAACAGGCCCAGGAGGATGGATTCTGGGGTTTTGTGCTGGGCATAGTGATTCTGTGGTTATAATACCACTGGAACAAATGGGAAGGGCAGAGTGTCAAAGAAGGTGGGTGATTGCATCTAGTATTTAGCGGATGGGCTCCTTAGATGTATGTGGTGGGAGTTAACTTCATGTCTTTGAAAATAAGCTGAAAGAAAAGGAAGAATATAACAGGCCCCTGGATGAGGTTAGGCCTGAATCTTAAAGAATCAGGCCAAGAGGGATGTGAGGTGAACCACTTCCCGTCAGTCTTTCCTCACACGCTCCTCCATCCATGCTGTGGAGACGTGTCTGACATGAACACTTGTTTCCCCATCTTCTCTCTCCTGTGTCTCAGGGAACGGCAGATGAAAGAGCACCCCTCATACGAACCTAACCATCGCCTGAGCTTGGTGAGGGAACCCTGGGAGCTGTTCTGCTGGACCCCAGCGGTGTGGGGACACTCTCCACAGCCTTGCAGGCCTGCTGCCTGCGGGGAGGGAAAGACGCAGGCTGGCAAGTGAGAGCATTCTGGCCAGAGGATAGAGAACAGGCTGACAGGGCTGGCCATTGTGCTTTGTTAAATTATGCGGTCTCTGAAATTGTTTTTCATATGTCTGGCAAGTATTTAATAAATCTTGTATAGTAATTTTTTGTTGTTGGGTGTGGGGTGTGGTAGCTCCAGGATTTTGTGACCACTGTTGTGGATAAATGTCTGCATCACTTGTTCATGCCGCTTGGTCTAACTCTACCCACTATGCTTCACTCAGCAGACTCTGTGCTCACGATCCGTGTAGACTACTTTATTGTATTTCTCCGTTTTATTCCCATGCAGAAGTAAAGAGTTCGGAACCAGGGTAAAATGGTAGCCTCCTCTGATAGATCATTCAAATGCTTCTCATTTCTTTTTTTTAAAACATTACACAATTGCATTTTATGCTAATATTCAGTTCATAATTCCTCCAGAGAAATAACTCAGTCTTCCAACTACTTTTATACTGGGTAGGAGTCAAGTGGGGAAGGGAATAGGGAGGGTGATACTGAAGAATTGGTAGTATTAGGCTCCTAAGGATTTTTAACTTGTACTTTTGTGAACCGAGAGAATGCGTAAATAATACTGGTGAGGATAAGTACAAATATCTCATGTAGTGTAGAATTAAAGCTAGTTATGACACTTGTAAATAGTTAACCGTTATGTTTTAGTGAAAACAATTTTGATGTGGAAAGATACTTCTGGAAAAACATGATCAGTAACCAATTTATTTTCCCCAGTCGAGCCTGCCAAATGTGAGACTCTATTAATTAACACACTATTGAGTGATGATTTGTTAAATTATGAATATAGGAAATCCATCCACCCACAGCCCAGGATACACATGAACTTAAGGACGTCTGGTGAGACTAAAGAGACGTTTCTTCTAAGGCAGTTTTGGTAACACTGAAATCGTTTTTCTAAGTCCTTTCCTTAGACTCAGTTCCTCCCAGTCTCTCATGGTGCACTGTCACTCACTGAATAGAGAAACGTGCTCTCCACTCCCCATGATGATCGTTTTGCTGGCAGAATGATGGACATTTAAAATACTGTACAGGAAGTCCTTTAAAGAAAGGTCTCTGGGGACCATAAGCAGAGCTACCTCTCTTCGAAAGACTTCTTGGTTCCAGGGTAACCTAAGTCAGAGGTTTCAGGAGCCATCCTATGTCACAGTATTAGAATTCCAGCATATTTAAAAGCATTTTCTTTGATTCTCAAACTTCACCATTCATTTTTAATTGAGAAGCCTACACAGGTATCTGGCAAAGTGCTTACAGAATTTCTTAACAACAGAAGCATTCTAAGGGATTTTTTTTTTTTTTTTTGTCTAAAACTAGATTTCAGTGTAAACAAATAAAAGAGAAAAAAGTCACAGATTTCATACACATAGCTTCTCATCCCTATGTGGAGGTAATAAATTGCTTTAATATATGTAATGTATATACCCAATTTTTCCTCTGTCTACACTAAAGTAGTATGTGATATGTGTCCCTTCTTGAAAGGGCAATTCATTAAACTCTCAATTTTCTATAAATCAAGATATCCCAATTCACCAGAATGTGAAAAACTAAATAAAAATCTTTTATCTTTAATAATGTTAAATACTGGGCGGTGCCTGTGGCACCCCTGACCCCATATGCCTGAGGTGGCGGGTTCAAACCAGGCCCCAGCCAAAAACTGCAAAAAAAAAAGGTTAAATACCTAGACTTTGAAAATTTACCAATATTTAACTAGATCATTGGGATATTTTATTTGTATATGAACTTATCCACGCCAATAAAACTGATGGGCCTGTGCATACTTACTTGCTCAGTCCTATTATCAACTGTGAGGAGGAAACTTCAATACTGTAAATGATAACAGTTAATGAGGTCCACATTTGGACTGAGTCTCACACTGGCAGAGGCCACATTAATTCTGTATTTGTGTCATGATTCCTTTTTTTTGGCCAGGGCTGGGTTTGAACCCACTGCCTCTAACATATGGGTCCAGCCCTCTACTTCTTTGTGCCACAGGCGCCACCCTGTGTCATGATTCTTTTTTTTTTTTTTTGCAGTTTTTGGCCAGGGCTGGTTTGAACCCACCACCTCCGGTACATGGGGCCGGCGGCCTATTCCTTTGAGCCACAGGCACTGCCCCGATGATTCTTAGTAAGTTACTTGGCCCAAATCACGTTTGCCATATCCCTTCTGAAAAGTGTGAGGCAAACCTATAATCTGCTTTTGAAGTTATAGACTGGTTAAGAATAATAATGAACCCAGTCTTCTATTTGGTTTCAGGTTAAAAATAACTACTCCTGTGCTCATCCTCTTACAGCCATTATCCTGGACAGACCCCAAAGACTCTGTGACTGTCAGCATTGTCACACCAGAAAGTGCAGGCACCCCTGCCCTGACACTCCATCTAGAGAGGGAGAAGCCAGGCAGCCAGCTTAACTCACTTCTCTCAGGGCAAACTGGGAATTGAGCACGAGACAGAACATGGGCTTTGCACTGGTAGCTCCAGCTTTCCCCCACTACACTTTATTTCCTTATGTTCTAGAAAGATCACTAATGGTCAAGTGGAGCAAGTACTACTCGACTAACCCCTATTGGGGTTTTTACTTAAGGTAGGCTACTTTTTAATTTAAACTGCTCTAGATAGGAAGATAGGAATGCTGTAAAAGGTGATGCTCGCACTTGGCCCTCTGGGCATTGACTGGAGTGAACTGCTTATGCCTGTTAAAGAGAATACTGACCAGAATGCTCTTCATGTAGCTTATACATATGATTCATTTGATGTGATTCTTGACATGTTTATTTCTACCCTTAATGCAATAAAATGTTTCACTAATAAAAAAAAACTTTATACAAATTTGCTTTGGAAGTCATGTCATCAGATGTCTCATTGTGTATGAAGTCTCATTTGAAAGATCTTTCCTGACGAATCAGCCCTGAGTCACACCCCTTGGACCATCTGACTTCAGCTCAGCTGTTGTGGGCAGTTATAGGCAAACTGAGAAGTGCCACTCCAAGCAAGTCCCACACTCTGCTTTTCTGATTCAGGGCTTTTCCCGGAGGCCAGAAACCCCACAGGAATATGTGGGAGTTGATAACCCAAGGCAACCCCCTACCAAAGCAGGCAGGAGTCAGCTGGTAAAGGTTCCAGCCCTCAGGGCAACACTTCTCAGCCTCCTCCACACAGTCCCTCCAGCAGGATGCAACTGCTTCCTGTGAGTCTGTCTCACTCTCCCTGCCCCTCAGCACTGCTTCCTCCCAAACTTTCTCCTACCCTAATATCCTTACCCCAGGCTGCTAACAAGTAAACCTAATTAAAATCAGATGATTTTAATCTTGCTCAACCCAGAAGAGTTCAGCAGGATCAGAGAGCTATTGGAGGTACTGAGGCTTTTGTTTCTGGGGACATTTAGACTAGAGTTATTAGTCCAAAAATTCAGATTAAAACCTTTTCTATCCCAATACTGAATCTTATTTTTAAAATCAGCAAATCCAGGTCAATCTTAAAATATCTAGCTCAGGGCTTGGCACCTGTAGCTCAGCGGCTAGGGCACCAACCACATACATATACCACAGCTGGCGGGTTCAAATCCAGCCTGGGCCTGCCAAACAACTATAACCAAAAAATAGCCGGGCGTTGTGGTGGGCACCTGTAGTCCCAGCTACTTGGGAGGCTGAGGCAAGAGAATCACTTAAGCCCAAGAGTCTGGGGTTGCTGTGAGCTGTGTTGCCACGGCACTACCAAAGGCGACATAGTAAGACTCTATCTCAAAAACAACAACAACAACAACAACAACAAAAACCATAAGTAAATAAAATAAAACAAAACATCTAGATCAGGCTGGGTGTGGTGGCTCACACTGTAATCCTAGCACTCTGGGAGGCTATGGTGGGAGGATCACTCGAGCCCAGGAGTTTGAGGTTGCAGTGAGCTATGATGGCACCACTGTGCTCTAGCCTGGGCAACAAAGTGAGACCCTGTCTTCTCCCCCTGTCTTTAAAAAAAAAAAAAAAATCAGGCAGCGCCTGTGGCTCAAAGGAGTAGGGTGCTGGCCCGATATGCTAGAGGTGGCGGGTTCATACCCAGCCCCAGCCAAAAATTGCAAAAAAAAAAAAAGAAAAAATCTCGCTCAGTGTTATAAATGTCTTTATGTATCAAGGACACTTGATCCCTAGCATACATACTTTCCAGGAACATCAAATCTGATTTTACCTGTTTTATGTCACAAGGGAAGCTCTGTGTACCTACTTCTTCTTACCCAAAGGCATACAGAAAAACCTGGAACTCTGTAACATACTAAGCATAACTATTTCAAATTGGGGAGTAAGAAAAATCCAGAAAATACATTTTATGAAATAAACTATTAAAACAGATCCATGAACATTTAAAAAGTACAGTATGAGTGATATAGAATACAAGTTCCAGAAACATGTATATACAGCACAATATAAAGGTTTTACTTCCAATAATATTTATATTCTTTTATTTATTCGATCATTTAAAAACACCTTTATTGAGGTATAATTAATCTACTATAAAAGTCACCCATTTTAAATGTACAATGCCATGATTTTTAGTAAATCTGGTGAGTTGTGCAGTTTTAGAACATTTTCATCACCTCAATAAAATCCCAGTGGCCAGGCTGGAGCAGCCCCCTGAACCCCCCAGCCCCTGGCAACCAGGAATCTGTGTTCTGCTTTTTTCTTTTCCTAGGCATTTCACATGAACAGAATCACACAGTATGTGGTTACTGCCAGAGTCCTGGGGCAGTGGCTCATTTCTGCATGCTACCTGTAATGTGTGCAGCTTATTTGACTGAGCACCTGCTTCATGCCAGGCACCATGAAAGTAGACCAGGCTACTAGTGACAAAAGGAGACTTGAGAAAACAGTGACCAAATGATCATACACACAAATGTAAAGTGTCAACTAAGTTTCATGATGCTGTGGGGATAGGACTCAGAGGTGGAGATGATCAAACCTAGGGGAACAGGAGGGAGCAGGTTTACTACAAGTGATGATGAAAATGGCTGAATTTCAGAGAGGGAAGCACAGTGGGAGATAAGGCTGTTGAGAAAGGCAGGAACCAGATCAAGCTGGGACTTAGTAAAGCAGGTTTTGCCTTTTGGTCCATTTAAAGCCCAACGAGAAGCTACTGAATTGTTTCCAGTTGGACTGTGGAGAGAAGCTGGGTGCGATGATAGATTCAGAAAGACCCATTCTAGTTGCAGGATGCAGAAATACATCAGAAGGGAGTCACACAGATGGAGGGAGGTCAGTTAGGAGGCTATTATGCTATGTCCCGCTGGCACGCAAGATGGTCTCCTCTGGACCATCAGCTGTCATGCACCACCCTCTGGGCAAATTCTACAAAGCCTCTTGGTGGCATGGGTTAAGGAATGGGCTTAAAATATATAGGGCCAAGACAGCCAAAAGAAAAGATGGTAGATCCTCCATCCTCACGCTGTCCTACAGATTGTAAGCCAAAGGGCAGAGCATCATTTGGTCTCAGGATGGAGACCCTATGTCCCCCTCCTAGTCTTCAGGGCAAGCATGAAGAAGCGGTCTTGTCAATGGGCAGCGCACAGCTGCTGAGCACAGGTGCTCTGGGATTTGGTGTGTCACTGGTTTCAGGAGTCATCTAGGAATGACAACTGCCCACAGAATGTTAAAAATCTCCACTGCTGTGGCCAAAAAGGCACTGCTCCCATAGGAATCTAAGGGAAAAAGCTCCTTCAGGGAAAAGGAAGGAGTAACCCCAGCCATAGGCCACTCAATCTCCCGACAACCAAGAATGAACTGCCAAAGTTAGCACTGCTCACTGCACTTCAGGGCCCACTGCAGAGGTCCAGGTCGGGGTTAGTAAACTTTTCCTGTAAAGGGCCAGATAGAAAAGAGTTTTGCTTTTTACAACTATTCAATTCTGCTCTTGCAGCAATGAAAGCAGTTGCAGACACGTAAACAAATGATGGGTCTATTCCTGTAAAACTGCACTTTACAAAGAGATGCTGGGCTGGATTTGGCCACTATCTCAGGCTCTCTCAAGGGCTCCCTGATATGTTCTTAATACTGGGACTCAGCCATGACCTCTTCTCACTTGATACTCTCTCCTGACAATTCCATTTACTCCCCTGACTTTGATTATAATCCAAACATGGGCCTCTCTCCCACATATCCAAATATCAGCTGGGTAGCCTAGCCAGGTTGTCTTCAAATGCAGTACATAAAGAATGCAACTAACTTTTCTTGTCTTCTTCCAAAATTCCTATTACTGGAAAATGGTGTTCACAATCAAATCACTGGACACATTCTCCTCCCCCATGTGCTATCGATCTGGAGTCCTCTTCCTGCTGTCCTCGCCTGCACATCAGCATTGCCCCTAGGACTCTGGCAATAACCACTATTAGCATTATTAAATTTTTTGAATAAGTAACCTACTTACATTTTCAAAAAGCATAAAAGAGGTTTGAGTGAGAAGTCTTCCTCTGCCCCTGTACATCTCAGATGCAACCAATATTATTTGTTTTTTAAAAAAATTTATCTAGAAACCTTTCACAAATTATATGTATTTTTATATTCTAGACCTTTTTTTTTTTTTTACCCAAATTGTAACATAAATTTTTTTTTTTTAGTTTTTGGCCGGGGCTGGGTTCGAACTGGCCACCTCCAGCATATTGAGCCACAGGCGCCGCCCCATAATATAATGTTTTAAATTGTGCATTTTTAGTCTAATTTATCTTTGAGGTCTTTCTTATCAGAACACAAAGAGCTTTTCTGTTCCTACTTCATGGCTGAATACTATCCCATTGAATAAATGTAACACATTATTTAACAAAAACCCTGTCTGTTTCTATCATTTGTTATTATAAACAATGCTGTAATGAATTACCTTGCATTCCATAATTTTGCCAAATCATTTATAAGATAAATTCCCAGAAGTAGCATTGCTGAGTCAAAGGACATTTATAAATTTGAAAGACACAGGGGCCTTTTTGTTATTACTTTTATTAAAGTTATACATACAAGCACGTAGATTTAAGAATCAAACATTTCTATGAGGTATATTACTACAAAGGAAAAAGAAGAAAAGCCAGCACCAATCCCAGAGGTACCCCCCACCCCCTTTTTTTTAATTTACCCTCTTGACTCTAGATGGCATGCCGCCTGGGGAATTTTCAGTTTGAGCACTGCCTGTGACTCTCCACTGTAAATGGTGAAGATTTAGCTCTTTCCTCCCTCCCTTCCCTACACACACTTATTCTTTCCACCTCCTCATCTTTCTGTCCACCCAGAAGACTTAAAGAAATGTAAAGTTAATTGTATTGAGGGCCAAGCTGAGGACCATGGTCCAAGAACACAAATTTAGCACAAACTGAGAATGCATCCCGGAGTGGGCTACGTCCCTTCTGCTATGTAGAAAATGGGACAGTGAAGCAAAGGTGACATTCTTACAGTTCTACCTGGTGTTCAGTGACCTTATACACATGATAAAGCAAATATGTGGTTAATGTATATAGGGTAAAAAGGTAAGGAGTACACAGACATCTTAGGGTCTGGACAGGGATGGTTAATTCTATCCTAACATTGAGCTTCTTCTGGTGGGCAAGATTGTAATCAGTGTGCCAGTGAAGTATCTGACAAACCTCAGACTAGCAAACGAGAGTTCAGCATAGTTCACAGGCCTAGTTTCTATCATCTATATATGTCCATCCTGTAGTCATCTTGGAATTTATAATTTTTTGTTTCAGATTTGCAATATTGTTGTCATAATTCTCCCTGTATCAATTTACATTATTGGGATTATGGGGGAAACTTTCTACACTTGAGTCATGTAGCATCCTTATTACTTTTCCCTTCTCAAACAACATTGTTTAATTGTCCCATTGGCTTCGTTCTCCATGTACCATACTTTGCTGTATATAATGCACAAATTTTTTGCCCAAATTTGTGAGAGAAAAGGATGCGTATCACACATGGGTAGTGCAGCTCAGGAGGGGAGCCCAGAGGACCATGGGGGCCGCGACACCCTCCCACCTAGGCTTGCTGGGTACATGGGGTTCCATTCCAAGAGGACATGGGATCGGAAGGGGGCAGCCTCCACTGAGTGCTACAATCAGGGGTGGGGGTGGTGGCAGGGCTGCGTGGCTGAAGCCTCCACTGAGTGCTACAATCAGGGGTGGGGGTAGGGCTGCGTGGCTGAAGCCCTGGCCACACAGAGGGGACTGGGAGCCCCATGAAAGTCCCAGGGACCCAGTTGGCTGTGTATGGGCCAAGCAGCCTCTGAAGCTCCTGCCCAGCTGGCCACATGTGTGGCCATCTCAACCATAGCCTCCAATGTGGCAAGGAGAAAGGGCTCCCAGGAGAGAGGGAAGGGGCAGCATCCAGCAACTGTGGGACGGTGTTGTGATCTACATGTTTATCAGAGGAGTGTTAGCCCTCCCCAGATGCATGTCTCCCAGCCAAGAGCCAGTCACTATCTTGAGCATTTTCCTCAAAGTCTGGGCCAAAACTATGGGAGTGTATTACACACGGGAGAGAATTATACATGGAATTTAACCCCAAACTCCTTGCTGATTGTAAATCTCTCACATTGTTCCTCCCGATGAAGCAGCCTTTCCCAGAACCTCTGACTCACAAGTCAGAGGACCTGGTGATCTCTCCTACCACCCTGGGGATCCCTTGGCCTGTGTTAAGTCTCCTGTATGTCACGCCTTCCTCTTTCACAGCCAACTCCACCTTGGTGGAGTGCATCCTCCAGTAACTAATTGCCTTAGAAATAGGAGGTGTTTTGTTTTCCAAAAATTTCTTGTCTGAAATTGCCTTTATTCTCTCTTTTCAGCTGATCTGTAACTTGACTGAGAATATTCTAAGTTGGAAATAACTTTTGTTCAGAAATTCAAAGGCATTTCTCTATTGTCTTTTAGCTAGTATTGCTACTGAGAAGTCTAAAGTCATTTTGATTCCATTTTACTCTTTGAAAACTTCTTTGCCATCATGGTGGTATCATTTCAGAAAGTGCCTTAGTGTGAGTCTATTTTCTTCACTGTAATGAGCATTTGGTAAGTCATTTCAATCCAGCAACTTCTTATAATGATTACAGAAATATTTTTGAATTATTGAATGACTTCCTCCCCTGTACTGCCTTTCTTGCACAATCACCACAGCGTATTGTTTATTTAATGTTTGGCTTTCCTTCACTCAGTTGTACATTCACAAAAAGGCATGAAAGGCATGAAACACACCTCTCTTAGTTTAGTGCTCAGAACAGTGCCAGGCACATAGCAGGGCTCAGTGAATTCTGAATGAATAGATCACAGGAGGAGGCCAAATCCTGAAGTACTTGAAAGGATAGATTTTTCTCTGTGCTCTTTCTGAAACTATTATATCAGTGTCAAACATTTTGAACTAGTACTCTAATTTTATTTTATTTATTTTGTAGAGATAGAGTCTTACTTTGTCACCCTCAGTAGAGTACTGTGGCATCACAGCTCATAGCAACCTCGAGCTCTTGGGCTTAGGCAATTCTCTTGCCTCAGCCTCCTGAGCAGCTGGGACTACAGGCACCTGTCACAACGCCCAGCTATTTTTTTGTTGCGGTTTGGCCAGGGCTGGGCTTGAACCTGCCACCCTCAGTATATGGGGCCAGTGCCTCACCAACTGAGCCATAGGCGCCACCCCTTATTTTTTATTTTCCATTCCTTTGTCTTTTTGCTTTACTTTCTGGGAGATTTCGTCACCTTTATTTTCCAACGCTTCTATTGAGTTTTTCACTTCTGGTAATGTATTTAAAATTCCAATAGCTTTCTTTATTTCCCCCTAAGGATCCTTTTTTAAAAAATAATAATATCCTAATAGCATCTCATGTTTGCAATCTTCCTATCTCTCTGAATATACATTTGCTTTTTAATAGTTTCATTCTCCTTGAAACCACCCCCCCCCAATTTGTTTTTATCTATATATTTTATGTTAAAGGCTCTCCTAAGCTTGGTGATCCTTGCTGATCTACTCAAATTTAAGAGTGAGACTTAACAGATGATTGGAAGTTCCGAATGCCAGAGTGGGGCTTGCCAACTATGAGCTTTGCCATAACGTAGGATTTCTCAAACTGTGCACTTGTGATAGCTGGGGCCATATAATTTTTGTGGGTCTGTCCTGTGCATTGTAGGGTATTAAGAAGCATCCTCCGCTTTGACCCAACAGACACTAGTAGTATCCTCCCAGCTGCAACAACCAAAAATGTCTGCAGACATTGCCAAACATACCTGGGGGTAGGGAAGTCAAAGTTAAAATTGTTCCCAGGTGAGAACCACTGCTATAAAGTAACCGGGCTAGACTATTTGTTTAGGGAATTTCTGATGTCAAATAATTCTGTCTTTTCTCTACTAGTAGTCATTTTTGCTATAGAAGATTCTCCCAGTTTTCTGCCTGGAGGGTAAAAGCCAGGCTTGCCAATGCACTGAAAGCAGTAGGAGATGAGGCATCTCAGTATCTCACATGTACATCCACTCAATCTTGCAATATTCAGTACAATACTACCCACTCTCAATAATGTCTGGGAGACCCCCATGTCTAGAGACAATGCTATTCTAATCACTGTAGAGAATAAACCTCCATTCCTCTTCTATGGGGGGGGGAAGAAGCATCACTTGACTTCACTAAGTCAGCATGGGATTTGGGGAGCTCGAACTACCTAAATGGACTTTCAACCAGTTCCTCTCATTTTCTCATTTTAACTTCCCTTTACCCACAATTTATGAAGATATTTTGTACCTCCAATTCCTGAGCTCTGTGGCAGATTCTGTAAGTTAATTTTTTATTTTCCTTTTTTTTTTTGCAGTTTTTGGCCTGGGCTGCATTTGAACCCACCACCTCCGGCATATGGGGTCAGCACCCTACTCCTTTGAGCCACAGGCACCACCCCTTAATTTTTTATTTTCCTTACCAATTGATTAGTTTTTTTTAAAGTATCCTGAGTACTTAAGCACTAGACTATGTGCTAAATCAAAGTTCCTGGCCTGAGACAGTGCCTCATGGCTGTCAATTCCAGCAGTCTGGGATGCTAAAGTGGGTGGATTGTTTGGGCTCCTAAGTTTGAGAGGAGTTTGATCAAGAATGAGACTCCATCTCTACTAAACATAGAAAAACTAATGGGCTTTGTGGTAAGCGCCTGTAGTCCCAGCTACACTTGGGAGACTGAGGCAGGAGGATTACTGGAGCCCAGAACAGGCACTTCTGCTGGGCACAGAACATGAGGGACATGAATTCTTTATGGAATACAGTATAACCTCTGTAAGTTGACCACCCAAGAAACTGTAACAAACTACTAAATATACAGAGGTGGTCAACATAAGGAACTAGGCCTACTGGACTGATACATAACATGTACTTTTACTTTCTGTCTATAAAAAATTGGGTCAGCTTAAGGAAGTGGTCAATGCAGGGAGATGGCCAACTATGGAGGTTCTACTGTTTATATTCCTGTATAATAAACATTACACCTGTGACAAATGGTAAAAGAAGGCAGTGCAGTGGGCATGGGTGCATACTTAGTTTGCAGGAATCAGATGATGGTCTGCCATTCACCATTTGCTCAATCCAGAAATCAGGGAGTTACCTTTGAATCCTTAATCATGTCCAACCCATTGGCAAATCCTACATATTTCGTTTCTTAAGCAGCTCTCAAATTTGCTCCCTTTACATCACTGCAATAACTACAACCCAAGTCACTGTCATCTCTTACTTGTGCAAACTGCAACAGACTCCTAAAAGCTCCCCACCTTCCTCAGACATGCTGGCTCCTCCCACTCCATTCTCCTGTGGTATCCAGAGGGATTTTAAAAAAATAAAATTTTCATCAACCCATTTCTCTGCCTCACAGCCCATAAAGGTTTTCCATTGCCATCAAGAAACAGGCTCGGCGCCCATACCATGGCTCAGCAGCTAGGGCGCTGGACACATACACCAGAGTTGGTGGGTTACAATCCAGCCCCAGCCTACCAAACAACAATGACAACCACAACCAAAAAATAGCCGGGTGTTCTGGCAGGCGCCTGTAGTCCCAGCTCCTTGGGAAGTTGAGGCAAGAGAATCGCTTGAGCCCAAGAGTTTGAGGTTGCTGTGAGCTGTGACGCCACAGCACTCTACCGAGGGCAACATAGTGAGACTGTCTCAAAAAAAAAAAAAAAAGAAAAGAAAATCGTCTGAAATCCTTACCATGATCTACAAGGCAATGTAACACAAGAGTAATTTTTATAAATGAGCCTCTAGAGTCAAGAAACCTGAGTTCAAAAGTAGACTTTAGACTTACCAGCAAAGGGCCCTCGGGACGAGCTGCTTAGTAATTCTAAATGTCAGTCCTCTCATCTCACCTGTAAAATAAAGGTCGTAACAGAATCTCTTCTGTTAGGTTATTCTTAATATCAAATGATACTACAAATATAACGGCGGCAGCTTTCAGCCTGTCTCAACATTCTCCCCGTCCAGTTCAGCGCTTACTTACAATGCCGTGATTAGTTCAGACTCTCTGGAATCTGGATCCAGCCTGCCCCTCATGCCTGTTTTCGCCTCCATATAACGGAGATAACAGTGGAGGATTAAATTAAAATATTGTCAAATGGTTAAAAGAGCGCTTGGCACACAGGACATTCGCGGCTATTCCATTCCCTGTGAAGTCTTCCAACAGGCCTCCTCTCTGGCGCTTCTGCTTCACCTGCTCTTTGTTGAGGCCTGGGCGCAAACACACCTCCTCCGCGGCCTTGGGGCCGAGGCCGGCCCCCTGCTAGGGAGCATCTTCGTCCGCGCCACACACACGTTCCAGCCGCGGGCTCAGAGCCCCACAGTGGCAACTTCAGCCCCAGCCCTTTTCCCAGAGAACCCCCTTCGGCACCCGTCAGAGCTCTCAGGCGGCACACCCACGCTCCCCAGCATTTCTCCGACTGTGAGGCCGCCACCACGTGAAGCCATAAAGGCCCGGAAGCGAGCGGCCCGGGGCGTTCCCTCACCACTGTCCACCCCCGCGCCCGGCCGCCCTTCAGCCTCACAGGCTGGGCTGGAAAGGGGCGGAACCCGCTGAGCCGCCGCGCGGTTTCCCGGCCGGACCAAAAAGAGAAGCGCACGGAGAGTCGCGGGAGCAGCTATTTGGTGCTGTCTCGCGACATGGCCTTCAATTTTGGGGCTCCTTCGGGCACATCTGGCACCGCTGCAGCCCCTGCGGCCCCCGCGGGTGAGTGATTCCCCCCTGGACCTTCGCTGGGGCAAAAGAAGCGTGTGGGCTGCCCCCTCAGTTCGAGACTCTCCGACTTGGGGATCCTAGGGACCCCCGCGCGCGCGCGGACTTTGGAGGCTTCGGAAAAGGGCGGGCGGCAGCACAGCGGGCCGAGGCGGCTCCTAAGGAGGCCGTGGGGGGTATTCAAGGACCAGTCCAGAGCGCGCTTACAGCCCTTGGGTCCCTCGGGACCCGTACTCCCGTAGTTCGCTTCCCGCCGCCGGGAGTTCGATTCAAATTGGAGGCTGCTCCCTTCTCCCCTTTCCTGAGACCTCCCCTTCCCTCTCCACCCCAGCGTCCCTGACGGGCGGGAACGCTCGCTTGGCACCCCCTGCGGGCTTTGGAGGAATACGGCTGGGGATTCCGGGGCTCTGCCTTGGGTTCTCTGGGTCTCACCCCAGAGGGGCGGGAGCCTTCGGCCCGGCCCCTTGCGGTGCTAGCTGTGGGACTTCCCGCTCCCGCTCCTAGTGTCTGTCCCCACCTCCTTTGCTTTCTTAACTCGTTTGGAGTAAAGTCAGGTTTGTTCACTTCTGCGAAACCTTCTGCTGATTCTTCTAATCCTTATCTTGCTTTCTTTTCTTTTTCTTCTTCTTCTCTTTCTCCTCTTTTTAAAATTTTGTTTCTTTGCCTACACGCCTATCAGGATTTGGTGGGCTTGAGACTGCCAACTCTACCGCCAGTGGGTTTAATTTTGGGGGTTTCGGATTAACTGCTAATCCTGCAGTGAACTTTAATATTGGGAATTTCGGTGTTTCTACTACCTCGGCGACTCCGTTCAATTTTGGTAACAGTCTGGCAAGTGCAGGTAGATACTGCGGGTTGTATGTGTAATGAGTGTTGGGAGCTGGAGTCCAAGAATATTTCATGATTCCTGGAGTTTGGGAAAGAACAGTGATTTATCTCATAAAGAAAGGACATTCGTTTCCTTTAATGTCGACTCAAAACTATTGGTATCAAGTTTTGACTGTCTTAAAGGTGGTTTTGGGAAGTCTTGCAAGTTATAGTCCCTTGTTAAATTTACACTAAATTAAACAGAATATATATTCCAAATGATAAACGTTTGGATTATAATTCTGGATAGAATATGACTTTTAAATTATTAGATATATTTTCCAAAATATAAACTCACCTATTTTCCTGGGATTCTTGGACTCCAGAAGTCATTTGTCATTTTCCTGCATCTTTCATTGGAATTTCATTTTATTGTCTTTGTGTTTCCAGAGAGAAACAAGTCTTATACGAACAGCAATAATCGTCTTGTTGTTTAACCTGTATAGTATTGATGGTAATGCTTTTTCTTTGGTCAGTTCAGCAGATTAGGATACATAGATATGAAATTATAGAAAGAATTCCCAATTCTTCCTGGATTTTAGAAAATGCTCAGCGCAGCTTAATTTATAGTCAGGTAGCATTGAGTTCTAAAAGGTAGGGCCAGATATTGTTACATTCAAAAGGATAATTATGAAGATTTCCCTGTCTAAGTGGATTGTTTGAAACTAATTAAAATTTTTACAAAACACAATGGATACATATATATAAAAATTTAAATAGGTTTATGTGTACTTTACATTTAATGACTCTATAGAAAAATCTAGTTTTTCAGCTGCTCGTATATGAATTTATCGTTCATATCCTCTTACATTATGCCTCTTATGCCCATGCCAATTATATGCATTTGGTAAACATCATTTATTCCCTAAAACTTATTTGGGAAGTCTGGTGATGTGGTCATTCATTTGTTAGGGCAATGTGAGTATCACTCTGAGTTGAAAACAGCTTGAATATTTGAAAATGCCAAAGGTAAAATAATCTATCTGAAGTGATTATATATAACTATTCTTTGTTTAGTATGTTTACTTTTACTTATTTGCTTAAAATTGGCATTGGGTAAAACAGAAACCTTATTTTGAAGGTTTGTGTGTTTCTGAATAAAGCCTATCAACTCATAATTCAACACCAATAAATAAACCTGTTGGTATTTGCTTGATGTCATGTTCACTTGGAGTTATCACTGTTAAGTTTTGGGTTATGGTAATATACCTGTTTTAACTTCTTTTTATGTGTTAATTAACTTAACCCTCAGTCAAAGGCTGAGAGAAATTCTTGTTTATATTTTATTTTGTATGCTTGCTGATCTGTTATTAGTAATAAAACTTTTTTGATGTTTGGAGCATGATGAGATACAAACTAATGTTTTTATTGTGTAGCCAATTCAGATTATATTATAGTTATTCCTTGGAAGTGAGGGGTAATGAAAAGAGATTAAGAGCAAAGCTTAATACTTTAGATGGTTTGTATCAAAATCTTTACAGTTCACAGTATTGCAGTAGAACCTGCAAGTAAATGGAATATTTGGTTGTTTGCTGCAACATGTATATATTCTTGAGTAGTTTTCCAAGTCAGAATTATGCGATCAATGTTAAATGGTTGAGTTTTTTCTTATCTTTTATGTTACAATATTGATGAATCTGTTTGTATACCAGAAATATATGAGATTAAAGGTAGAATCCCAGATAACCTGTGGCATAATTTAGCACTAATGATTCAAACATTTCTCTTGAAAGGCTTTTGACACCCCATAGAAAATCAGCTAAAAACTGACAATGAGTTACAAATAATAATAAAACAGTTTTAGATTGGCTAGCATTCTATTATGTAAAGTTAGATATGGTTAAGCTTAATTTCATCTCTAGACTCCCCTAAAAATTTGTGTGGAGTTGCTAAACTGTGGTACAGAGGCCTGTGGTGACTCTGCTCACCTTCCTGCCACTGCCTCCACTTGTGTTTTTTTCCTTTATCTCTTCCTTCAAGAAACACATTCTTGTTGTATAAAGGTAAATATATTGGTACGTTTCCTTTGAAAAGTTACTTAGTCTTGACACAGGCTAAGTAGAAATGTAAGCTAATGTAAATATAAATTAATTTGTCAAATCCAAGGTTGCCAACTGGTGACAAGTCTGCCAACATGATATATTTGGCATAGTATTTTTAAATCATTTGAATTAGTTGCAAAAATTTTTATATTTAATTTTAATATTTGACTTAGGGTTTAAAAACCAATAAATTATACAAAGAAAATCCAGCATTGCTATTTCTCTTGGGGGGAAAAAACAGAAATATGTGACATTACTACACTACCACTCTTCCATAATTTAGGAAGTGCAGCTATTTTTTTTAAAAAAAAACTGCTTTCTTTAAATACTTCCACCTGTCAGTAAACAGTATACTCACTAATGTTATCAGTCTAAATTTTGTAGACAATTGAATTTGCAATCCCTAGTCTAAAAGTTAAGTTATTTTAGACTTAAGGCAATAGGCTTAACATGTTTTCTGGGCTGTTAATATTAATCACTGCTCTAGTAGAAGAAGATATATAGCTTTGTGATATTCCTATCTTTAATATTTAGTCACTTATTTCTTATAACTATTGACATCATGGTTAGTAGTATAGTTTTTTAAAAAAATTGATGTTGAAAATAGAGAAAGGAAAAATGAGATAACTATATTTGTCTAATTACATATTATTTGAAAAAGAAAATGCCTTCATGTATACAAAAAATTTTTCTTTTCCATTTATATCCTTTTTTAATTAGGCGGGTTTGGAGGATTTGGGACAACATCTACAACTGCAGGTTCTGCATTCAGCTTTTCTGCCCCAGCTAACACAGGCACTACTGGTAAGAAGCCATCTCAAGTCATTTGTAGAAGTAAATGAGGTAGAGGTTAGTTGGTGTGTTTTTTTTGTTTTGTTTTGTTTTTTAACTTACACAATTCCAATTTTTCCTCCAAAGGACTCTTTGGTGGCACTCAGAACAAAGGGTTTGGATTTGGAACTGGGTTCGGCACAACAACAGGAACTAGCACTGGCTTAGGTACTGGTTTGGGAACTGGACTGGGATTTGGAGGATTTAATACCCAGCAGCAACAGCAGCAAACTAGTAAGTATGATGTTTTCATCTTCAAGTATAAAACTGTAGCAATAATAGCTAACATTGAGTGTATTGTTTGAAATACTTTACCTTTTTTTGGTTAGAGTTATAAATATCATATTCCCAGTGATTTCATTAGCTTCTTCTCATGTGTTTGTATGATAGCAGTGGGAGAGGAGACGAATGGTCCTGATTGGGATTGTAAGGTCTCTTTGTTTAGGATCATTCCCCTTAAATTTTTGTTAAAAATAACACAGAGAAAACTTTGCAAAGTACAGCTGAATGAATTATTTACTTTTAACACCCTTGTAACCATTGCCCACATCAGGAGATGGACCCTGCCACTTTGAAGTCCACCACTATTCTCTTACCAAACACTTTCCTTTCAGCGGAACTACAGTGCTGTGTTTTATGCTGATCATTTCCTTTTCTTTATAATTTTGTCACTCAGGTGTGTAGATATTATTCAGTTTTGCCTGTCCAGCTTCACTATAGATTCCCCTTTTATCTCTCTTAGTGATTTTTTGGAGAAAGCAGATCATTTCTTCTATAGTGTGTTTCAGTCGAGACTACATTCCTATTGTGTAGTTTAGCATATTCTTCTGTCCTCTGTATTTCTTAATAATTGGGTTTTATGTAGGGGCTTATCACTATTGATAATTTGGTTTTTTGTTTGTTTGCAAAATTATTGTATAGGTATTGTGTTCTTTATCAAGAAGCATATGCCTGTTTGCCTTTTGTGTGTGTGAGGTTAGCACCCGTTGGTGATCATTACCTGCTGCTTCACTTCAGTTCCTATTCCATTTATTTGCTGGAATACTTCAATAAAGAGAAACTTCACCTCATCTGTTTAGTTGATTCTTTCCCTTTTTACTAGTTTTCAAAATAAAGAGTTGGTTGTCTAGCATTCTCCAAAGGTAATCAGGTTTTTTATGTCAGTACTCAAGCATTTAAACTTTTTTTAAAAAATCCATTGCATTGTTTTTATTTATGCTTAAGTTATTCTATCTCAGGCTAGTGTAAGCCTCTTCAGGTTGGCTCCTGAGTCTCTTTTGACCCAAGTCTGGTATTAGTCTTTGATGACTTCCTTATTAGCTGGTATGGCTGTAGGTTCCAGGGCTGATGTTGTATGGATTAACTTACTAATTCTCAGAAGAACTCTGTGAAATAGCACTGTTGCTGTGTCCATTTTGTGGATGAAGAGAGGAAACTAAGAGATTGTAACTTATCCATATTCCTCTCAGGAAGTACAGGGACGTGCATTCAGGTTCCTTGACTCCCTGTGTAGTGCTCTCCTCACTTTTCCACAGTCTGGTACCTCTTAAAATCCCTTTCATTTATTTATTTGTTTGTTTTTAGGTAACTTGATTGCTAAATTCCATCCTACTTAGTCATTGAAGATTAATAATGAAACATGAATTTCAAGGATTACCTAATCAATAGGATAAAGAGAATAGAGTAGTAGTCTCAGAATTCTTTCTAGTGTCCCAATCATTCTTTTTTTCCTATAATCTTGCAAAAATTACAAAGTTTAATGAAATGCCCAAGTAACAAAGAGAGGAAAACAAAAGTGAATTGCTTTCCTTTGTTTCTTAAAATAAGGTCTCTCCAACCATGAGCAGTTGTAGTTGCACTTTCGTAAGAGAAAAAAAAAAAAAAAAAAGGAATTTGAATCTGGTGCTGTTACAGAAATGGAAGGGGCTCATTCAGTTATGTTGTAGCCATTTATGAGATATATATATAATATGTCAGGCATTGGGTCATACAAGGTTGAAAACCAGCATCCCTGATCATAGTCTACAAGGAGATTCCAGGGTATTCTAGGGATAACATTGACAGAGGCATGGATTCATGGCAGAGCATAAAGCATTTCGGACCTGCAGCTAGGTCAGTATAGTTTTAATGCATCAGTGACCTTAGGGCCAGTGGTGAGAGCTAGATAAAGGAGATATGAACTAGCTTATAGGGGGCCTTGAGTGTTTTTGTTTTGTTTTGTTTTTTGAGACAGAGTCTCACTATGTTGCCTTTGGTAGAGTGCCGTGATATCACAGTTCACAGCAACCTGTAACTCTTGGGCTTAAGCGATTCTCTTGCTTCAGCCTCCCAAGTAGCTGGGACTACAGACACACGCCACAATGCCCGGCTATTTTTTGGTTGTAGTTGTCATTGCTGTTTGGCAGGTCCAGGCTGGATTCGAACCTGCCAGCTCCAGTGTATGTGGCTGTCGCCCTAGCCGCTGAGTGACAGGTGCTGAGCCGACCTTCCATGTTTTAATAAGGAGCTGTCGTTTAAGCAGTTGTGAACCATTGTGGGATTTACGCTAGACAGGAAAATTGTCAGATTTTTAGAACTGTCTGAGAGAAATAGAAGGATAAATTAGAAATAGAAGGGTAGGTGGGCTGGAATGGAGGCAGGGATACTAGTTCTGATGCTCTTGCCAAAGCAAGATATAGTGAAGACCTGAGTTAGGCAGAGGCCGTCAACAGTAGAAACAAAAAAACAGGAGATGGCGTTGAGGGAGATGAGATGTAAGTTGCAGAATCAATAAAACTTAATGACTGGGTAAAGGTGTTTGGGCTTTTGGATTGCATGACTGACTGAGCTCCTTGCTTTTCCCTACGACCCAGAATACCAATGTAGGAACAGGTGTTTGTGGATAGATAATGAGTTTGAGCTGCCCCTCACTGTACTTTTATGTGTGGGTAGGAGCTCGGGAGAGACTTGAATACCTTAAGAGTATTTAAAGCAGTCAACTTGAATGATGCCATTTAGGAGACTTGATTCCAGAGCAAGAGAGAGGAGAGCACTGGAACAAAACTCTTGGAAACGCAAACATTTAAATGAAGAAGCAGAGGAAAAGAGCCCATTTCTTGCTACCATGCCCTATCTCCAAGCCAAGTAGGATATTAGCCCCCTCATATAGAGTGCCATGCTTAGGACCATTGCCTGCCCACAACACGCACATCCATCCATGTGCATCTTGTAGCTCATTAGCTCCCTTTTACTCATCACAGTTATACACCTGTCTCAGTTGGCAACACCTGTGGTCAAGAGGAAATGACATTCAGCTTTCCCTGCTACCACGAGACCTCCTTTCTAAGCCAAGGCTAATTATTCACAGTACTCCAAAAGACTGTTGAGACACTTGGTGCGCTTTCCTGCCTTCATAGCTCTGTCCTGCTCCCTTAGATTCATGGCTTCCATGTCAAGTCACTCTTGCCAGCATGCTAAATTTCTGGGTTTTGTATTACATTGCCTGAAAAAAAAACCCAAGTCTTTGTACACTCAACTGTATATTCAGGTATTGCATGAGAAAGTCACACATTATGGAGAATGAACACACCTCTGTAAATTCTTCAACCTCAGGCCTGAACATTGCCTGGTAATCCTGTTAAGTCTCTGTTTTAAAATTACTCTCCTACTTTCTGTAACAGTTACTTTAAACCTTTAGTCTCTTTAAATCTCAAATATTTCTGTTCTCACTTTTAGCAAATGGCCTCAACTCTGCTTCAAAGAGAAGATAGACTCCCTCATTGCAATTCCTTCAGATTCCCACTGTGAAATCTTTCCCTTCCTCCCTTCTAACCACCCTCTTTTCACCTGTGCTCAGGA
>NW_003852434.1:12357471-12360737 GCF_000181295.1 Otolemur garnettii
TTTGCTTCCTTATAGTAGTCCTTAACTGTATCCCTCATAATTCGGGTAAGTGAAGTTACCTTTAGGGATTTGGTTAGATTCATGTTTGACTTTTTGGCAAGAATACTTTTCAGGTGGTGCTGTGTGCTTCATACCACATCACAGTAAAAGGCTGTATCACTGTCAGTGAGGCTAAGAGTGATCATTGGGTTCAGATGGTGACAGCAGAGCTCTCTTTTGTAAAGTTCTCCGTCAACCTTTAACTTAATGGTTTCATTCTTGATGATCATTGCCTCAGTTATCAGGAGTTGCAAAATGGTGATTTTCTAATTTCTTCCTTTACACACTGAAATTCTTCTGTAAACGGAACTTTTTCTTTATCACTGCATGATCACCCCATTACGTAGTTTGTGTAAGAAAGGCAGGATAAATTCTTTCTAATTGACAATTTTGTAAGAGAGAATGGCCTCATTATTTCTAATGGTATCCAAGAGTTAGCATAATTCTGATCTTCACTATTTTTTTCCCTTGAACACATCTCACTCTTTCGCCTCGGCTGGAGTTGCAGTGGAACAATCACTGTAAACTCAAACCCCTGCACTCAAGCAGTCCTCTTGCGTCAGCCTCCCAAGTAGTGGGGCTACAGGTGTGTGACACCATGCTAAGCTAATTTTTTAATTTTTAATTATTGTGTAGAGATGGGGCTTGCTATGTTGCCCTGCCTGAACTTCTTGCCTCAAGTGATCCTCCTGCCTTGGCCTCCCAGAGTGCTGGGGTGATAGATTGAGTCATTGAGCAAGACCTGATCTTTACTTTCAAAAATTACCATTTGGAATGCATGAGCTTTAATAAATATGTCATTTAATTGCACTCATTATTCGTTTTGATGCTCACCCTGTCACATTTTTGGCCAGTGAGAGACCTCAACTGCCATGACGCCCTAGTCTGTTTTTTCTCCCTTGTGTAGTACTCCTTATCGCCAGCCCGTCTTTCCCTGCACTTCACAGGGATTTTTCACATTCTGTTTATCTTCCCCATACGCCACAGCCAGGCTGACTACTGTCTTGTCTGAAGTTCTAACGGGAAGCTTTCTGTTGACCCCTCTCTCGGGCTTGATTAGTTCCCTTACTTAATCCTCTCACAGTCTCTGTGCTTTTCTAGGAACTTAGCACAGTTAATATTTGTCTGATGCGTTTGGTTTGTTTAGTGAATCTTGTCTTGTACACCACTGTATCCTTAGTATTTAGCTCTATGCCTGACATTTAGCAGGTACTCAGTAAATATTTATTGCATGAATGAAGGTGAATGAATGTTTTTATATACAATAGAACCCGTAGCTGCCTCCTCATACTCACCACCTCCTTAAGTTGACCTGATTTTCACAGACCAGATATGCACCACATAGACAAATCAGTACAGTAGTCCTCATTGACCACCTCTGTGTGCTGACTAGCTGGTTACAGTGCCTAGGGTGGGCAACTTACAGAGGTTCTACTGTATATAAATAAAACCAAGAGAGACTTTATTGTCAGGAAATCTAAGGGAGAAGGGCTTTGCAAGGAGAATGTATATTCAACAGAAGTTGAGGATTTCTTTTGGGGGCGAAGGAATAATCAACAGCCCAAGAACCCTAAGAATGTGGGTAGGTGCAAGACACCTAATGCACTAAGCTGGAAAGAATCTGTGTTGAGTCTTGTAATGTGAGTTCATCAGTGACTTCCAGCTGGTGAACTTGGAGTGGATTAGTATGGTCATAATTCAGTGTGGAATTAAGTAGAAAAGGGGAGGCTGAATATAAATGGTAGATTATAATTAATCATCTCATTTAAAAGTTGAGGAAGATAGAGCCCAGGAATTTCTTAAACATCTAGTGCAGTGTTCTGAAACTCATTTTGGTACTATCTTCATGGTTTCTCCTTCTCTACATACCATTTGTATGCTTTTTCTTTAAAATCAATTTACTTTTAAATATTAAATGGTTATTTTATGGAAATAACCATAACAATGGAAATTTTTTTTTGTCTTGAGACAGAATCTTCCTCTGTTGCCCCAGGTAGAGTGCCGCGGCATGGGCCTAGCTCACAGTAACCTCAAACTCCCAGGTTCCAGCAATCCTTCTGCCTCAGCCTCCTGACTAGCTGGCACTATAAGCACTTACCACAATGCCCGCTACAAATAGTTGTTTTCAAAGAAAAATCTATATTGCTGCTATAAATGGAAAACAAGAATTACTGCTGTAAAGAAAAGATATTTAAAATTAAGTACAAAGAAAATACAGTAATATTAATAAATTCTGGCTAAATACTTTTGCCTTAAGCCCTGAGCCTTAGAGTTGTTCCTCTTGTTAAAAAACAAGATATGCAGGTGTTGTGAGTTGTTAAAGGCACACCAGCACCAGACAGATTTTATTCTTGATAGAATTAGGTCATCAAATGAGAATTTTTTCTTACATAAATTGATTAGTTTCTTAGCTGTTGCTTGATAGCTATAATTTCATGTACTGGGATACTTATTTAAGTCACACTTTGGGAAATATTTTAGCTGCCCTAAGAACTTTGCCCTCCTTTCCATTGGAGAAGTTTATTATAACCCAGGGCCGTTAAGTGACTTGCCCGAAGTTACACAGCTATCTAAAGCTTTAGCCTAGAATGCTGAAAGTTAGTTCATTTGTTCTTTTCATTATGTATTTTTTTATAATAGAAAAGTATAAGCTGGTTTTGATATAAGACTTTTTTTATTTTACATCTCCCAATTTATATTTACTGTACATATATAAGATCAATAAATGTTTTAAAAAGACAAACTCCTACAGTTTCACAAACTTTACTTTTCTATGTTCATATGCATGCCTTTTTTCTTCTTTTTTTTTTGGAGTAAGTTAACATTTTGTATCTAATTTGTGTTCTGGAATTAACTGCATTAAGATAGCATCATTAGGAAAGCAAGTTTAATATTATAAGGTATATCCTAGTATATTAGGTTCACATTGCTACAAATTACCACAAATTTAGTGGCTTAAGACAGTAGCAATTTATTATTCTATAGTTTTTGGAGATCAGAAGTCCAGAATTGGGTTTCATGCAGCTAAAACAGAGGTGTTGGTGGTACTTTGTCCTGGGGGCTTTAGGGAAGAATTCATCCTCCTGCCTTTTCCAGCTTCTCGAGCCTCCCTGCGTTTCTTGGTTTGTGGCCCCCTCCATCTTTACAGAGAGCAGGATGGCATCTTCAAACCTCATTTTGACTTGGAGTTCATTCTTCCACTTGTAATGACCTTGTGATTATGTTGA
>NW_003852434.1:12360850-12372364 GCF_000181295.1 Otolemur garnettii
AAATACTAATTTTGGGTGCATTTTAGCATTAGGTGGTCTCTTCAGTCAACCTACACAAGCTCCTACCCAGTCCAACCAGCTGATAAATACTGCGAGTGCTCTTTCTGCTCCAACGCTATTGGGAGATGAGAGAGATGCTATTTTGGCAAAATGGAATCAACTGCAGGCCTTTTGGGGAACAGGAAAAGGATATTTCAACAATAACATTCCACCAGTGGAATTCACACAGGAAAATCCCTTTTGCCGATTTAAGGTAAAAAAGTGTGTGTAAGAATATGATATTTAGATTAAAATAATATCAAGGAAACAATTGCTTGGCTCTGTAGTACTCCTTGAACATAGTATGATTATACTTTTTAAAAAAACATGGAAATTATAAAATCAAAGTCTTTTTTTAATAAATGTGTGGTTGAAAATAACTAGAAATTGACTGAAGAAAGGTGTGACTTAAAACTGAAGAGAAAACGTTAACAGAAGGGGAATGATCTGCTTGGCTCTGACACAGTGGAGATCTAAAACTAGAATTTAGTGGTATTCGTTTACTGTTGGCCAAGAAAGCATACCCTACCCAGTGGACAGGAATTCTTGGCATGTATAATCTTTTACCACTATTAAAGCTGGGCCTAAAGTCATTAAGACAGTATAGCCCATTTTCTTTGTTCAAGTTCCTACTAAACAACCTTCTCATTTGATTTGACTCTTCAGAAAATCTATTCATCAGCCAGTGAGGGTATTTAGGTCCATTTGGTGATGGATTATTTTCATAATGAATTAATGTATTGCCCTGTGTCAGTTGCTTAAACCTAATCATTGTGTCTATAACCTATGTCTGTAGCTTCAGGGCTGAGGAGTAGACCCTTGAAAATGGCTAAACAAAAAGTGGTCAACCTGTCTTGTTCAAAGATCATCTCTTTGTCCTATCACTCTGACAAAAAGAAAGTCTATCTTTTGAGTGCATGTACTTGAATTTAGTAGTTTTGTTCAGCGACTTAACATGTAAAAAGCAGTAGACATAGTTGCAAATGGTGATTCAAATTTTTTTATTTTTTAAAAGCTCGTGTATAACATGTATAGGTAAAATGCATAATGTACACTTGAGTAAATTTAAACTTTTTTTAAAGTTGCATATAAATGGTGACAAGGGATGAAAGGATTCTATATAAAAGAGCAGTTCTTTAGAAAGGTATAGTTGGACATAATGTGAAACGAATGAATGTATGAAACAAACCTGTTTCACACAATTTTATATTACCTGAAACCATAAAATGATACATTCTTTACAGTATTTCAGTATTATGTGTGAGCCACTTCTTTATATATCTAACACCTAGTTTAAGATTCCATGGATCAGATATATGCATGCTTCTTGATTTATAATGGGTTTATGTCCTGATAAACATAAATTGAAAATATTGTAAGTTGAAAATGCATTAAATATACCAGATCTATCTTAAATGTGCTCAGAACACTTACATTAGTTTACAGTTGGGCAAAATCATCTAACACAAATCATCTATTTTATAATAATACAAATAATTCTGTAGTTTAAAAAAGTAAAGATCAAAATTCAAAATATGATTTCAACTGAAATGTATATTGCTTTCACATCATCATAAAGTAGTAGAATCATAAGTTGAGCCATCCTAAGTCAGAGCTTTCTATATAGTGAAATAAATTATATTTAGTCTGTACCTTTTGTAGTCACAATGACATAGGCAGTGTTGATTTTCTTTCTCCCTTCTTGTTTTTCTTTTAGAGGTTGGGGTCTTGCTCTGTCACCTAGGCTGGAGTGCATTTATACTCTATAGCTCATTGCAGCCTCACTCCTGGCCTCAAGTGAAATACTTGGCCTCTCAAGTTGCTGGGATTATAGTCTCAGAGTTGTTTCAGCAGTTCAGAAACACTTAGTAATAATGCACATCAAAATTTTATAGAGGAGAAAGCTCTTTAGTTGCTCTCTTGGAAAACAACCCCCCCCCCCCCCCCGAGACAGAGCCTCACTTTGTCATCCAGGCTAGAGTGCTGTGGTGTCAGCCTAGCTCACAGCAACCTCATTTGCTGGATTCCAGTGATTCTCCTGCCTCAGTCTCCTGAATAGCTGAGACTACAGGTGCCCACCACTGTGCCTGGCTACTTTTTCTATGCTTAGTAGAGATGGAGTCTTAGTCTTGCTCAGGGTGGTCTGGAACTCCTAGGCTCAAGTGATCCTCCCACATCAGTCTCCCAGAGTGCTAGGATTATAATAGGCATGAGCCACCATCCAGGCCTTGAAGAAGAAATTTTAATTTCACTCTACAAGTTTAAGCTATTCTTGGGTACAGTATTTTTCTTTCTAATTTTGTGACCTCCTGGGGCACAGAGTGGTGGAAAGAAGCCCTATTTCCTTCATTACCAGATATTTTTCCTACTTAGCAGATATTAAGCTGTTAATTTTAAACACCTGATTTAAGATCTGTACATATTTTTGATGCTGTTTATTTTGTCATTCCACAGGCAGTAGGTTATAGTTGTATGCCCAGTAATAAAGATGAAGATGGGCTAGTGGTTTTAGTTTTCAACAAAAAAGAAACAGATATTCGAAGCCAACAACAGCAGTTGGTAGAATCATTGCATAAAATTTTGGGAGGAAACCAAGCCCTTACTGTAAATGTAGAGGGTATCAAAACATTGCCAGATGATCAGTAAGTATACATTAAATATACTGTTTATTTCTGTGCCCTAGTCCAAAGATAGGGATCAGCAGTGTTTTTGTTGCAGAAGCACAAATTAAATCTCAGAGCAGAATTTTTTTTCTCAGCTAGTGCTTATTCAGTACTTATAAAAACATGTATTCAAAAGCTTTTTTAAAAAAATTGGATTTCTTACTAGATGCTAGTAATTTCTTACATTTTCATTTACAACCTTGAAGAAAACATTTATCATGGCTGTGTGCAAATTGAGGGCCACAGAAAACATTATTGGGAAGTTTTAATAACTGATTAACATTCATGTTCATTCATGGATAAGTAGGATTGCTTTGCTTCCCTTTTTCTATGTATAAGTCTGTCTGAGTGGCAAGACGTTTACTGTGGGGTACTTAGGGTTGGGAATACTTTATTAATGATATATAATGATGGAATCAGATTTTACTTCTTGGACTTAATTGCAAAGGAGCAATCTCAGAGTTTTAAACGAATCTCCAAAGTACTTTTCAACTCTGGAAAATGTAATAAATAATATTTTTATATGACTTTGCAACTAAGCAAACTCTTTTACAAATGTTATTTACCTCCCTCATTTTAACTTTATCATTTGATTTATAAGTGAACATAACATTAAGTAAAGGTTTCTTATTTTCCAGTATTTACAGAGAAAATATTTTTATTCCCTTCTAAAACAGCCATTTTTTAATTCATCTTAAACCCTTCTAAGATCACATGCTGCTTTGAGATTTGTGGCCAAGAGTTATGTGCTTCATATTTAATAAATTGGTTATCTTTCCTTTAGGACAGAAGTTGTCATTTATGTTGTTGAGCGTTCTCCAAATGGTACTTCAAGAAGAGTTCCAGCTACAACTTTATATGCCCATTTTGAACAGGCTAATGTAAAAACACAATTGCAGCAACTTGGGGTGACCCTTTCTATGACTAGAACAGAACTTTCTCCTGCACAGATCAAACAGCTTTTACAGAACCCTCCTGCTGGTATGTTTCAAGAGTCACAGAGTTCAGGAAATGAGAGATTTAGAACTAAATGTTCCCTGGGAGATGGTGGTTTGTTAATGTGAATAAAACTAGTGTCAACTTTTTACATGCCTACCTATTTAGGATAGTTTTGAATATTTGTATGAATTCAATTAGTTTTATTTATTCATTTATTTTACTATATAGCTAATATGTTTATTAGAAATTTTGAGAAATGATGAACTAAAGTGGTCCGTAGTCTATAATCTATCTACCCAAAGGTAATTCACTAGTAATATCTTGATTTCTTTTTTCTAGCTTATCTCTTGATTTAAATGGAAATTCAAATAAAACTTAGATGTGTCTGTATTGTAAAAAAATTCTGGATGGCATATTTAGATTAAAATAAAGGGGATATGATAGATCCCCTTTACCTCCCTTCCTCAGAAGTAACTAAATAATTTATGGTGCTCTGTTAACCCTTTATCTATGGTTTTAAATATAAGCATATTTCCATGTCCTTTAGCAAAGGGTTCTGCACTGTGCATTTACTGCACTTTGCCTTTTTACTCATGTTATTTCTTAGTACTTTTCATGTTAGTACATGTAGATAAATCGTAAGCTTTTACATAGTATTCCATGGATATACCTTCACTTCTCAATTATTTCTGTCTTTTCACTATTATAAACTAACATTAATACAATTAACATTCTTGTAAATACGTTTTAGAATACATGGGTAAGGGTATGTATTTCTTTAGAAGAGGTCTCTGGTAATGAAGTTTTTGAGTCAACATTAAAAGTACTGTCAAATTGTCTTTCAAAGAAAGTTGTACCATTTACATTCTTAACAGGAAATATGTTCTTTTTCTTTTCTTTTTGGTCACTGATGGCAAAATAATGAGTACTTGTTTTAATTTCCACATCCCTGATTATTACTAAAGTTGAACATCTTTTTCTGTGTTTATTAGCTAATGTTTGTATTTTGTGTGAATTACCCATTGGTTTCCTTTGCTCGTTTTCTATTAGATCTTTTATCTTCCTTTCTGATTTATATTCTCTATCTTATAGGTTATTGATACTTCCTTTCGATCTGTGCTTTGAATTTTCTACAAAAATGTGTATTTTTATAGTGATCATATTTGACTATCTTTTTTCTTACAGCTTCTGGGTTTTGAGTTAATTTAGGAAAGCCTTTTCTATACAGATTTTATAAAAATAGACAATACATTTTTTCTTTATGGTAGGTGTGGATCCTATTATTTGGGAACAAGCCAAGGTGGATAACCCTGATTCTGAAAAGTAAGTATCTCTTCATCTTATTTTATATGAGAACTAATACTTGCTACTAGGAAGCCAAACAGATGTGAATTATTAATTGTAATTCTTACATCAGAGTGAGTTTGTTTTCATTTGCATTTCTGATAAGGCAGCATAGTATAGTGAGAACTAAGAATATGGAAATCTGAGTGCCAGTCCCCTAATTACATTGCATTTAATAATGCAGGACTTTTTGTGTTTTTATAACTTTATTTGCTGTATCGGACAATCACCAGTTCTCAACCACGTTGACTATTGATTTTTCAAAGTGGTAATAGGTACATAGTAACCAAAGTACAGAGCTTGTTTGGTGAATCTTCATTTTCATTGTTTTCTGACAACTGCACACAGATACCGTATGGGACGTTCCAGCCAGCTTTGTTGAGCCTGGTATCAGTGTGAACATCTAGAGCCCCCATCTGTTTCATGGCAAATTTCTAGATCTCTTTGAGTGACCGAGAGACACATTTCCTGAAGCCCACTCCATGGATGGGCTTGTGAATGTTGATGGTGTATCGAGTTACCACTTCATTGATGGCAGAATGGGGTGGTATCTCCCCCCCTCCCCTTCTTTGCAGGAGCCATTCTGCCAGGCCCAAATTGGAAGGAAAGATTGTAGGGATTCAATAATGCAGTTTTTTGACTAAACTATTATTTCTTCCTTTGTAAAATGGGGAGGTTATTTTTTTTATTCCATAGTTGTAGATCTTCCTTAGAACCCTAGAAATTTGATGTAAAATTTCATGAGTGTTATGATAAAAATCCTAATTTCTTTGATCTTATGATAATAGGCTTCAGATCTAAAAATTGTCCACTTGAATTTCTTCAGGTTAATTCCTGTACCAATGGTGGGTTTCAAAGAACTCCTCCGAAGACTGAAGGTTCAAGATCAGATGACTAAGCAGCATCAAACAAGATTAGATGTAAGCATTTAACTTTTCATTCTCTGGCTCTCAGAGTAGAAAAAGGGATTATATACATTTAATTCTTTTTACTTTGTGTGCTACTGTTTTATCTAGCATACACTGCAAATTAACAATTACGGTTTTGTACAACTACTGATGAATTTAGAATTGTTGGTTTAGCAAACTAATTAGACTGTCATTTCCAATTTCACCTAGAAATTGCATATTTTCTTTATTAAACACTTTTCTTTATGGGGCCTTAGGAAAATGAAGGCTACAATTATGATTCTTTATGTTGTAATATGTCTAATTGGCTTGGTGTATGTTGATGAAGCAAATTTAAATTATTGAATGCTTAAAACGTAGTATTTTACTAAGTGGACTTTGATAATCAGATTAAAGACTCTTGAACTTTGTATGATTTTAATTCTTTTAATTTTGTTAAGATTTTATAACTCAGGCATCTTTGAAAATACAGTAGAACCTCTGTAAGGTGCCCGCACAAGGGACAGTAACAAACTGGTGGTCGACATAAGTAGCTAAGCCCACTGTACTGATACATACATGTGGTGCATGTCTGGTCTATGCAAATTAGGTCAACTAAGGAGGTGGTCAGTGTAGGAAGGTGGTTGTCTGTGGATGTTCTACTATGATGTGTATTCTGCTATTCTTGGGTAGAGTTTTCTATTAATGTCAAGGAGATTTGAGATCCAGTGGTTGATAGTATATTTAGTTCTATATTCTTACTGATTTTTCTGTCTACTAGTTTCATTATTGAGAGAAGTATCCAGCTGTAGTTCTGGATTTATCTTTTTTCCCCTTTCATTTCTATTTTTGCTTCATGCATCTTAAAGCTTTGTTGATAATTACATATTTATCAAGGATTATTACATTTTCTTGGCAGATTTACTTTTTATGTAATGTCCCTTTTTACTACTAGTTATTTAAAAAATTTTACCTGTCCAGGCACATGGCTCACACCTGTAATCCTAGCACTCTGGGAGGCCAAGGCAGGTGGATTGCTTGGAGAATCACAAGAATTGGAGACCAGCCTGAGCAAGACTGAGACCCTGTCTCTACTAAAAATAGAAAAATTAGCTGGGCATAGTGGCCTTCACCTGTAGTCCCAGCTACTCAGGAGGCTGAAGCAAGAGGATCCTTTGAGCCCAAGAGTTTGAGGTTGCTGTGAGCTATGATGCCATGGTACTCTACCCAGGGGACAGAGTGGGACTCTCCCTCAAAAAAATAAAAACTAAATAAGTAAATGATACCTAATGGCTTTTATTGTTATTTTAATTGATACATAATAATTGTACATATTTATGTGGTATGGTGTGATAATTCAATACATGTATACAATGTGTGATGATCAAATCAGGGTAATTAGCATATCTATCATGTTTAACTTCATGTCTTTGTGTTGGGACTCTTCAAGATCCACTCTTATAGCTACTTGAACATACACAATAAATTGTTGTCACCCTGTGGTGCTCAGAACCCTAGACTTCACCTCTCCTATCCGGCTGTACTTCTGTGTCCATTCAGCAATCTTTGGCTGTTCTCCCTCCCTGTACCCTTCCTTGCTTCTGCATGTGACTGAGAACATGTGGTATTTTTGTTTTTGTTGTTCCTGGCTTATTTCACTGAGCATAAAATCTTTTAAGCTTCCATGTTGGAACAAATGGCAGAATTGTGTGCCCTTTTTTTTCATAACTAAATAGTATGCCGTTGTGTATATTTACCACATTTCCTTTATCCATTCTTCTGTTCCTAGACACTATTCAGATACTTGCTCTGAGGTCTACTCTGACATTTACATTCCTTTCTTTTGATAAGTGTTTTTGTAGTATATGCTTGTCTTTTTGCTTTCAATCTACTTGTATCATTATATTAGAAGTATGCTTCTCTTTTTTGTCACCCTCGGTAGAGTGCTATAGCGTCACAGCTCACAGCAACCTAAAACTCTTGGGCTTAAGCGATTCTCTTGCCCCAGCCTCCCAAGTATCTGGGACTACAGGCACCCAAGTATCTGGGACTGCAAGGCCCAGCTATTTAGCATTCCATTTTAATATATTATCATTTCAACTTTTAGTTTGCTTTTAGTGGTTGCTCTAAGTCACTAGTTCTCAGTTGGAAGTTGTGGTGATGGTGGTAGTGGTGGTTTTGTCCCCCAGAGCACATTTGGCAATGTCTGGAGACTCTTTTGATTGGGGAGGGCCATGGCATCAAGCGTGTAGAGGCCTGCATGCTGGTATACATCCTGCAGCATACAGGACAGTTCTCATGCAACAAAGAATTATCTGGCCCAAAATTAATGGTTCTGAAGTTGAGAAACCCTTCTCTAGATATTACAAGGTATCTCCTCCACTAGAACCAGCAGGCTTCTCCTGGGGTGCTCTGTTAGCTTGTAAGCTCATGTCCAGGTCTAGAGCTGGACTGAAACCAGACCAAGGATGCCTGAAGGGAAAACTGATAAACTTCCCACCAGGTCAGTGGTATTTTTAATTCACATCTTCTTCCCCGGTCATCCTGCCATGGTTTACTTTTCTGAGTCTTCAGGTAGCCATTCAAGTTTTCTGGCTATATTTAGTGGGAGAGTGTGTGTGGCATGTGCTCAGTCTATCTTGTCCAGAGCTGAAATCTTTCATATTTTTTGCCAATCTGTCTTTATATATATATAGTTTTTCCAGATTACTATGAGGGTACAAATGATTATGTTATACTGTTGGGGTTTGCTAGGTAAAGTTCAATTGTGGTTGAGCCCTTCATCCAGGGGGTGTGCTATATACCCTCGCCTTGTGCCCATTAGGTGAGAACTCACGAATCCTCCTCTTTTCTCCCCTCTTCCCTTTCCATCCTCTCCCCACCCCCCTCACTTGAATTTAATTTTGTTTTTCACTCATGTGGGGATGTAGTTTATCTATTGGTTTCATGTTAGTATTGAGTACCTTGGACACTTGGTTTTCCATTCTTGTGATACTTTACTAAGAAGAATGTCTTTCAACTCATCTAGGTAAATAAAAAAGATGTAAAACCTCCCTCTTTTTTATGGCTGAATAGTATCATGGTATATATACGCCACAGTTTATTAATCCATTTAGGGGCCCTAAATGGGTTGATGGGCATGATTTTTCTATCATGCTTCCTGTCTTTTCTTCATTCAACTTCAGCTGTTCATCATGATGCTAGATTATAGTTTCTGTGTGCTTATAGCACCACATACCTAGTTTCTCATTTGTTAACTCTGTTTTGGTGTACTTAAATGAACAGAAATCCTTAATTTAAGGATAGCCATTCATTTTTCACCTTGTGTTTTATTTGTCAGAATTTGCTTAAGTCATTTTTCACCCTAGGCCTAACAGTCTTTCTCTCTCTCTCTCTCTTTTTTTTAGCATTTTAGAATTTAATCTTTCTCCTTTGGATCTTTTGTCCTCTTTATTTTTCTTCCTTTTACAACTTTATTTTTCTTCTTTTTTAGACACGGTGTCTCACTTTGTCACCCTCAGTAGAGTGCTGTGGCATCACAGCTCACAGCAACCTCCAGCTCTTGGGTTTAGACGATTCTCTTGCCTCAGCCTCCTGAGGGACTACAGGTGCCCACTACAATGCCGGGCTATTTTTTGTTGCAATTTGGCCGGAACCAAGTTCGAACCCACCTCCCTCGGCATATGGGGCTGTTGCCCTACTCACTGAGCCATAGGCGCCGCCCCCAACTTTATTTTTCTCTAAGTAGTGGTTTCATGTTTTGTATATCATACATAAAAATTTGATATTCACAATGTTTTATCAAAGAATTTCAGTTATGCCAAGCTTCCATTTACATGTGGTCTGTCTCTGGAGACCCTCCTGATGTTCCAGTGGCTGGCTGGTCAGTTCTTATATTAGTACCACAGTGTTTTTACTATTAGGGCTTTGTCGTGTATCCTACCAACTAGCAGAGTGACTCTCTAATCTTGTTTTTCTCAAAGTTTCCTTAGCTTTTTATGGATCTTTATTCTTCCATAAACATTTTAGAATCAGTTTGTCAAAATGGAATAACTATAGTTGGAATTGCCTTAAATGTAAAGACTGTAATTTGTGAAGAATTAAATACAGATAGTACCCAAAAAGAAACACACATTTTAAGAAAGGAAAGAACTGTGTTAAAATTTTAATACTTAAGTCACATTTGACTTCTGCAATTCCAAGAGATTGCATTATACAAGCTAACAAATGTTTCCAGTATATACTGAGTGTTAATTTTAACATATCAGTGACAGAATGATTAATTGTGATAGAGACAATTATGAGATTAAATCTGATTGGAATGCTTTAATGAAATGGTGAGATTTTAACCTATTCTATAAGATTTAGACCTCATAAGACAGAGCAGTGAGATTTTAGGCCAGGCAAAAAGCAAATCAGAGATGCAAAATTGTACTTGGCTGTATAATTAATATCATTCCTTTCCATGTCCACTCTGCTTACTCTCTCGAAGTATTGGCAGTAGTTAGATTTAGGACTAATTATCCACTAAGGCACCCTCTGGATGTTACCTTACAGATTTGAACTTTTTTTCATTCAGGCCTAGTTGTTGGCTCTATTCTGTAACATTCCAATTCCTTAATTAATTCTGAAGTGTATGTTTTATTTTTTCTATACATTGTCTCAACTTAAGCTTCGTGGAGCTTTAAAGAAAACTTTGAGTTACACTTTTAAAATTTTGAGGTATATAAAAAGGGAAGAAATATAAAAGTAGATTTAAGGAAAAGGGTTTATATTTTAAGGGATGAATCTCCGGCTTATCTGAAAATTAGACTGCATATAAGTGTACCTGCTAAATATCTATGATGTCTATAATTTATTTACCTGAAAAATTATTTTTCTTTAAAAAAACAGATCATATCTGAAGATATTAGTGAGCTACAGAAGAATCAAACTACAACTATGGCCAAAATTGCACAGTACAAGAGGAAACTCATGGATCTTTCCCACAGAACCTTACAGGTAGTGGTTTGGAATTTTTTCTTAAATATTTATAAGATTACACATACAAAGTATATGCTAAATATAGATTATTAATACCTAGAAGTTGGAGGTCTCTTGGAGGTGGGTGAGGAGAGTACAAATTTTTTAAGTTAATCTAATAGAGAATGAGGGATAGCAGTGAAGAAATAAGGCCTATTGGTGTGAGAAAAAGCATGTATTGAGATCAGTGATAACCGGCTTTCATAAAATTGTAGAAAATCATTTTTTTTTTTGAGTGCTAGAAAAATGAGTGTAACTATAATGGTTGAAAAATAATATAATTTCCAAATTAATGAGGAAATCAAAGGATGAATAGCATCAAAAACAGAAATTATAAACTTATCATCAAAACAAATATTATATATGAGAACCAGTGGGACACAGAAAAAACTGTACTCAGAGGAGAATTTATAGCCAGTAAAACAAATCTTTGTTGTAAAAAAGCTATAGTAGGGTGGTGCCTGTGGCTCAAGGGAGTAGGGCGCCAGCCCCATATGCCAGAGGTGGCGGGTTCAAACCCAGCCCCAGCCAAAAAACTGCAAAATAATAATAATTATATCGGCTACCTAAAAATTAGAAAAGTTTGTGTAGCAAAAGAAACCAGAAGCCATTTGTCAATA
>NW_003852434.1:12373383-12379269 GCF_000181295.1 Otolemur garnettii
AGAGTCTGCCTCATGGTTCTATTTTGGGTTGCGGTGAATGTGTTTTGTATGTTTGTATGAGCAAGGAAAAAAAATAGGAGAATGAACAGCAGCAGCACATTGCTTTTGTAGTCTCAAATGAAGTCCAATAAAAATTAATTTTAAAATTTAAATATTCTACTTGATTTCAAAGGCTAGTAAATATCTAAAACTGATTTTTTTGTTGCCTGTTTTTTTGAACTATTTTTATAAAAGCCATCTAATACCATAGTTTTAAAACAATTGTTAAACTTACCTTAGTATATTTATATAACTTTTGCTTAATTAAAATGGATAGATATGTAATTCAGATCTTGACTTTTAAGCCCCACTATACTGTTAGTGTAATCTTCACCTTTCTTTCAGCACCTGTTACAATGAAATTACTTGCTTAACTGAAAAGAGACAATTCTCCTGATATTGGTGTCTTTTATTTGTATAGGTCCTAATCAAACAGGAAATTCAAAGGAAGAGTGGATATGCCATCCAGGCTGATGAAGAGCAGTTGCGAGTTCAGCTAGATACAATTCAGTGTGAACTCAACGCACCTACTCAGTTCAAGGTGAGCTCTTCTAAGACCATAGAAGCTAAATTTATTTCTGGTGGATCTGCAGAAAAATGTTAAGTAATCTTCAAATAGGAATTTTGGATACTTGTGTTTATTAACATTTGTTTCCTTTAATAAAGCAAACTTCCTTTCTAAAGCAAACCAAATGTTAGAAAAAATTTGAATAGAAATATGAGAAATTTTTAATAGATGTTTTTTGAAACTATCAATACATTTCTTTTAGAATTAGTGGTTGTTAGCAGTTATAATTTGACTCAATCTTATTTTCAGGGCCGACTAAATGAACTGATGTCCCAAATCAGGATGCAGAACCATTTTGGAGCAGTCAAATCAGAAGAGAAATATTATATAGACGCAGATCTGTTACGAGAAATCAAGCAGGTGAGTTGTTGCATGAGGGCGCACTTGTAAACTGTGAGTTCACCACTTCTCGTCTATTAGGATGACTTACCCAAAAAAAAAAAAAAAAAAAATATTAGTGAGATGGTGAAGAAACTAGAACCTTGCACTGTCCTGCAACTGTAAGAAGGTGAAGCCACAGTGGTTCCTCAGTAAATTAAAAATACAATTACCACATGATTTAATATTTCCACTTCTGAATACCCGAGAAGGTTAGAAGCAGGGACTCAAAACAGATACTTGTACAAGTTCATAACAGCACTATAAAAGCCAAAATGTGGACATAACCTGAGTCTGTCCAAGGAATGGATATGGATAAACAAGGTGGTATAGACACACAATGGAGATAAGCCTTTAAAAAGAGGGAAGTTCTGACACACACTGCATGCAGAGGCCTTGAAGATGTTATGCTAAGTAAAATAAGCCAGTCATAAAGGGACAGATACTATTCAGTTCCACTCATACGAGGTAGAGTAGTCCACTGATGGAGAGAGAGTAGATGGTGTTTTCTGCAGGGTAGGGAGGAGGGAATGGGTTGCATTGTTTAATGGATACAGAATTTCAGTTTGGGAAGATAAAAAGTTGTAAATGAAATGTATAGTGGTAATTGTTTCACAATAGCATAAATGTACTTAACACTGCTAACCTGTACACTTAAAAATGGCTAAAATGGTCAATCTTTTGCCTACTTTACTGTAATGAAAAATGTTAATCATCTGCCTCTTCTAAAAAAGACGTCTGTAGAGGTAGAAGAGGCACCAAGGTGTCCCAGACACTGCTGCTCAGAGAGGAGTCAGCAACAGCTGGGGAGGTCACCAGAAACAGAAGTTTAGTCTTCACTGCACCGCTGCTCAATCTGCGTTTTTTCAAGATCATAGAGTGATTTTTGTATGCATGTGAAAGTTTGAGAAGCAGCTGTTCTAGATCAGACCTTTCTAACTCATGTACCACATATAAGTTATAAATATATATTGAGTTATTTATCTCCTTAGCCCTAGGGACCTAAGTGGAGGTTGGAGTGCCTAGAACCTCCCATCACTTATTTAAGGCTCACTTTGCATGAAAAAGTTGGGAAACACTGCTTTGGCTAATTTTCATTGGTATAGGAGATGACACCATTAAGTTTGTGAATTTATCCCAGAAAAAGTGCTACATTCCTCATTGCTATTCATCATAATGGTCACCTTTGAGGTCCTCCCCTTAGGAAGCTATGAATTGATGCCAGCACCTACCTTTCAAAGCAGTTTTTGCACTCTTTTTTCCAAATATTAAGTGTTAAGTATTCCAAGTAGTAAGATGGTAACCTCTGTGGAACACATTAGGTAGGACTGTTGGCATGACCCTGAGGATTTTAGGTGGTTATAAATGTCATCAACAAACCCAAATTTGTTATGTACTGGGCAATAGAAATTACTGTTTTATGCAGCTAAAACCTAGTTTGGCCTCTGCATTCTTGGAAAGTATACATATATTCAGTCATATTCCATTTTTAAGTATGTGCAGTAAAATTAACTGAGAGATTTCGGCACATTATAATAAAGAGCTATATTTAAAAGGTTTGTGTATGCAATAAAACTGGGAATAATATAAAATCACCTTTTTAAAACGATGAAAATCAGTATTTTATTTGGAATGAATCATAGCTCACCATCTATTTTATACCCTGGAGCAGGTTGCTTACCTGTGTCTCAATTTCTTTGACTTTAAGAGATGATGATGGTACCTCCCCCTAAAAAGGTGCTGGAAAGGATTTGAAATGACTTAATACCAATAAAGCTGTTACAATAGTGCCTCAATCTGTAAGAAGGACTCTTCACAATGGTAGCATCTGTACTCATCATCACCATTATCACCACCATACAATCTGTATCAAAAACAAAAGGCCAGGGGCTGGAGGAGCACAAGAAAAATTAGCCAGGTGTGGTGGCAGACATCTGTGGTTCTGTCTCTTCATCAGGAGGTTGAGACAGGAGGATTGTGTGAGCCCAGGAGTTTGAAGATGCGGTGGGATGTGATCATGCCACTGCACTCCAGCCTGGCAATAGAATGATACCCTGTCTCTTTCAGAAAAAGAAAATTTTCAGTTTTCAAAATGATCATTTTACTAATCATCTAGATGTAATAGTAGTTTTTTTTTAATCAAAGGAATAGCCATCTAAAAAACATTGTTGAAGATACTGTTCATTTTATATTTGATTTTATTCTTTAGAGTATATCTTTTACTGTGTTGTACATTAGCAAAAGATGTCACACAACTATTTAAATATGCACGGCTGCTACATTTAGAGCAGTTACTAGCTGTTGTATTGCTAATAAAAGAGTACTTTTCTTGTGACTAGCTTACAGGTTAATAGAATAATACGTTAACTTATATATTTTTAAAATTATTTTTAGCATTTGAAACAACAACAGGAAGGCCTCAGCCATTTGATTAGCATCATAAAAGATGACCTAGAAGATATAAAGTTGGTGGAACACGGATTGAACGAAACAATCCACATCAGAGGTGGTGCCTTTAGTTGACATTCACAGCCCTGAGTTAGACGTTTGCGAACTGCTGCTGCTTCACTACATCAAGCCTTCCTTAAGATTGAAACTGACCACATGGAGGGGAAAAAAGGAAAAAAAAAAAAGGAAACAGTTCTCTCCTGGCTTGGTTTTTTGAGGAGGTTACTGACAAATTACTGTTCATCAACTCTGAAATAACATAGTCACCTTACAGCTCTTCAGAGAAAACCATTGAAAGATTTATATCTAAAAGCTGTACTTTAAAAAGTGCATAGTTACCAAAAGTTTATGTACTATTGTACATTTTTACAATAGCATTTTTTTAAACATAATCAGTGTTTAATGATTATTTGTCCATTGAACCTGTACTCTGCTTTCAATAGCAAGTAAATATAAGACATCTACTTTGCATAAACTGTATAATTACTTGACTGTTGGAGATTTGTACATCAGAATATAAATGGACTTCAGTTTTTATATTTGTGAATTCATTTGTGGGAGGAGTAAAGAAAATCCAAAAGTATTTAATGATTAATGTGGTTTTCTTTTTGTTCTATAAAGATTTGAAAATATATTTTTATATTATTTTACTTATTTAGAATTTACAGAACACACACCTAAGCAATTAGGGTATAACAATCACCATTTTTGCTATTTTTTAAAAAAATCTTTATTTCTAAAAAAACCATATAAATAAATTCTTTATTTGTAGTTTTATATAATTCTGTCTGGTGCTTTATTTGGCTTTTGGGGAACCACCATTTCTGTCCATGTAGTTACTAAATTTACAATTGCAATCACAAAACTCAGGAATTTGTCTTCTTTTAGGCTTTTTTTTCCTCCTAAGGACTTTCATCAGTGCTCATATATTTTGACTATGGCAAATAAAACTTACTTCAGATATCATCTAGTATAAAGAATTCTCTACTGTCTTTAGCATTCTAAAAACTAGAAAATCTAGTTAAACATCATAACATTAAAATAGTAATTTCTTAAACAACCAGATCAAGTTAAACCCTATTTCTGACTACAGACTGCACACCTGGGCTGCATTACACCAGCCCCTCCTGAAATGTTTTAACTGCACCTCTGTGTGGTGCTTTGGCTTATACTGAGAAGGGTCATGAGAAACCTCCCCGTGAACCTTGTTTTTCTGTGTGGATGGTGAGGAGCGATGGCACGGCGTGTCCACTGAGACCCTACTGAAGGGTTTCTCCTCAACTGCAGTCTAGATTACACTCATCTAGGAAACTGGGAACTCTAACACACCTTGCTGCTTTCCAAGTTGCAGCTGCTCCTGGCAGGTTTATGGCATGCACGTTGGTTATGCCGCCCTCTCTGATCATACTCTCCCACCCAGTGACGGGAATTTCTTCCTTTGTCCACCTTTTCTCCTTGGCCCAGAAACTGGGCATCTCCATTGTTCTCATCCACGTAGCCAAGTTTGGAAGGAGTTCCTCCCCCCCCGCACAACACTCCTCTGGTAGGAAGAAGTGATGTCTTTGATGAAAACTATTATTGAGCCGCAGAATTTAGTGGGTGGATGGCTCATCATGCAGACCATGCTCCCTTCTCCTACCTTTAATTTCTCACGTTCCAAGTTCCACAGGATAAATACACCTAGACAAAGGCCCCCTTTAAAGAGTCCCTGCCATCCTGCCAGGTTTCTATGCTACTGGTGACTGCAGACCATGTCAGGCAGCCTATGGTCCTTGATCATATAGCTGGACTCAATCTGTGATTTAAGTAAGTGACAACCAAGTGCTACAGACTGGATGTCTGTGTCCCCCAAATATTCATGTTGAAATCTTCATACCAATATGGCAGGATTAGGAAGGAGGGCCACTGCAGTAAGGGCATGAGGGTAGAGCCATCATGAATGGGATTAGTGTCCTCTGTCACCCCTTCTGCCCTGTGAGGATCAGCAAGAAGACAGCAGTCTACAGGCTCGGACCAGCGCCCTTCCCAGGAACTCAATCTGCCAGCACCTTGATCTGAGACTTGCATCCTCCAGACCTGTGAGAAATAAATTCCTGCTGCTATAAGCCGCCCAGTGTGTGGTATTTTGTTCCACAGAGACACCAACTTCTAAACGTGAGCAGATGGGAGAAACCCATTTTGGCCCCAGGACTAAGTTGCATTCAGTAACACAGTTCACCAGAAATTCTATATTTGGTCCTCAGCTAGCCAGGGGTTCTTGTAGACAGTCTTGACTGAAATTTTTTTTTTCTTTTTTTTTGCAGTTTTTGGCCAGGGCTGGGTTTGAACACGCCACCTCCGGCATATGGGGCTGGTGCCTTACTGCTTTGAGCCACAGGCGCTGCCCTTTGAAAATTTTTAACACGAAGAGAAGTAAGTGGTAGAATGGAAGCACACTGAACCCCTAACGCCTG
>NW_003852434.1:12379361-12390186 GCF_000181295.1 Otolemur garnettii
CACAAGCCTCAGTACCCTGTCTGCTTTCCTGGGTTAATAAGAAGAAATCAAGTCAGTAACTGTGTATGTGAAACATGTAAACTGTTGAATTTATAAAAATACAAATGTTCAAATATCAAGGGAAGATGAAAAGATTGAGGGATGAAGGAAGATAACTATTTGAAGGCAAAGTCTGATCCTTCAAGGAGTCACTAACATTTTGAGTAATACTCCTATATCCTGAATATGTAAACAATGACGCTAAGCCTGAGTTAAACTAGATACTTCCAACCAGGAAAAACTTTAACATTCTAATTCAATTACTGTATTCCTGTTAACCACTAAGATAAATATTGGACATTTTAATATCTGGCAATTCTAAAATTATATAATAATCAGTATTTTATTGAATTTAATCAGAAGTACACAGTTTGGGGCTTTTTTTCAATTATAAGATTAGTATAGAAAGAAGTGAAAAGTTAATTGTGACATATCTGAACCAACATTCTGAATTTATAAGATGAATAACAATACAGTTTTCATTTTATCAAGTAACTTTGGCCAACAAGTGAAAAATACATCATTTCTTTTGATCTTCTGTGGGATCCCTATAACATATTTTACCAGAGAAGAAGAAAGAAAAAGAACATGTCAAACTATGAAGGAACAAAGATTTAGAGCAGAAGCACTGATTAAAACGACGGTCCCAAGTGGTGGGAGGAGCGTTTTGCCAGAGGATGCGGAAGGGTGGGTTTTGGGACGTGGCACAGGAACTGGACCTGTCAATGAGAACACAGCGTCACCAACACGGGTCATTTTGAGTAACACTTGTATATTCTGAATATGTGAACAATGACGCTAAAGCCTGAGTTAAAACTAAGTACTTCCACCCCGGAAACATTTTCATATACATCATCACTACAGATTTCAGGCTGTAATTAAATACAGTTTACCCTTGAATAGTGTGGTGGAGGGAAGGAGCACCAGCCCACAATGCAAATGAAAACCTCATATGTGATTTTCGATTCCTTGAAACTTAACTACTAAAAGCCGACTGTTGACTAGAAGCCTTACTAGGGGGTAAGTGGGGGTGTCCAACTTTTTTTTCTCTGTTGCATACTGAATAATAAAAGTTGTCCAATACACAAACACTAAGGAAAAGCTGATTAGCAAGGGGGAAAAAAAAGGGTACCCACATACTTTTCATGATCTCCAACACCACAGATACGCAAAAAGTCCTCACAAAATCAGCACGTATTGGCACGTTTTGTATATGTATTATGTATTCTTAGAATAAAGTGAGCTACAGAAAAGAAAATGTTAAGAAATCATAAGAAAGAAAATACATTTACGAGATTGTCCTGGTACCGTAAGTTCACACCGTGTACCAGATAAACTGTCTGAAATGATGGGCACCTGCAGCTGCAGACCTCAACCTCAGGGCACAGCGAGCAGTTGAGCTCTTCCTTAGAACGTCATGGCTTTTCTGTTTCTTGGAAGCGCTTTCAAGATCACTAGTGATGCTCCTGTGAGTACTGTACCCAACATGATGAAAACCACACAGCAACTGTGAGAGATGACTTTTTACCATGATGTGCCATTTACTGGAGGAATGAACTGTTTACGCAGAGACTACTGGACACATGATGTTTTAAACGGATACTAACAGTTGAGCCTGCCAGAAGCCACAGGGTGGCACAGTGCATATGTACTACAGTTTTACACAGTTATGATTTAATACTGTGTTTTTGTTTTTTTGCTTTTCTCTGGACTGTGAATGTACCATGTGTAGTCTGTGATTTTTGTGTGTTAAATTTTTATATTTTAACTTTTAATAATAGATTTATGTATACTTTAGTATCTACATACATTTTATGCATTCATGACATGCCAATTTGTTTTCACATTTCTAGGCCATGCAGTTTTGCAGATTTTTTCAAATTACTGCAACTCTTAAAAATTTTCTTCCAATATATTTTTCAAACCCATGTGTAAGTGGCCCCATGCAGTTCCGACCTGGGCTGCTCAAGGGCCAACTGTGCATCAGGGTGTGCTGCTCCAGGTTTTATCTAGGATTTCACAAACTTTTAAATCTGTATACGGCCAGATAACAGAATTTCTTAGCAATTTTCTATTTCCATTTCTTGTATATATATGCGAGGTGAAGTTTCTATCTTATATTTCAAATGGTACATTTCAGACACATACTCAATAACTACCAATATACAATTGGACATACAGTCATTCCTTGGTATCCGTGGGGGATTGGTTTTAGGAGCCCTAATCCACAGATGCTCAAATCCCTTATATAAATGGTGGAGTATCTGCATAATCTATGCACATACTTGGTACACTTTAAACTCCCTCTAGATTACTTATAATACCTAATATAATTTAAATGCTATGTAAATGGGGTGAATGATTGTTACACTACATTGACTTTATTTGTATTCTCATTGTTTTGTTCTTTTCTTCCCCAAATGTTTTCAATTTGAGATTGACTAAATTCCTGAGGCTACAGAGGGCTGACTGTAGCTGGATTTTAAATTAAGTCCTGCAAGCTGATCAGTAAATAAATGTTTTTCCCTACACACACTCTACTCTGGGGAAAACTGCTTCCCTTTCATCTGAACTAGCAGAGAAGAGCAGTGGATAAGCTCATCTGTTCACTGCCCTAAACTCAGAAAACTGATTTATTTACAGCTATATTTTTGTTAAAAAGACTATAGGAGAGGGGTGACTAGAAGTATCCAAATGGGATCACCATTCAGGTTTCATAAATGAAGCCAATACTTTTATAAAAAGCCTTCATAGGGCCACTTTCCTTGCCAAGTTATAAACATGCAGTTATGCGCACACCACGGGAGAGGTGGCAGGCAGAGGCGGCGCTCCTCCTCAGCACAGTCACGTCTGCATGATGATGTCGGGAACCACTGACCACACACGGCAGTGGCCTCATCAGACAGTGCAGTGGGAACCCCCATGGGCCAGTGACGCAGGCGCCTCAGCACATCAGTCCTGTGCACGTGGTGACGCGGGGGTAGGAGAGCCGGAGACGATGACGTAGGCTGTCGTCAGCTGTTACTGGCTTATGTACTTACTATACTGTACTTTTGATTATTTCAGACTGTCCTACTTACATAATATTTTAAAGTTAACTGTAAAAAAGCCTGGCTCCTTTCCGGAGGTACTCCAAAAGAAGGCATCATCGCAGGAGATGGCAGATCTGGGGCTGTTACTGCCTCTGAAGACCTTCTCCTGGGTCAGGATGTGGAGGTGAAGACTGTGATACTGATGATCCTGACCCCATGAAGGCCTAGGCTAATGTGTGTGTTTGTGTCTAAAGTTTTAACAAAATAATTTAGAAGGTAAAAAAATAAAATTTTAAAATTAGAAAAAAGGTTATAGGATAAGGATATATAAAAAAGAAAATACTGTGTGTTTTAATCTGTTATTAAAAAAGTAAAATTTAAAAAAGTTAAAAAGTTGATGAAAAGGTTACAGTAAGCTAATTTACTGAAGAATCAGTGTTTTGTTGTTGCTGCCTCGGCGTGCAGCTTTATAAAGTCCGCAGTGGTGCTCAGCGACGTGCTGGGCCTTCACCTGCTCACCACTCACTGACTCACCGGACCCGCTTCTGGGCCTGCAAGCTGCTCTCATTCACGGTAGGTGCCCTGTCCAGGAGGACCAATTTTTATCTTTTGTATCATATTCTGACTGTACTTTGTCTGTGTTTGGTAGGTATGTTTAGGTACCCAAATACTTCCTGGTACAGCTGCCTACGGCTGTAGGGAGCAGCCTAGAAGCAGTAGCCGTACCATCCAGCCTCGGTGTGTACCAGGCCCTACTGTCAAGGTCTGTGTAAGTGCCCTCACTCTATGATGACTGCCACAGTGAAATCCAGTGACTGACTTCTCAGAACGATCCCTGTTGGTAAGCAACACGTGACTGTATGTTACCACAGGCCAGCGTTCTCAAGGGGGCATAGTACTCCCTGAGGAGCAGTCTGGACAACTGTCAGAGTATTTTTTGGACTGTCTTAGTGGTGGAGTGGAAGCAGAGGGCAAGCTACCTGGCAATGCACAGGACAGTCTTGGACAACAAAAACTTGACCCATCTCTTGCACAGCTTTCCAGAGCACTGCTAGACATACATGTAAGTTAAAAACCTATTTACAATGATCAAACCCAGAACCTAATGCAGTTTTACATGTAAGTAATACATTCTGGGATAGTTTTAATAAACATCAAACATTAGTTTCTGCGTTTCTTCACTTCCATTTTCTCACACTTCCAGTATAGGGTATCTTCCAATCTTCAGTCCAAATTTATCTGCATATATAGATATAAGCATCTCCCTACTTCATTGTCCCTTTCAATAGAATCTAATATTCACATATTGAAATATATGTAATGTTGTTATACATTATGGTCAGGACATGACATTGATCTTATGGGTGCACGTACACCTTGTCTGTGATCTTACTTTAGGATAACATAAGGACTTCATAAAATACTTGTTATGAAAAGGGAGAACTGGGTCGTGCGGCCTGAGAACCACTGTTATAAACAGGAAGTCTCCAGACAGTTCAAAACGACTATTTAAAAAATAAAGTTAAGTTGCCCTCAACACATACACACACAAATATAAGCATTTGGAAATGACATCACACTGTCATTACCGGGCTTTAAACTCTTGCAACTGTATTCCCTTCATGGAGGAAAGATAAATTTCTCATTTTTTCTACAGTACAGAAACACTTATCAACTAAAGAAATGATGTATTTCTTACTTGCATTGTTGACATTTTCTTGGCTTTTGCCTTCTAAAATATAAAGAGATTTTGAGTTAATTGCACTGTACATCTATTTATACAGGAAAGAAAGATTTGATTAAAGCTAAAGCACACTGGGCTACCTCTGGGGTGGGTGTGGGGGCAGAGTACCAGGTTAGAGTGACAGATGAGGTGGGGAGAAAGGCTTAATTTTTACTCATCTGTACTCCCGATCACTTTTGTCACAAATATGTATTTCCATTGAAAAAGAGGTAAAAATTTGTTTACAAAAAAAAGTACTCTTTCCACATATTGAACTCATATTCCCAAGTACAAAATCAGTACCTACCGTATTGAGTGCACACTCTATGCCACGCTTGTGCAAATACTTCACGTCTATTACCACCTTTACTTCTTCCAGTCACAGGAGAAGTAGGTATAGCTACCTATATTTCACATGTTCCTTAAAAAATCTACAAAACGCTTTGAGGAATGACATGCATAAAACCACAGAGGCAGCAGAATCTGATTTCAAAGCCTTTGTTATTAATTACTGTACTATATAGATGGTCCTCAACTTATACGGGGGCTGTGCCCCATTATACCTAAGGCAAGTTGAGAATATTTTAAGTCAAAAATACTTTCAAAGCACCTGACTGACCAAACACCAAGCGTAGCTTAGCCCACCTTAAAGATGCTCAGAACACCTACAGTAACCTTGAATTGGGCAAAATCACCTGACATACAGCCTATTCTATATAAACGTCAAATATCTCATGTAATTTATTAAATACGGAACTGAAAAACAATGGCTATGTAGACACTTGAAGTACAGTTTCTACTGAACGTGTATCTCCTTCCCCCACGCTAAGTGAAACATCTAAAGCTGGACACCATCTGTAAAGTATCACAATATTACCGTGTTTTGACAGTTTTGAAAGCAAACGCCAATTCTACCAGCCCAGACGCAGGTGTGTAACTAAATCTGGCTGGAAGACAAACTCCAAAAGTCTGAGTCCTGGTTGTGGCTTTGTAGCCACTTACATGACTTACATGCTCCTTACGTTCCCACTGTTTCATGTGCTCATCTATGAAGTGGCGGTAACAATATTATTGGATTAACCTCAAACTTCCGGCCTCAAGCCATCTTCCTGCCTCGGCCTCATGAGTAGCTGGGACTATAGGCACATGTCACCATGCTCAGCTAATTTTTCTATTTTTTTGTGGACGTGAAGGTCTCCCTACGTTGCTCAGGCCGGTCCCAAACTCCTGGGATCAAGTGATCCTCCCACCTCTGCCTCCCAAAGTGCTAGGCTTACAGGTGTGTCACCCTAGGAAGCGCTTGCCTTGTTCTGGAATAGACAGGCCTGGCTAGAAGCCACCTGTTCCGGTTCCAGGTCAAATGCCTTTTTCTATTTGGCTCAAAAAATCCTCAGAGCAGCCGCTGCTCACTCTGAAAGGAGTTCTCAACATTTTCTCCCCTCTGGCTCAACCCTGTACACTGTTCTCACATCTGACTCATTCATTCCAGAGAGGCTCTCACTCCATCGCCTGGGCTACAGAGCAGTGGCATCACAGCTCACAGCAACCTCAGAGTCGCTGCTCGGCCCAATGTCTTCCTCAGACCCCGTAAGATCAAGCTAACTGAATGGTCATGGTAAAGGACTCAGAACCCCGGGTGCCACCACTCCCAATAAAGCATTCATTACCAGGTTTTTCATCCGGTTGTGCCACTTTTATTCCTAGATGAGAAAGAGATTTTTAGATAACAGCAAAGAGGGCTACTGTTGCTACTATTTTGCTACCATTCATCTCACCAGGTCTTCAGTCAGCGTGCAAGACGGACATCTTCCTCACTTAACAATGCAGAGCAGACGCACAGAGAAGTGAGGTGCCCTCTGCAGAGTTACCCAGGGGACCCTGGAGGAGAGGCTCCCTGAGCTGGGCCTGTCTATGCAGCTCACGTGGTTCACCTCCATAGTGCTCCGTGTCTGCCTTTGAGACAATCATCTGTGACTGGCAAGACCCCCATGAGAGCACTGTGGAAATTCAGGTCCAGTAGGCTGAAGGGCTGTAGCCATGCAAGGTGTGTCGTCAGCGTCACCAGAGGTTCACTTCAAATCTGCACGCGTTTGGGTCACTGTACAAGAGTGGCTAAGCCCTCTGCCTGAGCCTCATCTGTGCTCCATGTACCTAACTGAACATCCCGTCTCTGTACACAGCACGCAGCCCCACAGACAGCAACATTAGCCAGAGCTCAGCACTGTAGGCCTGGAGATAATTTTGTGAATGCCAAAAGTCTAATTTCTTTAACAGATGATCATCCAGATCATAGTAACAAAATATGATCTGGAATATGTTTTGTTACAGATTATAGTAACAAAACCTGTAAAAAGTATTTTCAAAGCTCTACATGAACTTAGGAGAAAAGATTTGAAGCAGTGCACAGTGGCTTTGTACCTTAAAATTTTGCGGCTTTACAGTCTTTATAGATAATCCTGTGTGGTAAAATTGAAGCTGGCCACATTTGAAAGATGACAGTTCTGAGGCATAGAGAGTGTCACTACTGTTACTACTCTCTGGTAAAATATCACATCACATCCACTTCTATTTTCTTCTCTTTGTCTTAAAAAACAAAGTGTGGGGGGCTTTTTATTTTTTTCCTCCCCTATAAACGTAGGTTTTAAGGTCTTTCTGAGGAACCTGGCTGGGGTCACTGCTCAGTTTCTCTAGTTTTAGAAGCTCAAGGCCCCTCAGCTACAGCCTCCCATTTTGGGGGAGAGGCAGAGAAGGCACAGACAGGCTGGCAGAAAGGAGCCGGAGGAGGGTGGGAGGTCAGGGCCAGGCCATAAGGGGAGGGCAGGGCAAACTAAAAAGTAAAATAAAATATTCATTGTGATGGTTTTATCTTAAAAGTGGGTTAAATCCACCATGGCAAACACACTGGAAAAACACTCAAGGAACCACATATATTGAGGAGTGAGTTCTTGGTCATGAGTTAGGGAGACCTGGGTCTCCCTTTTGTGATTTTTTTCATTATTAAATCATAGCTGTGTACATTAATGCAATCATGGGGTACAATGTGCTGGTTTTACATACAATTTGAAATGCTTTCATCAAACTGGTTAACATAGCCTTCACGGCATTTTCTTAGTTATTAAGACATTAATATTCTACACCTAGTAAATTTCACACGTACCCTTGTAAGATGCACTATAGGTGTGGTCCCACCAATCCTTTTGTGATCTTATACAAAGTACTCACACTGTCCTGGACATCTAGTGGACATTCTATCTATAGACCCCCAACCCAGCATCTCCCCCTCTGTCATGCCTGCCAATGCTTACCAGGTTGTGGAAAAGGTTCTTGGATTTTTATTCCTAAATGAAAAAGAAGTTTGCTCCAGTGAGTACAATTTTCAAGCTCCTGTCTGGTGAGCTCAAGACATAAAAGTACCAAGGTCCCACTGCACTATAGTTTCTGGTTTTTTATTTAAAAGTTCTGGCTACATAAACTCGCACTATGCAAATACACTCCAGGCTTAGAGGAGGAGTCTGCCATGGCGCCTCCCTGAGAGTGTCAGGCCTACACCTGGAGATCCCAGATGGACAGATTTTAGCTAAAGCTAAGAATCAGGTTGTGCATGAAGTTGGGGTTTCTATTGAATAACTTTAGCACTAGAACCCGGAAGGCGCTGAGGCTGATGCCCCACCTGTCCCAGCAGCCTTTCCCTCTGGCCACATTTCTCAGCAAAGCTGGTTTTCCTGCCCCGGAGACCTGCTCCAGGAGCAGCTGGGGGCCAGGGGGTTAGCGTTTTCCTACTCTCTTCCCAGCTAAATCTGTACAGGTAGCAGTAAGGGAAATATTCATGATAATAGTCTGGTTATTTAATGCCTGGAGAATCTTTCCCCCTAATCCCTGGGGTTCAGGAGTAAACAGAAAGGGGTCTTACCAGGTATGTGGGTGGGCTGGAGCATTTCCATCCCTACTGGCAGAAGTGAACGCTGGTTAATCACTTGTCTGTACTGCTAATGCTCCCTTATCTACACTCTCCCTGTCTCCAACTCTTAAACAACAAACAAACAGAAAGGAAACAGCAACAATGAAAATACCTTTTAACAGCTCTATATTCTCCAGTGAGATGAAGTCCAAACTCCTCAGCCTGGAGTCAAGAACGTCCACCACCTAGCCCCTCTCTCCCTAACCTCACCATCACAAGTCAGTGAGAGGACACTTGTCTCTAAATGAAACCATACTGAGGTACGTCTGCTTGGTTTAACTCTGTTGTCATTATACAGAGGTGCCCAAAATACATATACATATTTTAAGAAAGGAAAAAGATGCCAGGCCCCATGACTCACACCTGTAATCCTAGCACTCTGGGAGGCCAAAGTGGGCAGATTGCCTGACTCACGGGTTCAAGACCAGCCCGAGCAAGAGCAAGACCCCCATCTCAAAAGAATCTCTAAAAATAGCCAGGTGTTGTGACAGGCTCCTGTAGTCCCAGCTACTGCGGAAGCTGTGCCAAGAGAATTGCTTGAGCCCAAGAGTTTGAGGTTGCTATGAGCTACAGCACCATAACACTCTTAAAAAAAAAAAGGAAAAAGCTACATTAAAATTGTAATAGTCATGTTTGACTTTGCAATTACAAGAGGCACTCAAACGTGACTTGTATTCATCTTGTTAATGATTTTTATTTTATTATAAAGGAAAAAATTGTATTAAAATTGTCATACTCAGCGCATCCTGATAACATTTGTTATCTTGTATACTGTGTCTCTTATAATCTAGAAGTCAAACAGGACTCCAGCGTGACGATTTCAATAGTGTTTTCCTTTCTTAAAATGCGTATACAATTTTCCGGCACCCTCTGTAGTGAGTAGCTTTGGGCAGGCTACTTAAACCTTCTGAACCTCAAATGCTCATTTTGCAAAAGAGTGAGGACAAAAGGAAACACTGCTTTAAAGTGCTTGGTGCAGCCCTGCGGTGGCTCACGCCTGTGATCCCAGCACTCTGGGAAGCCGAGGTGTCTGGATTGTCTGAGCTCACAGGTTCCGGACCAGTCTGAGCCAGAGTCAGACCCCCAGCTCTAAAAATAACCAGGCTTTGTGGCTGGCACCTATAGTCCCAGCTACTCAGGAGGCTGAGGCAAGAGAACTGCTTGAACCCAAGAGTTTGAGGTTCCTGAGACCCCATGGCACTCTACTGAAGGTGACAAAGTTAGACTGTCTTAAAAAAAAAAAAAAGTGCTTGCTATAATGCGTGGAACATACAAAGCACTCAACAAAAAGTCTCTGTGTTCTAGCTTAACTTACTTCTTAGGGAGTAAGGCTCAGGGAATATCCTTAACCCAGGAGCCCTCCCATCTGCTCCTCACCTGCAACTAGTCTCAGGGACTAAGTAAAAAGATGATTACCAGGTGAGACAGTGAGCTCCTGGCTTTCTCCCCCTGGAAAAAAGATGAGAATAGGAACTATTTAGTAAAAATTGTAATTAGCTTAACGCTTTACTTGGTTTTTATAGTAGAAAGCTCCACACTTTGAGAAATGACAGGAGACAGGGTAAAGAGGAGAGAAGATTGAACCCACTGGAGCCTGATTTGGGGTTAAGAACTATGGCTCGTGACCCAGACTCTCTCCAGATCAAGCAAACAGCTCTTCTTAATTTTTTTTTTTTTTTAAATTTAAAAAATTTTTTCCTTTAGATTCAATCCAAACACTCTGACCCAAAGTTGTCATTATATAATATATAAAATATACATACATATGTATATTTCATATATTTTATATATTATAAATATATATAACATCATATATTTTATATATTATAAATATATCTATTTTAGAGAGATGGTATCTTACTCTATTGCTCAGGCTAGAATCTAACGGTGTGATCATAGCTCACTGCAGCCTTCAAACCCCAGGCTCAAGCAATCTTCTGGCTTTAGCCTCCCAAGTAACTGGGACCATAGCTGCATGCCACCACACCTGGATAATTTTTTAATTTTTTATAGAGATGGAATCTCACTATGTTTCTCAAGCTGGTCTTGAACTCATGGCCTCAAGTGATCCAC
>NW_003852434.1:12390213-12391590 GCF_000181295.1 Otolemur garnettii
TCTCAAAAAAAAAAAAAAAAAAGTTTTGACTTCAAGTATCTGTACATACGGATTCATATTTTCTTGACATTTACTTAAATCCCACCAAAAGTGTAGGTAACCAAAAGGCAGGGCATACACCTCTGGCAGATTTCTATCACTTTTTCCTTAAAATTACCTTTTTTTTTTTTGAGACATAGTGTCACTGTGTCACCCTCAATAGAGTGCTGTAGCATCATAGCTCACAGCAACCTCAAACTCTTGGGCTCGAACGATCTCTTGCCTCAGCCTCTGGAGTAGCTGGAACTACAGGTGCCAGCCACAAAGCCTGGTTATTTTTAGAGGTAGGTTCTCGCTCTTGCTCCGGCTGGTCTCTAACCTGTGAGCTCAGGCAATCCACCCTCCTTGGCCTCCCAAGAGCTGGGATTACAGGCATGAGCCACCGTGCCTGGCCGCTGTGTACACACATATTTTAATAAAGTTAATATTCTATATCTTACTATTTAACATTTATTATGAATACTTTCTTATATCTTTAAATGTTTTCAAAAACATGATTTCTAAGTTTGGTGTTTTATAATATAATTTTATTTTGTAATAACTAACTGTTGGACACTGAGATTATTTCTAAATTTGTGCTATGTCAAATAAAAATTATAGGAGGCCATTGCTGTGGACTAAGCTTTTGTACTAGTTCCCAACAGACCAGACTAAAAATTAAAATGGAGACATCTATATTAAAGTTCTACACTGCCCAAACAAAGTTGTCTGACCTTTGAAGAAATCAGGAGAAAGTGATAACAGCCAACTTCTCAAACAAGCCACTTTAAAATACTCAATCACTTGATAGCGAAGTACCCTCTGCTTTAGTCCTTACTAAGTAATAGGATGTTAAGAGCCAGTAATTTTTCTATCCTTCTGTCTAAAAGTGACTAACACACTCTTTGTTCTTCCCGTCTGCTTTCCGAGGCCCTTCTCTTCTGCTCAGCTCACTATAACACTTACCACTTACTCTACTTTATGGAAAGCAGTGTTGCCCAATTCTAGAATCACAAATAAAGGTAATTGAGATCTTTGGATTTGTTGCAATTTTGTCTTTTGACACTACGATGACTGTGATAAATATTTTTGGACACGTATCTTTGTGCTTATCTCTTATTTTCTTTGGACAAATATCTAAAAGTGTTAAGTGGATTGAAGGTATAAACATTTTAAAAGCTAGTAATACGTACTACTACACTGCCCTCTAGAAAGGTTGTTTCAATTTATAATCTCATCAGGGCTGACTGAGTACCTTTGGGGACATTTGAGTAGTAACATTAAAAAATAAAATAAAGGCTTGGTGCCTGTGGCTCAAGTGGCTAAGGCGCCAGCCATGTACACCCAAGGTGGCGGGTT
>NW_003852434.1:12393271-12394215 GCF_000181295.1 Otolemur garnettii
GCTTCTGGGTTTTCTCATCTAAGTTACAAAAAGAAATTTATCAATTTTAACACAAACAAAAGAACTGGGGAGTTATTATACCTACAGTAAAACTATTTTCAAGTAATACTGCCATAAGGAACCATTTGGTATATCCAGTAAACTATCGCTACTAAATTTAAATGTCAGCCAGATTCTAAATATACCTTGGCTAATGGGCTGGAACCTTCCTCTGGTCCCCTCTATTAGGAAAAACCATCAAATACAGCTAGTCCCCTGGGGATCTTAAAGGACCAAAAAAATACCCACCTGAAGAGTTGCTGAGGTCCCTGTGAAGTAATCAGTAGACTTTGTGACTACAATGGGCCAATAAAAACACAGGTTGTGAAGCAAGTCTTCAGGGGCATAAAATGCTTCACTTCTATCAGGACAGTAAGTATGTCCCCAAACAGGAAGTGAACTACATATTTAAGGAAAGGCTGCATCGGTTTTTCTCTTCAACAAAACCTTATTGTAGCCACGTGGACAAAACAAATAATAAGGGACTTACATGCAATGAAATAATTTGGGCCATATTTCCCTAAGTGGAAACTGTTTTTTAAAAAGCATCTAATCACCCAGATATTTTAGTCAAATGAAACCAAACACCAAGCATCAGCATCTCTGAGAGGGGCAGATACGCTGAGTTTTCTACCCTCATCTGAACGAAACCTTCCCCAGAAGGTTTCCGTCTCAGTCAGCCCTCCATGGAGTCAACTCTGTCATTCGAGGCAGGCAAATTCTCTAGAGTAGGGTCTTCCTCACCCACCACCCCATATGGGTCAAGTCACTGCTTTGTACACGCAAAGTGCTCCTTTTCTTTGGCTAAAAAATGCAATTTGTTAAACAATAAAGAGCTATTAAACACTCATATAAGAATTATATTTAAGAAGTAGAACATACTCACCAGAGTTGGGGACATAGAT
>NW_003852434.1:12394787-12395589 GCF_000181295.1 Otolemur garnettii
ACCAAAATACAGGAATAGGAACTATTTCCCACTTTTTGTAAGAGCCATGTGGGAAATGGCTGACACCAGAGGGGATCCGGGAGTCCTCAGACTCTTGTAAGGACAGGCTAGGGTGAGAGTGGCATGTTCCCTGCGTGTCCAGGACGACGCAATGATTGAGGAGAACGGCCACAGTCCAGGCGGGGGGAGCACCCAGCAGCACTGCAGGGCTCTGCACCTGAGCAGGTGGGAGCAGAACACAGTGCAGCCTCCAGGGAATGATGGCTGACAGCACAGAGGTGAGGCGGCTCTGACCTATCTACGAGAAACAACCCCGATAAAATTCCCACTGCAGAAATAATACTTCAAAGCATCTTACCTGGGTTTTCAACACAGTTGTCACTTTTTAGTCCTGTAACGCAAAGGTAAAGCTTTATTAGACATGATCTGTCATAGTAAAGATTTCGATTGGTCTGTGACTTTTGATGATCTAATTCATCAACTCCTAGTATCAGACCCATGATTTAGTGGGATGCAAATTGCAGAACAATTATATTTTTATATTTATAGTTTAGCCACCAAACAGCTGTATCACCTTTGACAAAACTAACCCTTCCAACATGCAGTTTCCTTATCTGTATCTTCTACTAGGTGATTGATTCAAATAACCTTTGAGGGCCCATCCAGGGAGGACACTTGATCATTCTACCCGACGGTAAGTTTGCAAAAGTTAGAAGAAAATTGACCTGTCCAAATAATCCTCTCTTCAGAAACTAAATGTCCCCAACAGCAAACCTATCCCTCTACTATGTTAATTCCTCTT
>NW_003852434.1:12395741-12404016 GCF_000181295.1 Otolemur garnettii
GGAAAGGAGAATCTGCTAGCCTGCCTGCCAGCAGTGAGAAAACAGGACAGATCTGGTGCCAGGCTGAGCCACACGGAGAGCGTCCCAGCATGCGTCAGGAAGGTCAGATGTCGGGCAGTCTCGCCTCCCGTCTAACCTGGAAGTTCAGCTCCCTGAGGATGAGTCTCCTCACCCGAGATGGGGGAGTCCCCAGAATGTGCTCTTCTATAATCTGTTCTCAAGTCCTGTTCTATTTGTGGGGTGTGAAGCACAAATCCGCATGACGTGGTCCAGTTTCTACTGGTCCAGGAAATAAAAGATTTGATAAAATCTGGATGGTGCACCCTGAGGCTAAACTCAGGCATTTGGCCAGACCAGAAATTTAAAAATCAGCTCTAGAGACTACTACAAAATGTTATCTCAGCAGCAGATGCGTGGGTGCAAGCCTCGTCCAGATAGCTTAGTGAAGGGAGAGGTGAAAGGGAGAATCGGAGGTGGGAAGGCTGTACATATACACCACAGAAAGCCACAGCCTGGGAATTGGGCAGGCAGGTGGATTTTTTAAAAAGCCTTTGTCTTTGGTCTATAGCATAAGTTCGAGCACATTTCTTAAAGTGTACCTGGCTAGCCAAATACTTCAGAATCACCTGTATGCTTATTAAATGAAAAATTCTAGGACTTGAGCCAGGGCTACCGATAGAGAATTTCTGGAGCAAATGCCGTGTAATCTGCATTGTAAACAAGCACTCCAAGTGATTTTAGGCAAAACAATTTTGAGAACCTCCTGAACAGGAGAGGATGGGCATCTCTAACGTCTAAGAGATCCATTTTTGTCAGATTGCATTTTTCTATCTTATTTGACTCTAGATTTAATTTTCCACTAGTATTTTCAATAGCAGGAAAATGATCAAACTATTTTGAGTTTCTAAAGTAGAGAGATTAAAAATGGATAAGAGATTGATCCAGAAATAAAAGAGAGAAGGTACAAATATATAAGGAATGAAAAAGGGAATACAACATCCAGCAGATATAACAAGATAATGAGAATACTATTACCAACTTCATGCCTATTAAAATTTTGTACACAAAGACAAATGGACAAATTGCTAGAAAAAATATAACTTACCAAAAATAATCCCAAAATATAACTTAACCAAAAACAACTCAAGACTAAATAGAGAACTTGAATGGTATTGTAACTATTAAGTAGTTTATATTTTTCCCACAAAGAAAATACCAAGATAATTTGGTTTTTACAGAGGGTACTAATGAGAATGGAGAGTGCACAGATAGCTCCTGAGACCGGGGCAGGATTTTCCTCAAGTATTTAGCAAAGTACTGATCAGTTTTATGAGTGAGAAAATCACCCACAGCCAGACAAAGAACCCACAGAGTCAAGTCTAGTGCATACTTTACCAGTCAGAATGGAAAACGTAATTCACAGCCTTGGTTATAAAGGTTACGGCCTCAGGAATGGGAAATAATTAGATCTAGATTAAAGGTTGAGAATGGCTGCTCTAGTCTATCCCTAGAACCTGTGACTATGTTATATTACATAGCAAGGGAGAATTAAGGCTGCAGATGCAAATAATAGTGCTAATTGACCTTCAGGTGGGGCAATTATCCAGGTGAGCTCAATCTAGTAACATAAAGGGAGAAGAGAGGACCAGAGAGATGGAATGTAAAGAGGACTTAATATGCTGCTTCTGGCTTTTGCTTTTTGTTTTGTTTTAGAGATGGGGTCTTGCTATGTTGCCCAGACTGGCCTGGAACTCCCGGGCTCCAGTGATTCTCCTGTCTCAGGCTCCCAAAGTTTACCATCGTGCCTGGCCCCAGAGAGTAATTTTTTTTTAATTTTGAGAGAGGGTCTTACTCTGTTGCCTGGGCTAGAGTGCAGTGGGATCATCATAGCTCACTGCAACTTCAAACTCCTGGGCTCAAGTGATCCTCCTGCACCAGCCTCCCTCATGGCTACAGGTGTGATTTTTGTATTTTTTGTTGAGATAGGATCAACTACACCAGGCTGATTTTTGTAATTTTTGTAGAGCTAGGATCTTGCTATGTTGCTCAAGCTGGTCATGAACTCCCGGCCTCGAATGATCAACATGGCCTCCCAAAGTGCTGGGATTATAGGTGTGAGCCACTGCACCTCGCCAAGGGAGCAATTGTTAACATTGGGAATGTAACTTCTTATCAGCTAACATTCCACATTTTCGAAAAAACTTTACAAAGTACAGTTAACCTGAGGAAAGAGATGCTTCAGCTGTTTTTTGCTCAGTTTATTCCCATAATCTTGGATTAACACACAGATTAACATTAATATCTATGACTGCCAGAAACTGTATTATCTACAAGGAAACTGATAGTCTGTCCCCTTCCTAACAAACTAAAATTTTCTTAGCTAACTAGTTTTCATAAGACCTGCAATATATTTTTATCTTGGAAAACAAAAGCAAATTCACAACAGTGACATATGACTGTGTTTAGCACACTACATTTAATACAGTAAAATATTTTTAATCCTTTCAGAAAAACCTTTTTCATTAGAGGCATTTATATCCAGACACAATGGAACAAGAGTCTGACGATATTCTCCAGGCTAGAGCTTTTAAAACACCTATCATTTCTCTTTTAGTGTTTCAAAAGACGCTTCTGAACATCACTTTTTTTTAAGGGAGGTTTTGCCCTGCGCTCCGACAACGTACCTGCAGGTGGCAGCACAAGCCCGCCACACAGAGGCTGCCCCGCTGCCCACACCCTCTGCACCTGCAAGGCTTCCCCTGCCACTGCTTTGAACCTTTACTTCCCCATCCCCCCATTCCCTCATCTCACAGGGGGCTGACGATGCACTTCTCCATGCAGGTCCAAGCCCTGGACCACTCAGCATCGATCCCACGGCTCCATCTCCTTTGTTGTATCACAATCCCACTCACAAACCTGGAGTTTATGGGCTGCTACCCAAAGCCCATCTACCAGACCCCAGAGCTAAATATGACTTGTAGCCACCACGACCAAGACTTTTATTACCCAATGCCTTCACAAATGGCAACTGACCGAATGCATCAGCAGCACCAAGAGCAGAATCACTTCTGGCAGCCCAGCTGCAAGTGGGTTTCTGGCTGTGTTATGTGAGCAATGTCTCTGGAACACCAAAGCATCTACAATAGTGAAAGTTTAACAGGCCTGGTGGGGAGAGGGAGGAAGGCTGGTGATTTCCACCGTGCAACTCTCAAACGGCCAGTTTCAGCTGCTAAGATGAAGGAGCTGGGAAGATGACCTGGGGGCTCCATAGTTCCGTGGGCTGGCATAAGCTGACTCTAGCTGGCTTGGGTTTGGGTTATTTAATTAAAATCACTAATATGATAAAATTGTATTAATTTGGTCCTCGTGTAATACCTTACATCTCTGAACCTGCTCATCCTACCTATCTGCCGTTTTGTACCCTTTGACTTGACTCTTCCCATTTGCTCTCCCCCACCCCTGCCCATGGTAACTAGTATTTCATTCTTGGTTTCTCTTTTTTATATACTATATGTAAGTGGGATCGTGCAATGTTTTCTTTCTGTCTGCCTTATTTCATTTCGCATAATGTCCTCCAGATCCATCCATGTTGTGGCAAATGGCAGGATCTCTTTCTTTTTGTGAGGCTGAATGATACTCCGTTGTGTGTACATTTGTGTACCTGTGTGTACAAGGTCTGACAATTAAGTTGGCACACTCATCCTAGAAAAAGTGCTCCAGCCCTCACTGCTGAATATCACTACAGTCACCTCTGAAGTACTCCTCTTGGGAAGTACCTTTTCTAGGATGAGCTTGTGAACTTAATCGTCAGACCTCATACGCTGACAGCTCTGATGGTCAGTCAAGAAAAAGAGTTCCAAAACTGCTTTGCAGGGTGGAAGAGGAGCTGGCGTTGGTGCAAAGTACCTTGAAAGTGACCATAGTCCTATTCGGCAGTGAGATATGTGGCCCTTTTTTCTGGGATGAGTTTGTGAACATAACTGTCTGACCTCGTATACACACACCGGCACACACACATGCACATTTTCTTTGTCCACTCATCCATTGGTAGATATTTAGATTGGCTCCATATCTCTGCTCCTGTGAATAATGCTGCACTGGACATGAAGGGCAGGTAGCTCTATGAGGTGACGATTTCATCTTTTGGGGGGATATACTCAGAAGAGGGCTGCTGGAAACACAGCAGTTGTATTTTAATCTCTTTGGGAACCGCCATCCTGTTTTCCATCACTGCAGCACCAACCTACATTCCCGCCAACAATGGTCTAGAGTTCCCTTTTCTCTACATCCTAGTTGACATTTTTTTCTCGTCCTTTTAATAAGCACTTTTTCTTTCAACACAAATTTACTCCAACCTTCACCCGCCTCCTTGATGTGGGACTAGGGTGAGGCATATGAGGTGCCTAGAATATAAACTTCAAAGAGACACCTGGTCTCAGGATCATGCAGGTGCGGGTGGTATGAGCCTACGGCCCTAAGGGAGAGGACTTCCTTAGACTTTGCACCTGCGGCACCTCAACGGCCATGCAGCTCTGCCGTCCACTCGTAAGTGGACCAGCCCCTGACTCGAGCATAAATTTCTCTTGGGCACTTTGGAAAATAAACAAATCACACAATAACCCTGAGGTAGAAGAGGTACCTAAGTACAGGAAAAAAACTCGGACTCAGCTGTGACCTATCTTTATTCACACTGGGAATGGGAAGAAGGACGCGGAGCCATGTCTGGGGAAGTGGGATGGTGCTTTTCAGATCCTTCGGGTTGATCCACCTGACAGCCATTTCTAACTCCCTCTCCCTATCTCCCCACACTATTCTCCCTTGGCTGGAAAGGCTAATTACCTGCTTTCCAAGTTTTTCTTGTATCTATGAGTGACCAAGAAACTGTTCTAGTTAATGATCTGCAATCACAAATCTACTAAGGGTTCCCACAGAAGCTTTTTCTTTACACACATTGAAGCCTGGAGCTGCAACAGTCACACTGCAAACATGAATCAAAATAAAATATGTGTAAGAGCCTGAGTAACGTGTGATGTATATTAGCCACGGCCCCAACTCTGGACACCCTACCTCTAGACTTACTAAGTGAAATCTGTTACTTTATGGCTGAAAGCAATGAAGAATTGTTATCTAACACACAGTATATGTGGTTAAAGGCTCTCATTCTCTAAGGTACAAAGTCAATAGATGATGTCTAAAAGTGTAAAAATCAAGAGAGAACATGTCAAAGCACATTACTTAGAAACATGACAGGAAGTACCTGAAGCCAGCTGAAGGGACCAAAACTGGATACCACTATGCAGTGAGAACTGGGGACAGAGGAACAGGGGATTGCTATTTTTCATTATAAGCCTTACAGCAAGGCCTCTCAACATCAGCACTGCTAACAGGCTGGGCGGATGGTTCTGTGCTGTGAGGGGCTGCCCTGGGCGCTGGCTAGCTGTGTCCACGGCCTCGGCTCATTACATGCCAGGAACAACGCCCCTTTTCCCCAGTTGTGACAACCAAAAATGTTTCCCACCATTGCTAAATGACCTTGGGGCAAAATTGCCTCTAGTTGAAAACCACTGCCTTTCAGCACTATTTTTAAAATTTTAAATCATACTGTAAATGTATTTAAAACTAAAACTAAATTAAAGATAAAGAGAGAATGGAAAGAGCTAAACTGGAAACCGCCACGTGTTGTTTCTCCCTTCAGACGCTTCTCACTCTCCTTAAATGAGCCCCCCCGGGCCTAAGAATCCCACAGCCCCTCTCAGGCGAGCAGAGGCACGACAGAGACACTTACCACCCAGAAATGCACACTCGTAGTGGCTGCAGGTCTTGTTTGTGCTTTGAAGGATAAGGGTATTGCCAGCCCCTTCCCGCGATACTTGAAAAACCTCATTCAGAGGTATTAAAGTAATTTTTTCACTTTCTTTATCAAAAAATTTTTCAACAGCAACTCCAAAGCATGTGTTGATGGATAACACAGTAAGCTGGTCATTAGCAGCTTGAGGTTTGGCTGAATATGCCAAAGTGAAGCGGCCAAACCTGGCCTGGTTCAGCCCTCCAAATGTAAATGAAGTGTTCTGGCTTGCTCTATATACCACGTTTTTGTAGCTGTCATCACAAGATCGTCTCAGCAACTGCAGGGCTCTTGTTAGGTAAAAATGAAGAGCTTTGAATTGGAAGCTATAGATATAATCTTTTCGAGACTGGCCAGCCATCATCACAGCTTCATTGAAGAGAAGGTAGAAGGGAGTTTGCTCGTGGGCTTCAGAAATATATGCCATGAGGGCTATTCCATGGTTATCCTTAAAACTCACAGGGAGAGAGAGCTGGGTCTTTCGGGCTTCCCATTTGGCTTTTGCACTTTCCCACACGGTATCTAAGAGCTGGTGGCTCACTTTTTCCTCCTCGAGCAGTCTGGAAACATGCTTGAGCTCCATCCTGTCAGTACATTTCAGGTATTCATCATCAAATGCGTTATCTGCCATGTCCAACATTTCAGCCTTCACCTTCGAAGGAAAAGGAAATTAATACTCTTGAAATGAGATATTTAGTGAATATCATTTTCTCTCACATTACTACCCCTGCCCTCTCATGCCCTGCCAAGAATCTCTCCTTACTTATAACCAACTATGGATATGTTTTTAGGTAGGAAGTATATTCCATTGCTACTGATGACTTTCTCAGTGTGACATTTATTTGTAAGAAATGTCAGTGGGTAAAAGATATGGGTAGGATTACACCTGTAACTCACTTATCTGGTGGCACAGAGGAAAGAATAATGAGTGTGAAATTAAAGAACTGGGTGGCAATCCTGGCTCTGAGCAATATCTTGCCTAGATGCTTCTCAAAACTTCGAGACTGTTGGGAATTTAAAATATCATATGTAAAATATTGTATATGATAGATAACACATAATGACAAATATTACCCCTTTTCCTTTGAGAATGCCCCCTCCCTTGTCCAGATGGCTTGGACAGAACTGATTTTACACTCTCCACCAAGAATATAAGTGATCCAAGCCTAGCAATCAGAACACTCCCTGAGGGGGAAAAAAGATCTTTCTTCCTATAAAACCACAAAATCTAAAGATTATTTATTTATTTTGAGACAGATTGTTTGTTTATTTATTTCTGTTGCCCTGGGTAGAGTGCCACGGTGTCATAGCTCACAGCAACTTCAAACTCTTGGGCTTGAGAGCTCCTCTTGCCTCAGCCTCCTGAGTAACTAGGACTACAGGTGCCCACCATCATGCCTGACTTTTTTTCAGAGATGGGGTCTCGCTTTTTGCTCAGGCTGGTGGTCTTGAACTCCTGACCTCAAGTGATCCCCACACTTTGGCCTTCCAGAGTGCTAAGATTACAGGTGTGAGCCACCACACCCAGCTGAGGCTCATATTGACTTGGGGCTTCCAATGGTTAAGTTTTAGTCCAATGGGGAATCCTATCTGAAAATAAACCAACAAAGAAGGGTTTTGCAGAGCTAAGAGGCAAGAGAGATGAACCCCTGAAAAATACTTACAGCCTTGAGTCTAGCTGTACCTGAAGACTGCGTTTTTCTCCCTAATTGCTTGAGCTAGTTTGAATTGTGTTTCTGTCATATACAATGGGAAAGGCCTAATGCAGCTCTAAATGACATGTATGTTCACATACAGTAAGAATCAGGGGGGTGGAATATTACTGACACTAATTTGAAGCTGACAAATCTGAGTTCAAATCCCATTTCTGCTACTAACTAGGTATGAGAGTCATTTGACATTTCTGAGCTTCAATATTCATTTAAAAACTGAGAATAAAGTGCAGGAAATAATATCCTAACTGCAGGGTTTCTGTGAGGATTAAATTACATAATGAATGAAGGCAAAGCTCTCACACCTCCATGCCTGGCTCATCAAGCCTTCGACACACTGTGCTGATTTTTTATTATTTCCTGACGGGAATGTGTGTGTTACACTGCAAGTTCTTCGAGGGCAGGATCTGTAACATTTTTATCTTTGAATCCCAAGCACCTAGCACTGAACCTGGCAAAATATTCAAGTGCACTGGCTTACGGATCAAAAATAGAATGAGCAAATTCACCAGAATCCCCAGTGATGGGCTTCTACAAATGAAAGAACAGAGCCTTTTTCTCCACTGCTTTGCATTTGTGTGGTGTATGGCTACCCTAGGCTGCTCAGGAACCTCAGCTGGAGATCTGACAGAGACACTTAGCCAGGAGCTACTAACATTATAATTTTGATGTGAATGCTTCTTTAAAAATATGTGTGTGGGCTCAGCGCCTGTGGCTC
>NW_003852434.1:12404280-12438878 GCF_000181295.1 Otolemur garnettii
AGAGAGAGACTTAAAAAAGCAAAACACAACTTGACCCCATACCCTACCCTAAAAATAGCTCCTCTCCACTATCTCCCTGCTCCCCCTCACAACCATTTTTTTTTTCTCCCTCAACTCCTGAGCTCAAACAATCCTCTTGCCTCAGCCTCCTGAGTCACCGGGACTACAGGTATGAACCACCATGCCGTGTGCAACCAACTTCTTGAAAGAGAAGTTTATCCCTTACTGAAATGACGTTTATCCCACTTCATTTCCCACTTACAGCTCAACCCTCACATCCTGTCCCCACCCCATGACTCCATCCAAGCAGCTCTCACTAACAGGGCATTTCTCCTTAGCCTCCTCTGCAGACCCACCATATTCTAGCTGGCCACTAGATGCTGGAGTTTCTCGAGGCTACTTATTTTCTAACTCTCAACTCTACCCCTAGGTCATCACATACATGCTCACAGTTCCAGTTAGCATTTACACACATACCTCCGACCTGCCCAGTAAGGGCCAGGCCAATCTTTATCAAATGTCTACTCAACACCTCCTCTTGAATGCTCAAGGACCCTTGAAACATAACACATCTAGGACCAAACATATCTTACTTCAACACGACCACCTGGGCCTTATTTAAGACCATCTGCTCATTTGTGAAGTTTTCCTAGATATCTCCTGCTCAGTCACCTTGTGTAACCACTTCACAACGAAGGCCTCACAAACATCTCACCAGTTCTCTCTGTATGCTGGATACTAAGCGCCTGGTAAGTTTTACCTCATTTAATCCTCATGGCAACCTTGTGAAGTAGGTCCTATTGGGGTTGTTACTATCCCCCTTATTTTTAAAAGATGAGGAAACCCAGACAGAGAGAGATCAAGACGTATAAGGAACGGGGATTTGAAACCATGCAGTTTGGCTCCAGGGCCTTGTCCTCTAAAGAATGAGAACATTTCTAGGGATGGAGATCACTGATTTTTATGTCACACTTTCTAAAATGTATAATTTTTGTCTTCATAAAAACCCTCAGAAAAGGTTGGGAAATTATTAAAATCGTTTTACAAATGAGGGAGCTGTGCCAGCATCAGAAACTGCCCCGAGTGCTCTAGGGGAGTCTCTGCCACCCTCGCTCCCCTGGGTTTGTAGGTCAGTTTCTTGATGTGGGAATTTGAGCTTTAAGAGATTAAATCACTGCTGTCTCATAGTCAAGAAAGGCACTTTCCTTTGTAGGACAGAATGTACCAGAGTGCAGCTTGGGCACCAATGCCTGACTTATCTCCAAGACTTCAACATAGTATAAGAAACCAGATCCCGAAAGCACCTCCCACATTCCTCACATCGTATCAGAGTTGAACTCGTATGTTCCTGTCTTTTCCCTAGGCCTCTATCCAGTCTCCAGCTGTCTAATTTTAGACCTCAAGCCTTTTTGGCCAGACACGTAGCTGATTGTGTGTTCTGTACAGTGCGTGCCTTGAAAAGTGAAAAAGCTCACAAATGCCACCACGCCTCAGGGACGACTGAATGAACACTGAGAGTTGGGTACACCAGGCCTGGGGAACAAGCCAATTACACTTCCTTTCTCCTAAAACAAATGCTCATTTGATGAAATTCAATTACTAAAAACTTATTGCAGAAAAGTGGAAATGACCTCAAGGAGAGAAACTGGTTAAACAAATTATGGAGCATTCACAGATCAAATACACTAAAACTATGCTGCAAAACAATATTGACTATGCAAATCAAACCACAATGAGACACCACTTCACACCAGCAGGGTGGCTACAATGATAAAAACAACATCAAAAATGAAAAATAACGAGTAGCACAGGATGCAAAGAAATCAGAACCCCAATACGTGGCTGGTGGGAGTGTGAAAAACAGTGGGCAGCTCCTGAAAAAGGGACGCAAAGTTACCATGTGACGTACCAATTCTCCTCCTAGATAGAACTGAAACAGGTGCTCACGACAGTGAGTAATTCTGCTACCCTGTCTCATGAACTGTAGCCCCCCATTAATTTTCACGTACATACACATCTGTCTATACTATACATAAAAGTAACCTTTACTCTGTAACAATACCAAATAGTGCATTACTTTCAGATACCTCAATAAAGATGATGTGATTATAAAATTTTTTGAAAAGAAAAAAGCTCCATTATGTTCACAGAAAGACGTGCATGTGAAGGTTCCCAACAGCACTACCCACAGTGGCCACACAGTGGGAACAAAGCCACGCCCGGCAGCTGGGGCCGGACGAACACGCCGCGGGGCAGGCAGAGCGCAGGCCTTATCCAGCTGTAAAAGTAAAGTACCGAGTCACGCTGCCACGCGGAAACACCCTGAAAAGATGCTGAGTGAGAAGCCGGACGCAACAGGCCACACAGTGTGTGATCGCATGCAGGTGAAACGTCCAGAATGGGCAGATCAGGAGGAACAGGAAGGAAATGAGCGGTTTCCAAGGAATGGGGGAAGGAGAGGAACGGGGCTTCCTTCGGGGTGATGGGAACGTCCCGCAGTTGCCGGGGGTGAGGGCTGCACCGCACAGTGAATGCACTAACACCCACTGAAGTGTACGCTGTAAAATGGTCAATTTCTATGGTATGTGACCTATGTCTTAGTTGAAGAAAACACTGCATCACAGGCAACAGAGTACATTACAATTCTACGTAAACAATGGATTAGAATATCCAACTCAAAAACATGTAAAATTGTTAGGCATTTTAAAGAAGGCATTTACAATCGGTGTCCCAGTACTGACAGCTAACACTGTGGAGGGGGGATCAAGTGAAACGCCTGTCTCATATTTTACAGAAAAATATGTTACAGAATGCTTAATGATTCAACTACAAATAAAGTCATTAAAGTTATATCAAAAAATGCTGTGAGAAAATGGTCATTATATACTTTAACAAAAACTATGTAACCAAACAATGCAGCATTGTATTATTTGGGAAAAAACACATGATATTTTCAGGATAATCAATGACATAAACCAACAGGTAGCATGATATTAAACTAAAAAGGCAGATACAAAAAATACTGTATAGTGGGTGGTGCCTGTGGCTCAAGGAGTAGGGCGCCAGCCCCAGATGCTGGAGGTGGTGGGTTCTAACCCAGCCCAGTCAAAAACTGCAAAAAAAATACTTTATAGTGTGAGCCCACGTTGATAAATTAAATACAGTACACAGAGCCAAGAAGGCTGTGTGTAGGCAGAGTCTGTCCCTCTTAGTGGAGGGATTAGGGATGATTTTTACTTTCCTCTATTTGTTTAATTTTAGTTTTTTCAACTTTCCACAGTTATCATGTGTCACATCTATAAAATGAAAAATTACAGCTGTTTGTAATAAATTCATTTACCTTTTCTACCTACTTTCATTTCCATCATCCACTCACATAGACACCTCAGGCAATGTTATCGCGAGTTCCCATTCCAGTGACCACGTGCTTCCCATTCCCGACATTACCTGGAAGACGTCCATTAGAATCACGGCTGTCAGCAGCATAGTGACCATTTCAAGATGTCCTTTCTTCATTTTTTTTTTCTAAATTAAAATGAAAAAAATTAATTTAATACACTTTAAAAAGAGGTCTAGGGGAGTATTACAGGATGACAGTGTACGTATTTTCATTCAGGGTGAGAGTGGATACAATGATGGCCAGAAAATGACCATCAATAAATTTATAAAGGCTGCAGGAGCAATCAGGTTTTATCTAGCAGTTGAACCACTTCATCTACAGATGAGGCAATGAAAACTCACAGAACTTAAGTGATTTGTTCAAGATTAAATCTGTCCATTTCCATACTCTTCAGACATGCTGTCTCTCCTGCCAGAGTCACTGGTAGGCATATTTTCTTCCCATCTCTAAATCTCCCTTCAGCATGCACAGGAAATAACATCATCAAACTAAAAAACAGCAGTTTGAAATTGGTCCCCTCCCTCCCAGTTTCTGAGAATCCTCCAGAAACGTGTCCAGGCATATCCGCTCTCCTATCCTGTTTGCAAACTAAATCACGACCACTGGGTGGGCGGGAGGAGATGGTGAGGCCAGCAGAGGTACGAAGCAAAAGAGGTGGCCTCACTCCCCCAAGTCTTCACAGTCCAAAGAAGCCTAAGAGCAAAACGGGGCTCTGCACCACTTCCTGGGCAGAAATGAGGGTCCAAAGAACTGGGCAGGCAGCAAGTCCAGTGGCATTATACAGCTCTGTTGCCCTAATGCCCGACATTCATCCCAGCATTTCCGCTACTGAAAGGGGTAGACAGGAGAGGAAGAGGCCCTCAGCAGCTGCCGCTGTCCTGGAGCCCTTAACCAATTTCATGAACTCAGTAGCAGGCAGCCTGCAGCTCCCTGCACATACCGCCAGCAAATCGCCATCGCTGGAGCTGAACCGGAACCTCTGATCCTACTAATCACCATACTCTGGATTCCGAAAACGGGAGGCACGGCCTAGCGGAAGAGATACAGTCTTCCCTTTTATGGATCATCTTGGCCCTGTCTCTCATCTTTCCTCAGAAACACGTTACTAGCTATACTAAAACACAGCACCAAAACCCTCCTGTTGTGTTAAACTTCCCTTTCTAATGCAGGTGTGGAGCACAGCACATGACAGACAACTGTCACAAGGGTACGTGCCAAGCAAGCTCGGGATCAGGGCCCTCCTGCAACTTCCTCCCCTCCTCAGTCTGAGTGGGGCCACTCAAAGCATTTACCTGGCTTCTGCGCCTGTGGAGGAGGATTAAATGATGCCAGGTCTCAAACTGATTCCCTCTCAGTTGTCGTGAGTGTGTCCTTGGGATAAGATGTGTTGACGCTGAGAGCTGAGACGAGAATGCTTTCTCTTTATATACACTCCCAGCAGACGCTTGGCAGTGGCACATTACCCCACTTGTGTCCTGCTATTTATATCTGGCCCCCACACTATGCCCTGGAACCACTGCTGTTAGCACTTGACATCTCCAAGAGGCTTGTAAAGCCGCAGCGATTCCCTCTGACCACACGGCAGGCTCAGTTCTGAGCCCACAGTCCTGGCTTCTCTCAGAGTCGCTTCCCATACCCAACCCTTTGCCACTGAGATGTCAGGCTAAAGGCCTCCATTCACCTAACTAAGGGGACCTGCTTTGTTCATCACTGGAACAGTGATACCTGTCACCATTCACTCCGCAAGCTGACTGTGCTTCGGGTCCTGCTCAGCTGCCGGGCACACAACAAGCAGAAGGAAGTTCTGAGCCACACACGTGGGCTGATCAAAGCCAAGCCCGTGCGTACTCAGCCAGAGCGACGTGTGAGGGCCTGAAGTGTGGACAGACCCGGGGGAGCACTGAGGAGCAAAGGTCAAAGCCTGTCACCACGGCACTCATCTGAGCAGGGTGCACATGGTCAGTAACTGAAACGCTGAACAACACTCAGGGCTCACAGACTATGGATTAAAACCCCCATAATGCCCCAGGAAAGTCACACACATGTGCATCAAAATGCATTCAAAGAAATATTGATAGTAGTAACTGTTCATAAATAGCCCAAACCAGAAAACTGTCCAAATGCCCATCAAAGTAGAACAGACGAATTGTGGCATCTTTATATAGTGGAACTGATGTCCCCAGCACTGAAAATGAACAAACTCCAAGCACAATGCAGGGAAATCAATACTGTTAACAATGCAGGGAAATCACACTGGTGCAATGTTGAGCAAAAGAAAAAAGACACAAAAACATCTACACCATGGGACTTAATTTACATAGCGTGCAAAGTCAGGCAAAACACAGCTACACAGCAGAGTCAGAACGGTCACCTCGGGTGTGGTAGAAACTGGCAGGGCCTCCAGAAGACCATCTGGGCCGCTGGTCTGGACCACTGGTCTGGACCGCTGGTTAGGTTGTTTTTGTTACACAAGCCAATTACTGATGTAGTCGGGCTGTGAAAACTCAACAAAGTCTATACTTAAGATATGTATATTTTCCTGTACACACTAATATATTACTTGAGTGAAACTTTTTTTTTTTTTTTTTTTTTGAAACAGAGTCTCAAGCAGTCACCCTGGGTAGAGTGCCCTGGCGTTCCAGCTCACAGCAACTTCAAACTCTTGGGCTTAAGCGATTCTCTTGCCTCAGCCTCCCAAGTAGTTGGGACTATGGGCGCCCCCCACAACACCCGGCTATTTTATTGTTGTTGCAGTTGTCTTTGTTGTATTAGATGGCCTGGGCCAGGTTCGAACCCACCAGCCTCGGTGTATGTGGCCAGCGCCCTACTCACTGAGCTACTGGCACCACCTTGAGTGAAACATTTTAAATTATCATAAAATATACCCATATTTCCAAGAGTCTGCTGTACTCTTTAGACCTTCTAAGAGTCCCAAACCCTTCCCACCTCACTGGCTAAGTAATCTAAGATTAAATACACAGAGTAAACTTCCAAAATATATATATATTTTTAAAAATTGGCTATAAAGAAAAAAGAGGGTTTGTACATGTCTCAGGCTCACACTGACCTGCCTTTAAGTCCCAGGCATGGAGGACTTTCTCTGCAGAAAATGAGGTGGTGGGATTTTCCTTTCTTTGGGCCCCTACACCTGTCAGATTTATCTATTTATGTGGGTATTACACAAAAGATTGAGTTCACCTAAAAGAACAAAACTGGATGAAGTTCAAGACAAGTTTCGCCTTGTTCATCCTTAATATGGTTTTGTTCCTTTCCAGTTTTTTATTCTAGTTTTTGACTCTCAATTTCTTTCATTCATTATTCAACAAATATTTGAGTCCTTATGATGTGCAAGGAACTGTTTTAGGTTCTGAGGGTACATCAGTTAACAAAATAAACACCTTGCCTGTGTAAAGTTTATAGTCTCATAGCAGGAAGCAGTCAAATAATAACTAATAGAAATAATATTAGTCAAATAATAACTAATAGAAATAAATACATCAGAATGTAGTAAGTGCTAAGTTTGGGGGGTTATTTTGTTTTTAGTAGCACAAAGGAGATTAGGAGTACATGCAATTTAAATTGGATGGTTAGGAAGGACTCAGTGAAAAGGTGACATTTGAGCCAAGACTCAAAGGAAATGAAGACACCAGCCACGAGGGTCCCGGGGGCCAAGCAGAGGGAACAGAAGTGCTAACGCCGTCAAGCGAGAGAAGGCCTAGTTTTACTTGAGGAATAGCAAGCAGGCCAATGTAGCCGAATAGAAGAGGAAACAGAAGACAGAAAGAAGAGAGGCAGACAGGTAAATGGTGTGAGTCTTCGGAGGCATTGGAAGAACATCAGCTTTCATTCTAACAGCAAATCACAAGCGTCAACTGAGGTATGATGAGCTTCTTACTAGAAAGGAGAACTTTATTTCTCATAAAGGGCATTGTGGCCTGCAGGTGGCCATTTTGACAGCCTGCAGGAGCCAGAAACAGGATAAAGGGAACAGGAATTTATCAGAGCAACTGAGCTTCATTCTGCTTCACGGTCCTGTGTTCAGAAAACGACATTAGCATGATATGAGGGTGGAGTTTTGGCCCTCTGAGGTCACAAGGTGAAGCAGAGAACATGAAGGCCCCCCGTGCACAGCCTCCACAGATTGGCCAGAACCACTCCCTGGTCCAGTGTTTTCTTGTCAGGAAGGAATGTTAGTCAGTTGTGTTGAAACCACAAAAGAGAGGAGCAGCACTAGATGGTTAAAGCCTTTCCAAAGGGCTGGTTCTGTTTAGCCCTCAGGGAAGCAATCTCATGGGTTAGTGAGGGAGGGTATAACAAGGTGTGTCTGACCACTGGTCCTGTCATGATAGGGAGTTCAGTTCTGAGGTTCCTTTGGGGTCCCCTTGGCCAAGAGGAGCCTATTCAGTTGGGGGGAGGGGCTCAGAAGTTTACTTCTCACAAGGTTGTGGGCAGAGGTATGACATGATCTGAACCATTTTCTAAGAGCATTAACTCATCCTGTTATGCTGAGAATGGTCTGTATGGTGAAAGCAGGAAGAACAATGTATAGGTTATGATAATGCAGAGATTACGGCAGCTTGAACCAGGATGGGAGCAGTACAGGTGGTGAGACAAGGATGCGTGTGGATGTGTTGTTGTTGCTGGAGAGGTGGTAAGAAGCGGACGTGTGAGTGTTTTTGTTGTTGGCTGGCTGGTTGTCAGAAATAGAGCACTTTTATTTGAGCTTGTTAATTAAATTTGGAAGATTAAAGAGTATTCCCTGATATAAAGAAAAGTAACTGAGTTCTAAAAGCTACTATATTTTTAAAAATTTAATAATACAAGAAGTAAATGAGAATGATCTATAAACAACAATTTATTATATAATTAAAATGTCTGACATTAAATTCAGGATTGATTTCAGGGTGAGGCAATAGGACGCCCTAATAGACTGAATGTGTGCTACATGAGAAGGAGGGGGTAGAAGACAGTTCCTAGATTTTTAGCTTAAATAACTAGAAGAGTGGAGTTATCCCTCACTGAAATAAGGAAGACCGTGCACAATAAGTATCCTGTAAGTCAGAGGAAGTAAAGTATTCAGGAGAAAGGAAAGCTCCAAATGCCTCTAACTGCCAACACATGGAGGCAGCCCAAGTGCCCATGGATCCATGAATGGATTAACAAATTACAGTATATGTATACCATGGAATACTATGTAGCCATAAAAAAGACGGAGACTTCACATCTTTTACGTTTACCTGGATGGAGACGGAACCCATCTTCTTAGTAAAGTATCTCAAGAATGGAAAATAAAGCATCCAATGTACTCAATACTACTATGAAATCAACATATAATCACCTACACATTCATATGAATGGCAAAGCATAACTACAGTCCAGAAAGTAGAAGGGAAAAGGAGGGGGGGGAGGGGGGACATGGGAGAAGAAAGGGCATTTGAGGGGACCTCACCTAATGTGCATGATGCAGTGATACACTTCAAAACTATTAAGAAATGAGTGTAATTGTGATGGATGTGTTACTTAGTTCAGTGTAAGCATTTCACATTGTATATTGAAATAGTACCCTGAACCCCATAAATGCATCAATGTACAAAGTTATGATTTAATAAAAAAATTAAAAAATTAAAAAAAAAACCAAATGCCTCTGACGAGTCCAGATGAGGCCTGGCCACTGTGGAGAACACTGCCAGCCCTCTAAAGGGGGTGATGGAGCAGCAGGGATGAAGCCTGGCTACCACGGTGTGAGAGAGAACAGAAAGAGGAGGAATCAGAGACAGTCAACACCCCCCAGCCTTTCAAGGAGTTCTGTAAAGAATAAAAAGGAATGAGGCAGTAGCTTTATGGGAGGGCTGGGGAAAAAAGAAGAGTATCTAAGAGAAGGATGTTTTAAAGATAAAATATAATAGTACATTTGGATATGTTTTCTGTACAGATGGGAAAAGACTGATAATACAGAAGAGAAAGGAGACAGACTGGACAAATGTCCCTGAGTAGGCAAGAGGGGATGGGACACGGTATACAACCAGACGAAGTGGCCTTTGGTAAATGCAGGGTCGGTCCATCTGAGCAGAAGGAAAGGCACTGTACTGGCAGATACTGGAAAGGAGAGGATGGGATGGAATTAATTTCTAATCGCTTCAATTCTCTCAAAAAAGTGATAATAAATGATAAAGGTTGAAGTGGTAAAAATCTGAAGAGGTTGGAGGAAGAACGAAATATTCATCTAGAAAAGTAGAAGAGTGAATGCAGCATGACTCCGGGCTGCATTAAGGGTCCACTTGAATTGCAATGAAACCACTGGAGACCCCAGCACGGTGGCTCACACCTGTAATCCTAGTACTCTGGCAGGCTAAGGCAGGTGGATGGCCTGAGCTCAGGAGTTAAAGATAAGCCTGAGCAAGAGCAAAACCCTGTCTCTACTAAAAACAGAAAAACTAGCTGGGTGTTGGGGTGGGCATCTTGTAGTCCCAGCTACTCAGGAGGCTGAGGCAAGAGAATTGCTTAAACTGAGAGTCTGAGATTGCTGTGGGCTAAGATGTCACTGCACTCCACTCAGAGTGACAGAGTGCTTCTTGTCCCAAAAAGAAAACCACTCACGAAGTTTGTGTTTCTTTTCCAATTACATTCAGTTCTATGCATAGATGCAGAATAAGAGAAATTGGACTGAATCAATGTGTAGCTTTTCCAAGCAAGGAAAGGATTAATTTTTTTATTTAAGGACTGATTATAGGCAAAAGATTTGTATTGACCCTTCAGATGTCAGTTAAACAAGCAGGAAAAGTTCAACATCATTGGCCATCACAAAATGCAATTTAAACAACCACCATACACCCACTAGAACGGCTAAAATCAAAGACTGACAGCATCAGATGCTGATGCTGATGCGGAGCAGCTGAGCGTGTACCCTGCTGGTAGGAATATTCACCAAATGGTACAACCGCTTTTGAAAACAACCTGGCAGTTTTAAACACATGAACCCGTATTTGAAACATACATGCTTACCGTAAGAACCAGTAATCCTACTCCCAGGAACTTACCTTCAAGGGAATTAAAATGCACACTTGTATTCAAATGTTCACAGCAGCTTGACTCAATAATAGTCAAAAGCTAGAAACAAAGCAATGACCACCAACTGATAACTGGATAAACAAACAGAATACAACTCAGTGATTAAAAGGAACAGAATTCCTCAAAATGCTAAACACAGAGTTACCATATGAGCCAGCAATTCTACCGCTAGGCATATAAATGAAATATATTTCACAAAGCAATACTATGTATAACAGCCAAAAGGTGGTTCTATATTTCAACTCAAATGTCCATCAGAAGTTCTAAAAATGATTTCAGTGATGGCTGAACAACTCTGTAAAACCACTTAATTGTAACCACGCCCGTTTAGTTGTCTATTTTAAATGGGTGAATTGTATGGCACTACGTATGTGAATTATCTCTCAAGAAAGCTTTAAAAAGAATGAACCATTAATACATGCAATTAACAGAGGTAGAAGGGAACTTTTGGGGGTGGTGAAATGTTTTATGTCATGATTGTGATGGTGGTTACATGATGATACACGTTTGTCAAAAGTCATAGAACGTACATTTCAAATTGGTGAACTGTAGTTTATTTACATAATCATACCTGAATACAGCTGATTTTGAAAAGCAACAACAAAAATTCTCCTGCTCACATTCTCCTTGAGCTGTCTTTGTGTACCCCATGGCTATGCATCCCAATTTGGAGACCCCTACAGGAAGGCATCTGTAACATAAGGGCCACGGAACAGGCGAAAAGCGCGCTGGTCCTTCAAACGCACCTGGGACTGTGAGGAGGGGAGTACAGGGCCCATGTATCCCCGAGACTGGAGGCCAAGGCAGAACATTACTGTGGTGAAAGCAAACTGCCATCGTCCAAAGAGCAAGCGGGATCAGATACGTCAGTGCAGGTCACAGACCACTGGAGGTCAGTACCAGACCAGGATACCTCTCCTGCAGTGGCAGGGCTGAGACTGCTACGTGGCTCTTAGAAGGAGAACAGACAAGGAGAAAGGAATTCCGAGCTTGACGAATATTTATTTAAAAAACACAGTTCTGGCTCAGACTAAGTTTTCATCGGCAGGATTAGTGCTTCTACCATTCCCAGATGCAGGTTTGTGAGCTAAGCTGACGTTCAGTGTAGAGAAATATAATTTCCTTTTTTGCACGTGGTTTCCCATTGACATTGTGGCACTCTGAAAAAAACCGTAGTTTGTTCTCGGTCGGCTCTAGCTGTTAGTTTGGACATTTACTGGCAACTGCTGGCTCAGTAACTCAGTACCCTCTACGGATTTGGGGTGCGTGCTGCTATAGTCTCCCATCCTCGCCTCTTGGCAGTGGATAATCTAAAGACAATTTCTAAGCCCTCTCACCCTGTTAATGGTCTTCCCACAGACTCGAGACGAACTGCCTTGCCCTTGATGGGCATCTGGACAGATCATAACTTGGTTTGTGCTCTGGTTACTTTCTCTAAGCCCAAACAGAAACCTGGAAAATTCCATTATGACAACTTTGTTTTGTAGAAAACTAGAAAGGAGGGTCACAGCTCACCCTCTCTCAAATAACTCTGCTACTGTGCTACTTCCAATTTGTTAAACATGGTGCTTTTGTAATAGACATTGAAATTTCTCCAGTTTGACCAAGGAGAGGCAAGGGAGAGAATCTCAGCAAGTCACTGAAACATATCAGGGTATTTCTAAACTCTCTTATACATCAACCCTTTCCAGGGTTTTAGTCCAGAGGAACTAGGATACAGGAGTCTGATTTCACTCGTACCTTCTTTTCTCTGTTGCAAAGTCAAGTCTTCCACTGCCAGTTCTTGCTGCTGGGGAGTTTCCTGGATGCTATTTATTCCTCTCCTATCCTATGGACCACACTGTCCTGGCATCATCTACATTCTCCTTACTTTAGATCACTAATAACAATCTTAAAAGTGAGAGCTCGGCTCCCATAGCTCAGTGGTTACGGTGCCAGCCACATGCACAGAGGCTGGCGGGTTCAAACCCAGTCTAGGCCAGCCAAACAACGACAACTGCAACAAAAAAACAGCTGGGTGTAGTGGTGGGCACCTGTAGTTCCAGCTACTTGGGAGGCTGAGGCAAGAGAATTGCTTAACCCCAAGAGTCTGAGGTTGCTGTGAGCTGTGACACCATGGCACTTTACCAAGGGTGACATAGTGAGACTCTGTCTCAAAAAAAAAAAAAATCTTAAAGGTGATAAAGAATACTGACAGACTTTATAGAAGAAATGAAAAACATACCAATTATTTTCAAAATAATGCAGTTTATACCTATCGTATTTAATGTATTATTATACTTTATTAGATTTAATATATTGATGCTACATAATGCAATATAATATTAGGATATATTAAAATAGTATATATTATCCTAATGTAATATATTATTATATTTGTGGATGTGCCCCTATTGGTATATTTTAAGCCTTTGGGCTTTAATTCTCAACTTTTTTCCCTATTCCGGGGGAGACATAATTCTCATTAAAGACAATGAATCACCACAGCAGTGATTTCAAAGAGAATGTGTGTGCTACATGCGTATGTATGTGTGTTTGGGGATCGTAAGTGGGAGTGTGGGAGGCCCATTATAAGAAAAATACTGATTCCCATCCGGGGCCAGTCCGTGAGTTCTCCCTGTGCCTGCATGGGTTTTCTCTGGGTCCTCTGGTTTCCCCTGTGTCCCAAAGACGTGCACATCAGATGCGCTGGCATGTCTAAATAGTCCCCGTGAGTGGAGGTATGTATGAATGCACCCTATAACACGATGACATCTCCAGGGTTGGTTCCCACCTTGTGCCATGAGCTGGGATAGGCTCTAGCCACTAGAGAACTTGAACTAGATTACGTGGGCTAGAAAAAAATGAATACAAATTATAGCAAAATAAAAATTCAATAAGTATGCAATAACCATACAAATGCATAACAATAACTGATATGGTACAAAAGTACTCATAAGCCCACCACCTTTGTGATTTTTTTTTTTTTTGAGACAGAGTTTCACTATGTTGCCCTCCGTAGAGTCCCATGGCGTCACAGCTCACAGCAACCTCAAACTCTTGGGCTTAAGCGATTCTCTTGCCTCAGCCTTCCAAGTAGCTGGGGCTACAGGCACTTGCCACACGCTCAGCTATTTTTTGGTTGTAGTTGTCATTGTTGTTTGGCAGGCAGGGGCTGGATTTGAACCTGCCACCTCTGGTGTAAGTGGGTGGTGCCCTAGAGCTGAGCTACAGGCACCGAGCCAGTAATTGTTTTTGAGAAGGTGATCCTAACAATTTTTGCTTTGCAAACACTTATTCCTTGATTTTACCCACCACTAGTCAAAAATTTACCAAAAATTGCATAATTAGGGTGGCACCTATGGCTCAGTGGGTGGGGTGCTGGCCCCATATACCAAGAGTGGTGGTTTCAAACCCGACCCCAGCCAAACAGCAACAAAAAATAGCCGGGCGTTGTGGTGGGCGCCTGTAGTCCCAGCTACCTGGGAGGCTGAGGCAAGAGAATCACCTAAGCCCAGGAGTTGTAGGCTGCTGTGAGCTGTGACACCACACTCTAACGAGGACTAAAAAAAAATTGCATAATTATCTTACCTGTTTTATTAATCTTTCTTAAATGTATGCATAGCTCACATACATAGAAATGTTTCAGGTCTTTATGTAGAAGTTTGGTGATATATTTGTGACCAGAAATATACCATAGGACATTAACTCAGCCTGTGGTAAAACCGGTTTCATTGTATGTCATTTTGCTTAAAGTCAGTTTCTCAGAACCTGCTGACAATGTTCAGTTAGGATTCACTGTACGATATTTCAAAAGTAACTCCCTCAGAAACTTCTCATATGTCCCCCATAATATATGTCAACATGTATTTGTATCTCCTAGAAGGCTTAGCGTGTCTTTCATACTCGGAACACTGCAAACTGTTGATGAAATAGGGAAAGGGAGGGATGAAAAGAGGGCAGAAGGAAAATCCGCAGTCTCACCGGGCTTAGGATTCGCAGGACGGATATCAGGAGGAGCAGCGCAGGAAATCCTGGGTCATTAAGGGCAACACAGTAGGCCAAACGTGTCCACTTCCTTGGGAAGGAGCATTACTCATAAGGATTTTCCAGAGAGATCCAGTCACTTGAATTTATAATTTTAGCTTCATTGAACCCTTTGGTGAACTATGACTTGAAGCCACATAACCACAGGACTCAGCAAGCTTATACTGTGGGACCTGTCTCACACACACACACACACACACACGCACGCACCCTCACAAGTTCACATACAACACTGTGTGCCAGATCACAGCGTTCCATGTCAGTGCTATAGTATTTGTCCATTAACTTTATTTTCATCACTATTGTGTTAGGAACCCTTGTGAGTGGGAAGAATTAAATTATTGGGTGAACATTTCCTAAGTGCTGGATGGAAACCATGGCCAAGTGATTTGTGACTCTTCTTGCTAACCTGTTACCGTGTTCTTACAAACCTTTTTTTGCAGCTCTACATTTTGCCCCAGAAATTCTTACTTCATTGAAATCTATAGTTAGCCTTTCTTATATTACTTAAATCAGATAAGCTAGTTGATTGTTAAATCTAGGCCCATGGGTACAGTGACGCATGCCTGTAATTCCAGCTACTCTGAAGGCTGGCTGAGGTGGGAGTATTTCTCGAGGCCAAGAGTTTGAGACCAGCCTGGGCAACACGATGAGACTCCATCTCAAACCAACAATGAAAACAGGTTCTCAGAGACACTCAAGTGTCTTCTCCTAGATTGCTGTTACCTTTTCTCCTTCGAAGTACTTCATGAGCACAAGAAACCTCCTGTTTTACTAATGTTATATACCAATTTTTGGTTTTCTGCTTTACTTAATATCATCATTATTCTCAGCCAGGTTCCACACATTCCAGTGTGCCAGAATCTGGTCTGAAAGTGTTGGGAGTATCCTTTACAAAGAATGGAACTCACATAAAATTATATGCAGTATTATAATACTTCATAGTAGCTATTATTTTTGCTTTTACTGTACTTTTTATTGTTCTTTTAGAATGTATTCCTACTTATTTTTTTCTTTTCAGAGACAGAGTCTTGCTTTGTCACCCAGGCTGGAGTGCAATGGTCCAACCATAGCTCACTGCAACTTCAAACTCCTGGGCTTACACTACCCCTCTGCCTCAGCCTCCTGAGTAGCTAGGACTACAAGTACATGCCACCATGCCTGGCTAACTGTTAAAATATTTTGTATATATGTATCTTGCTATGTTGCCAGGCTGTTCTCAAGTTCATGACCTCAAGTGATCTGCCTGCTATGGCCTCCCAAAGTGCTAGGATTATAGGCATGAACCACTATGCCCAGTCTTCCTCCCATTTATGAAAAAAAAAAGTTGCCTGGTGTGGTGACATGTACTTATATTCCCAGCTACTTGGGAGGCTGAGGCAGGAGGATCCAGTTTTGCTGTGTTGATTTGGTGTCTGCACTACATTCAGCATCAATCCAGCAACTGTCCAGGAGTAGGAGACCAACAGGTTGCCTAAGGAGGGGTAAACCAACCCAAGTCAGAAACTCTCATTCTGTTCAGTAGTGGGATCACACTTGGGGACAGCCACTGCACTCCAGCTGGGGCAACACGCAAGGTCTTGAGGCTGTATGACAGCCTCCAGCGTGTCCTTCAGAAGATCCCAGAAGAAACTGTTATTACAGAGGGTGACGGCTCCATGTCTGCTGCTGCCCCTGAAGACCTTCCAGTGGGGTAAGATGTTGGGGTGAAGACAGTGAGACTGAGGACTCTGACCCTGTGCAGGCCTAGGCTAATGTGTGCATTTGTGTTTTTAACACAAATGTTTATAGAGGAATATAACACAAATATTTAAAGAGAAAAAAGCTTATAGAATAAGGATATAAAGAAAGAAAATATTTTTTCAAACCATACAGTGTAGTGAGTAACACTTAAAATACAAACACAGGAGTCAAAAAGTTAAAAAAAATTAAAAGTTCATAACGTAAAGTAGTCACAGTAAGCTAAGGTTATGACTGACGGTTACTCTTATAAATTTGGTAATGCCTCAGTGTGCAGTGTTTATAAAGTCTACAGCAGTGCACAGTAACATCTTAGGCCTCCACTCACCACTCCCCGACTCCTCCAGAGCAACTTCGGGTCCTGGGAGGGCCCCTCAGGGTCAGTGCCCTGTGCAGGACACTATTTTTTACCTTTTTTAAATTTTTTTGGAGACAGAGTCTTGTTGTGTTACACATTTGCTTCTTTTGTCTTTCAATATAGGGGTATTAGAAAATTTAAAATTACATACATGGCTTATAATGTATTTCTTTGGACAACTGGCTCAACTGAGCTAGAACAGGAGGTCTGCTTGCTGTGTATGAGGAAAACCAGGAGGGCTCAGAGGTAAGTGTGAATGGAACCAAGAACGACTGAAATTGCAAGGCTGGAGGTAGAATTAATGTCTGAAATCAATACCTGTTGTCAGAATTTTCTAGGGCACTGTTTGGCTCTAAAATTGTGGCAATGTACTGTAACATGCCACAAGGAAGGATAGTAGTTAGAAAGGGCGACAGTTAGTCCTCAGTGAAGTCCAGGCAGTCAGCAGGACGAAGGGCCTCCAAAGAGAAGACTAACCCAATCCCCGATTCTCTCCACAGAGAGACCCTGGGGTAGAGCCAGGCCAGACTTTGTCCATAAACCTTCATTCATATAGTCTCCAGTCTCTCTGGTTCAGTATCTCTTCACATCCAAGTTTGCTTCTCCTCAAGTGTTGTTATCCATATTTCTCTCCATATAATACAAAAATGACTAAGAGATTTAAAAAGAAAACAATGGGATGGGAAATCAGTTACTGTCCTTCACTTATCAGTCGTGAGGTATTCAAAGTAACCAAAATAGGAACTTGTGGATTGAGGAGACAAAACAAAGGTAAACAGGATCTGATTTACTGATGGAAAAGTCCCTGTGGAAGCTGGGTCTTCCTAAAGAAGGGGGAAAGGAGGAAACACTTTTACTGCTAGCTCTGTTTTCTTCTTAAATACATGGAAGTGACACTCGGACAGAGGTGAGCATGTTACATAACACGGATGCAGCCACAGCTGAAGTTGTGATCAAGAGTTTCATTAGTAACTCTTTTCCCGAGGTTGGAAACCCCCATGAAGTAACTATTGTTGGAACATCAAACTAAAAAGAAAACTGAAGATAACTTAATGCTTTTTAACATAACTTACTCTTTCCCGCAACAGGAAATTCTAGCTTTTACAAATGGGGAAGCAAAACTCAAAGGGGTAGCCCCCTTTGCAGACAAGAGCTGTGGATGGCCGAGCGCATCCAGTAGCTTTCTCACATGTGTCCGGCCGCCCACACTCAGCTTCCACTTCTGAAGTGACTCCTCAGTGAGCCCCATCTACGCCTGCCCCAATACCAAACTCAAAGGCTCTCCTTCACTTTCACAGAAAACTGACAAAAGGCTCCCCTTCAACCATCCCAGAAACACTGCTGTCTGAAATTGTCTTTACAGTATCTAGGGAAAGAGCCTCTAAAAACTGACATGGAAACCCACTTCTGTGGCTCACACCCTTTACACTTTCTGGCATTCTTCTCAATCTTTAACAAACATTTACTATACAGGTGCCTGAAACACCACAACGGGGCTGGGGGGACTTATGGTACATAGGGAGAGGATCCCACAAAACTAAAACTGCAACGTTGTGAGGCAAGGACAGCGTCAGGAATATACATGGGTGCCAGGGTCCATTCAGGAGGGGCACCACCCCAGCCTAGGTGGGGGGAGGCCTGATAAGAAGTGACGATTCAACTGAAGTTTGCAGGAAAAGTAGGGCTTAGGTAACACAGGAAGGAGGGAATCCAGGCAGATATGAAATTATTTACAAGATACCGATGGCAGAAAAGGACGGAGAGATGGAGAGGTTCAAGAAAATGCAAGCTAGTCAACATACCTAGGGGACCTGCTATGTATTAAGAAGCAGAGTGATTCAAAGCTAGGAAGGGAAACCGTGCTGGGTCATGAAGAGCTGAGCCGTCATGCTGAGAAACTGGAATCTGGCCAGGCTCTGTGCCTCATGCCTGTGATCCTAGCAATTTGGGCGCCAACGTGGGAGGACTGTTTGAGCCCAGATGTTTGAGATTGCAGTGAGCTATGATGACATAATTGTACTCTAGTCAGGACAACACAGAGAGACCATCTCCAAAAAGAAAAAAAAAAAGTTGTTGGGACTTTACTGAAATGGCAATGAGAAACCACGAGGAAGAGGAGAAACTTATAGAGCCAGACGTCTGAGCAAGATGTTCTGCAGCTGCAGGTGGACCCTCCGGCAATTCCTCCACAGGCGCTCCTTGCGGAGAAAGCCCAAGCCCATGGCGATCCTTAGGCTCGTAGTCATTGTCTAATACTCCCCTCACCTGTCCTGTGCTGTCTCAATAAAAGGCTACTGTGAAGGTTGCTCGGGGCTACCCTGCAATCAAGGTTAGCCCGCCTCCCACAAGCTTGTACTTCTAATCCGCTTCACCCCTGGTTCCTTCCTGCGGGGATCTAGACCTGGGCCATAGGGGCCCTCGGGGTTGCGACAAAACTTCCTCAGATTTCAAAGGTCACTTTTATAAAGAAGGATGAATTATCAAGAAGTTTTAACCAGAGGCAAGAGAGGTACTGGGAGATTACTGGACAAATCCAAGTGAGGAGATGTGGGAGCCTGACCTAATCAAACCATTAACAGACCTGGAATCAAAAAGGTTGGCAAAAATGACATAGGGTACGATGGGTAGAGAAATAGCATGAGAGAAAAGAAGGAGTTTAAGTTGATGCAAAGGTTTCTAGCTAAGGTCTCTAATAGACAGGAGCAACAGCAGTCAAGATAAGAAATATGAGGCTGGGGGGAAAAGTTTCCTCAACATAATGAGTCTGAGGTCCCAACAGGAAATCACAGAAGGCAGCTGAATTCACAGTGCAGAGAAAGGTCTGAGATGGTAATTCACACGTGACAGTCACTCATTAAATTCATTTTCTATTATTGCTATGACAAAAAATCGTGACTTAAGAGCTTAAAACAATGCAAATGCATTATGTTAGGGTTCCTAGGTCAGAAGTCCAGCAGAGGCCTCTCCAGGATAAATCAAGGTGATGGCAGGGCTAAGTTACTTACTAGAAGATCTAAAAGAGAATCCGTTTCTTTGTTCATTCAGGTTGTTGGCAGAATGAAGTTCCTTGAAGATGTAAGATTGAAGTCTCCAGTTCTCTGGTGACTGTCAGCTGAGAGCGAGTCACAGATTCTAGAGGCCTCTCGCACTCCTTTGTTTGTGGTCCCCTCCCTTCATCCTCAAAGCCACAAGGAGCCCAGCGGAGTCCCCCTCACACCTGAATCCCTTGGGCTTCCCTTTCTACTACATCCTGAGAAACTGGAGGTTTTATCTTCCTTTTCCACTTTTAAGTGCCCATGTGATTACACTGAGTCCTCCCAATGCGTATGTGTATTTTAAGGTCCCCAACCTTAACTCCACTTCAAAGGTTCCTTTTGTCAGGCTGTGTAAACTACAGATTCCAGGGATTATCCTTAGGATGTTATTATTCTGCCTACTGTGTTAGCCAACGGGTGTTTGCACACAGAGCATGACACTCTGAGGAACAGCAACATTTAGGTGCAATAGAGACAAGATTTCAAGGAGACTCAGAAGAATAAGCAGAAGCGTCACTAAGAGAGATTGTCATAGGAGAGAACACAGCTGATTGTCAAGGGACAAAGAAATCAAACTAGATAAGTAACAAAAAGTCCTTTGGGGTTGGTTAGATGTATAAGACTAATAAGTAACTTATGATAGTTCCATAACAGAAAAACCTCACATTAACAGAAAGAAAAAGTAGGAGAAAGTGAAGATTATAAAAAGAGATTACCAAAAAGATGATGATGGTGATGTCAGCCAGCTAGTGCTGCCATTAAAAAAACAAAACAAAACAAAACAAAAACTAAAAAACCCCAGAAACTTATTTTCTCATAGTTCTGGAGACCCAAAGTCCAAAATCAAGGTCCCGGCAGGTTCAGTTTCTCCCAAGGCTCCTTTTCTTCCAGGTGGCTGCCCCCTGTCCTGACATGGACGCAGGCGCCTGGTGTCTCTTCTTATAATGACAGCAGTTCTATTGGATTAGAGCCCTCATTTTATGACCTTGTTCAACCTTAATTATCTCCTTAAAGGCTCTATCTCCAAATAGTCATATGGGGGCTTAGGGCTTCAAACCATGAATTTTGGAGTACATAACTCAGTCTGTGATAATGACGACAATGGCAGCAGTGTGATGCTAACATTTACTAAGTGCTAAGTATGTGCGAGGCCAAGTGCTAAGCGCTTCATGTATTTGTGAAATAAGCATGACACACCAGATTGTGTCACTTGATTCTCAAAGCAATCTTATTAAGAACTATGATTTTCTCACTTTATCCTTTGATGAGTTGGAGCGAGGTCACACAGCTAGTAAGCAGCAGAGCTAAAAAGCAAACAAACTTGAAACCTGGTCTTTCAGCTCAAGCCCATGTTCTCAGAGGCCATGATCGCTCTCCTTTTTCAGGAATGGAAAGGAAACAAATCAGGTGGAGGTTAAGGGAGAATATGGAGATGAGGGAGCTTTTTGGCGGGCGAGGTGTCTTTTTTTATAAAGCTAAAACTAGGAATGGCTTGATCAAGTTACTACCCCCCAAAAGAAAAGAGCTCAAGAAAGAAGGCCAAGACTCTTGATTCTACTGTTTCACCTTAGTTTCTGCCACGATCTTGATGAAAACTGAAAAAAGGTGCACTGCATAGCAATTCAAATCCTTCTCTCTACAAATAACTCTTAACTACCTAGCATGTGACAGCCACTATGAGAATCTGATCATACAATAGTGAGCAAAACCATCCTTGCCCTTAAAATACTTACAGTCTCATAGGGAAGGCAGGTACAAATTAATTAATCATAAAGGAATATATAATAATAAACTCAGATAATGCTGGGACAAGAACATAACTCTACAAAACCATCTAATCTAATAAAGGAACCTGATCTTCAGTGTTGGGGATCAGGAAGCCTACTCTAAAAGAAAGTTACCAGTGATCTCAAAGTGAAAACAGAGTAGGGGAAGGTGAGGGGGAGTCATGTTCTGGGAATAGGGAAGAGCAAAGCAAAGGCCCCGGGGTGTGGGAGGGGCTGCTGGGCACAGAAGGAACTGAAAGGTTAGTGTAGCAGGTGGTCAAAGAATAAGGCGCAGAAGAGTGAAGGGTGATGCTGGGGAGGGAGGCAGGGCCATTCTGATAAATTTGGTTTTGATCTCAAAGGCTGCTGAAATGTTTTAATAGTACCAAAGAGACACAAGATTGGATCGGTCTAAAAAAAAAAAATCACCCTAGTTCTACTATGGAAACTAGATAAGGGAGAAACCAGAATGAATGCAGGATAATCAGTTAAAAAACTTCTGCAGACCACCGAGTTTCTGGCTTGTACACCAGGTTGCAGTTGGTGGTTGACGGTGTCATGTACTCAGATGAGCACACCATAGAGGGAAAGGTTTTAGAAATGATGTTGAGATGAGATAATCTGTTAAATGCCCAAATGGAGATGTTAACCAGGCAGTTGTAAGTCCAGGTCTGGAGCTCTGGGTTATAATATGATTTGGGAACCACAGATGTATATGTTATAATTCCTGAAGTATGATCACTGGCTGCATTGCATAGGATATAGCTAGTGATAGAGAATATAAGATAGAAACTGGTAAGAGACTGCCTAGGTCTGAATCCTAAAGATATAATACACACACACACACACACACACCCCTTTAATAAACAGAGAGGGAAAGTTGGGCCTGGGGACAGCCAAAGAAGCAGGAGGAAACCATGAATCTAGTACCATGGAAACCAAAGGAAGAGAATTTCAAGAGGGAGGGGTTCAATAATGTCAAATGCTATTGAGAGATACCAACGTATAGTTAAGAGTTCGAAGGTTTAGAACTTTAGAGTTTAGAAATCATATGATCCAGTGTCCCCTTAACTTGTCAAATTATGGTATTAAGATGTAGAGAATATCCCAGTTAGCTAGGAGAATCCAACTCAAATCTATAATTCCCAGTACACAGGCCAATATTCTTTCATTCGCTTATTTGCCTGAAAACTAGTAGTGGCCTCAGCCTCCTCTCTTTATGAAACTGAATCACCTCCTGTCCTTCAGAGTTTCACGGAATGTCAACAAACCTCACTTTAATGTCATACTTCAGAAGTTTCTCCAAGACCTTAAGTCATAATCCATTCACCAAACTCCAAATTAGGTTGCTGACTGCTGTGGAACTACAGCCAGAAAATAGGCTGCTACCCGCTCTCCCCCACCCACTCCTACCATCCCTAACCAATGCTGTTACACACAGGCCTCTCAGAATAGCATTCTATGCTCTTTGTGCTCATAAGAAAGACTGCTTCACTGAAAAACAACCAGAAAGAGACCCGAGTCTTGCCTTTGACTGTCAGATTGGCAGATTTAGTCATTCTTCCTTTACCTGGGAGAAAGTGAAGCTCTAAGTAGAGATGAAGGGAAGTATAAATGAAGGAAAAAAAATGCTCCAAAGTAGGAACATGGCACACAGTACTGTCCAAAGCAAATACCTGCTGTTAGTCTTCCTCGGGAGCACGAATCTAAAGGCAGCAGAAAAGTCATAATTTCTGCTGTTTGCAAATTTTAATGCAATGCATAGAAAAAAATCCCTTAACTATGAAAAGAAAGACAAGTTACTTCTACAGCAAAGACTACATGCTTGCTGGGTGTGTCCAAATAAACAGAAAATTCCTGTTATTCTTCTCACCTCTTAAATAATAATGTGGGATTTTTTGGATCGAGAATACAGAAAGATAGAAATGAATGTATCTAAACATATGAATCAACAGTGATTCCTAGCATGATGAAGGTTGAGTCACTAACTGTTAATATATGCATTTTATCAACTTTCTATTTAACTCAAAGACAGAGTCTTCCTTTACAGCAACATGTACCTTGTGGAACCTTCTACCCCTGGCAGTTTAAGGAAGCTTGGTTTCTACCTTACATAGACTAATGAGACCAAATTCAAGTAATTCATTCAGATTCCTAGAGGTCTAATCTACACTAATTCACATCCTAATCTTTCTTCAATTCTAAAGACTACTAGTTACAATGTCTGACAATTTGTCAGATTAAAAAAATGGATAATCTCAATACTAAAATTAAAAAGGTGTTTGTTCATACTCACCAAAGCACTCATGTGTGACAACAGAACTTAGCTAAATGCTACCTGAAGTTTGATACAACTTAATCTAATTGTAGTTACAAGCACCTGGTAGGAGCAATTAACACTTCGCTCATAAAGACTTTCTGTCTGAGCAACTCAGATGGTATGCCCCAGTTTCCAACACAGCTGCTACCTATAATAGTCAGCATTCCATGAGAAGATGCCGTAAGTAAATAAAAGATCGTCACAGTATAGCTCTGAATATTATGAATAAAAACCAAAGAGGGCTGCTATCAATGTTCAAGAGTAAATTCTTATTCTTCTTTAAATGAGTAAAAGAAAGGCCAAAAAATTAGTAACAGACATTGGTGGAGGGTAGACGTGTTCTGAGTATGTCTGAATTATTTTTAAACCACGTGCATGCTGAAAGCCAGTACACTGTACTCTCAGTTCAAATCGGACTCAGCAGCCTTCTAACCATGTGACCAGTTAATAGCTACATGACACTGAACGTGTTTTTTACTTCACTGTATCCAGGTTTCCTCATCTGTCAAATGGGGGTAACAACACTTCCCCTCACAGGGTTGCTGAGAGGAATGAGAACTCCGAGGGTGGAGTGCCTCTGGCACAGAGTAAGCACTGTGCAGATGTTTGCTGTCATTACTTAACTTTTGGAGTTAATTTTAGGCTCACAGAAAACTGGAAGCAGTACAATAAGTATCCTTATTTCCCTTGCTCGTCTTCCCCAGATGTTAGCATCTGTTACAATCCCAGTACAATTACCAGGAACAGCTAGTAAAAACTGGTACAATATTGTTAACTAGATTTCAGAATTTCTTTTAAATTCACAAATTTTGCCACTAATGTCCTTTTTCTGGGATCCTATCTGGGAACCACACTGCACTTAGTCCTTTCTCCTTCATCTCCTCCCATCTGTCATTAGTTCCTCCTGGCAGATTAAAACTTAAATGATCAAAGGAAACAGTAACAACACATATCAACATTATGAAACATGATACAACACGTGGAAAAGGAAACATCATTGTATAGTTTTCTTGCCAAAAATGTGTAACTTCATTCTAATTATGAGAAAATATCAGATAAACTTAATATGTACTATTTTGCTAGGGAGAAATGAATTCCAGGTCTTAACCTGAGGATTCGGGACACCTCTTCCACTAATTCACTCCCTCTCCATCCTGACGGGTAAGAACAACTCTGTCCCCTTCCTGTCCCCTTAAAGACACCAGTCCCCCCACCCCCAACTACTCTGCTGCTGTTAAGCACTGGTTCTGGGCAATTCCCAGGCCTGCTGCCTCCTAACTTTTGCCGTCACTGGTTTTAGAAGATGTTCACAGGCCTCTATGGTTTTCTAGGCTCAGCTCTGAGGCCTGCACATCCTTCAAAATTTGGGACAACACCACAGGTAAAGGTAAAATTCTCCTTCTAGCTTAACCCTTATTAGAACTTAATCTACTAACTGGGCCACCCCAGCATCCTTCCACAAATGTAAACTCAAACTTCCAGGGATCTGGAAGGGAAAAGTCCTAGAGTGAGTAGAGAGGTAACATTTAGGGTTTCTGGGACTCTTAGGAAGGATTTAGAACATAAGCTAATTTGTTTTGTAAAAAGGTAGTGGGGTGAAGGGATGGGACTGAGGGCACAGCATCATTACTGGAGTCCTAAAATTGTCTCTATTCTTCTCCCTCTATCCTTGCCTGTTACCTTTAGAAGGAAACAAGGCCGCCATCTTGTTTTTGTTTTTGAGACAGAGCCTCAAGCTATCCCCCTGGGTAGAGTGCTGTGGCATCACAGCTCACAGCAACCTCCAACTCCTGGGCTCAAGCGAGTCTCCTGCCTCAGCTTCCCAAGTAGCTGGGACTACAGGCACCCGCCACAATGCCTGGCTATTTTTTGGTTGCAGCCATCATTGTTGTTTGGCGGGCCCGGGCTGGATTCGAACCTGCCACCAGGTGTATGTGGCTAGCACCTTAGCTGCTTGAGCCACAGGCCCCAAGCCTCTAACTTTTTATTATGCAAAATTTTTAACAAAAATACTGATAAAATAGTTCAATTTACACTTTATGACTACCACCTGGGTACAACAGTTATTTATATTTTGCCATATTTGTATTCTTATTTGTCAACACAGATGAATATTTATATTTTTCTTTTTTGTGGCTAAAACTTTTGAAGATTGCCAAGTATCATTATGCATTTCCTCCACTTGAAAAAAGACTGGATAATAGAAGATTTTAGTAAATTTATGTTAATTTTCTTAAGTATCATAAAGAGATTATGACTGTGTAGGAGAAGGCCACCATCTTGTATAAATTCTTAAGTCAGGAGTTGACCTCTGGGCTGTTACATCAGCATCAGCTACTGCCTCAGAGCTGAGTTAAGTACAGTTGAGCTAACCGTGCCTGGAATAAGCAATGATTGTTCTGAGGTTTTCAAAGGTTACTATTGCTATTTATAACTGGAAAATACACAATAACTACTACTAAGAAAAGCGAGTTTTAACATGTCTCCATCATTTCCCTGTTATTCAATGTAAAGTAATGGGGGCTCTAGACCTTCTCCAGATTTCTCAATTATTTTCTCCTAGAACCTTCAGATTCTATTTATCCCAAATTGTTCCATATTTAGTCTCCTGCTCTAATCTGTTTCTGCATTTTCTATTTTCCAGGGAGGCTTGAGTCTGGGAGTTACATATATAGCCAAACCTCTGAGGTTGCCATTCACTTCCCTGTTTCATGACAGAAAGAAATTCTCCTGTGTTTTTTTCATTGCTGCTGTCCCTGACTCTGCTTCTTAATAGATTATTAATTGACTTTGGGAGAAAGTCACATCATCTCTTGAAGCCTTGTTTTCTTCTTTTTAAAATGAATAACCTTGCACTTTCTTACAGAATTTTGCGATGACCAGTGAGATGCTACGTACAATACCTGGCACAAGGTGGACATCAAGCAAATGATGGAAAGTATTCCAGTCTCCATCACTCATCCTGCTATACCACATACCCGGCCACCAAATGGTGCAAGTGCAAGGTGGGAGGTGGGCCACCAGAGCGGAGGGGTCAGCCACATTTCTATGACCACACTTTTACTGCTCAGCTGCCCACACTTAGGAGAATGGGGATGCAGGAAGCAAGGGCAGCAGGCTAGGTTGCAGGTTCCACAGCAGCACCAGGATGTCAGAAAGTATGTACGAAGTAAAAACATGGCCTGTCTAAATAGTCCAAAGTGGTGTTCCTGTTTTGCCTCCAGAAGAAAGTAATTTAAATTAAATATCAACATAAGAAATAAAATATTTGCAACAACAATAAAGTCTTTTCAGTTCTTTTTAAAAAAATATCCCTGACTTTATCTCCCATTTAAACATTTTTAGTAACCCTTAGTTCAAACTGGCAAACCATATGCACTAAAATATTCCTTATAAATGGCCATTTTATTTATCTTCTATTTTTAAAAAATACAAATAAATAAATGTAACACAGCTTCATACCTGCAGACATGGCTCTTCTACGGTTCACGTGCAGGGGTCATCTCTCTGGACCAGCCCCCTTGTGCACTACTCTCTTCTCAAATAGCTCTCAAATAGTCTTAGCAGATTTATTTCTCCTCTCCTCCAGTAGCAGAGGCAACAAATTAATTGTAAGTGAAGGTACTGCGCAAATTTCTCCCTGCTTACTGAGTCAAGCTTCCTGGGCTAGCTGTTTGTAAAGCTGCCCACTGGCACTCTCTCACGAGCTTCTGTCCGCTAACAATAGGCATGCTGTTACCCCACTTGGAAAATTAACATGAGCCTCCACAGTGACCCGGCAGTTGGCAGTTGTCGATGGCTGTCATTTTCCAGGCGGCCAACTGAAGGCCACACACAGAGCTGCCTTTGTTGGGAGCAAAAACCATTTCTGTGAAGTTTCTGGTGACGCTGAAGAGGTTTTGTACAACCCCACTGCGCCTGGCTCAAATACATGCAAATGTCAGCAAACGGTCTGTGAGGGGCGTACAGGGCAAGAGAAAGAGGGTCAGTCTGTCCAGCAAGGTCACAGATCTTCATTATTTCTTCTTTGTCTTCTAAACTTTAACATATGTGGGTTTTGAGTTTTACTAACAACTTGAAAGTAATTAGTTTTTAAACATGATTTTTGGAATTCTTTCCGATAGTAATAAAGCATGTACTATTCCTTGATGCTGTAATGATTTTTTTGTTGCTCATACAATTTATTCTAAGCTTTTGGGAAAAACTAGCCTTGACCTAATGGCTGTTTTGAATATAGCCTGCAGGATTTGTCTGATTTCTGGGACAAATATTTTAATACATTATAAGAAAATCACAGAAATAGTATTCTAGTAAGTGCTTCCCCCAAATCCACTGGCAGTTCCCTAAATCCCTTTATAAAAAAGCATCAGGTACTCTACTACTGTGCTTTTGAGAGTTCAGGATTCTACAGGAATCTGTCCAGTCCATTTATATTATTTTAGGTGCCTATGAATCATCTGCCTTCTATAAAATCAAAACAGGATTCTTTTAAGTTATACTAATTTATAATAATCCTTTCCCCCTTCCTTTCCCCTTTTCCTTCCTTTCCTTTCCTTTCCTAGTAGGGTCCAAATATGTTATCCAAACTGTCAGGCAGTAGTAGCCTGATCAAAGCTCACTACAGCCTCCCATTCCTGGGCTCAAGTGATCCTTTTGCTTCAGCCTCCTAAGTTAACTGGGGCTACAGGCAGGAGATACTGAGCCTAGCTAATTTTTTGTAGAGATGGGATCTTGCTCAGACTGATCTTGAACTCCAGGCATGAGCCACCACACCAGCCTATAATAATCCATTTCTAAACACTTTTTACTAATTTAAAATACAGTAGGAACCTTCATAGTTGACCACTTCCCTACACTGACCACCTCCTTAAGTTGACCATTTTCACAAACTATATCAATACTGTAGGCCTAGTTCCTTATGATGACCATCTCTGTATGTTGATCAGTTTACGGTACCTTGGATAGTCAACTTATGGAGGTTCTTCTGTAGTCTTGACATTACCTATTTTTTTTTTTTTTGTAGGCAATACATGTATTATTCAAAGAGCTAGTGAATGGTGAGTTTGAAATTATCCTTAAATAACTTACATTAATCTTATCAAACTTGAAAACATTTAAAAATTCTACAATAATAGGATAACTCAGGAGCATTATAGAAATTTCAGATGAATCACAGATTATAGAATTTTTAAGATGAAGATGACTTTGGTGATTATGAAAACTATATTTGTTTCCTTCAAATTCAAGAGGAACCTTATTTGAGTGAGTGAACCTGGGACTATGAAACAGAAAATAGTCCAATTCTAGAAACAACAAAGAAAGGTCACCGCTGCTAAAAAGGCATAGAATATAGTGTGATCTCTTTTGCCTTTAATCAAAGAAAAAGAGCAATGAGGTATAATGACTTCATGAAAAAAGAAAGAAAACTAGAGAAATTTAGAGAAGTCTCTTTACAAAAAGAATTATAGTATCTCTCCTTTCCATACCCATACACTAAATGCCAGACTAGACCCTCACTGTCCAGTATGGTAGCTATTAACCACATACGACTACTGAGTGAACTACTGAGTGTTTGAACTGTGGCTAGTTCAAGACAGTACCAAAACATACATAAAATATCTCATTTAATGTTTTTATATTGATTACACATTATTTTTTCATGTTCTGGATTAAATAAAATACATTATTTAAACTAATTTCTTCTGTTTCCTTTTTCTTTCTAGAAGTGGCTACTGGAATATATAAAGCATACATGTTTTTTACTTGCCTGGGTAGCTCAACAGGTGGGGCTTAAAACTCTTAAAATTATATATGTGGCTTGTATTATATTTCCTCTGGATAAAGCTAGACAAGACAATAAATTTATAAGCTTAAGAGAAGAAACTACTATGTAATGAAGAAAGCTTTATGAAGATATAAAAATTTAAAGCAGTGGTTCTCAACCTTCCTAATGCCACAAGCCTTTAATACAGTTCCTGTGGGTTGTGACCCACAGGTTGAGAACTGCTGATTTAAAGGAAGGAAACAAGTCAGAAAGGGAGAGGAAAGTACATTCTATGCTAGAATCACAGTATTATATAAACAGTAGGGACTTCTCAGGCTCACCAGCTCTGAGAACTTTCTGAAAGAAATTAATCTTCCTCATGTGATATCAGAAAGGATTTAGGCCAGAACGAGTCACAATCCTGAAGACAGAGCTGATCCCACACATCTACAGAGCCAGCAGAAAGCAGGCAGACTGTGTTCTATAGTAAAGCAGAAAGCTGCAAACACTGTAAGGCACCACAAAGAACCTGACTGATCTTGTTCACTGTCCCACCTCCAATACCTGTAAGAGTGCTGGGCATGTGACAGACACCTACAACAAACATTTGTCGAATGAGTAAGAGGGCAAAGGAGCTGCTGTAGAAAAGGGTGGTACTTTCCAGGAAATTGTAAGGCAGGAGTACTGGGAGGAGGTGGCAGAAAAGAGAAGGAGACTGTGCCCACGTTGGCACCTCCCGAAGCCTTACTTAGGGTGACTCTTTATGTAGTTCTAGGAAATGAGGGGAAAAGGTTACAACCCAAAACCAATCCCTCCTCCAAGTCTCTCTAATTTTGGATTTATCACCTGAAACCTCCCTTAGCATCCAAACCGTGATTTAGCTCTGAGGACAATCAGACCAGACAGTATCCAGAGGGAAGGGACAGCCCTCCTATTCTAGTATCACACCCTCCCCACAGACTGCTGGGGAGAGGAAGACAAGTTTTTTTGCTTCCCTTTTTGTTGTTGTTTTTGGTTTTCTTCTTTTTTATGTTTTTCTCTGACTCCCCAAATCTTTTTAGCCAGCTCCCATCTTCTCCCCGGACTCTTCCTGAAGTCTCTATAAATAGAGTATCCTCACACACAGGGAAGAAAGAGGCCTGCGGTCAGAGGTGGAATTGTCAGGTGAAAAGTATGTGCGGTGTGTACTCAAAGAGGAACAAACCTAAAAGAGTGGTTACCTCTGGGGGACTAGTCTTCTTCATTGTGCAGATTCTCCAATGATTTTACAGTATCAGGTATTACTTTTGTAGTCAGGAGGATAATAAAACAGCATCCACAGAACCCTGAGGAAAAAACTGTGACCCACAAGTTTTCTAGACAGACAAGTAGTAATTCACACGTGAGGGCAAAGGAATAGAGTTTAGTCATGTTTTATGTAGATTTGAATTATATGCATTTACTATAGTATGATATGAAAAATTTTAAATAATGTCCATTTATAGGGTTTTAAAAAATTAATTGAAAATCTCCACTTAAGAAATTGTCTTCCACCAAAGCTACATGACAACATAACTTTAGCTGGTAAGCCGAAACACTCACGATTGTTTGTCTATATGTTTTGAACCATGCTATTGTGTTCATTCACTTTCTATAAGTGATTTTCATGATTAATGTATTATTTTGACATTTACAGTTATTAGAATTTAGAATATTTTTTATATCTTACAGCAGTATCATCCAATCTTTCATTAAGTATGCTTGTGTTAATGCTGAAAAACAGGTGATGTTATCTGTTATTCTTAGGAAAGAATAAATACTGTAAAATATTAGAGATTATAATATCAGAGGTTGTAAAGACTGGAAGTGTTGTTAAAGTAATTTAAATGCAGGATTATGTTTAAATAAATTTTTTCTTTTTTTTTAGACACAGAGTCTCACTTTGTCCCCTCAGTAGAGTACTGTGGCATCACAGCTCACAGCAACTTCCAACTCCTGGGCTTAGGCGATTCTCTTGCTTCAGCCTCCCAAGGAGCTGGGACTACAGGCACCTGCCACAATGCCCAGCCATTTTTTTGTTGCAGTTTGGCTGGGGCTGGGCTCGAACCATCCACCCTCGGTACATGGGGCCAGTGCCCTACTCACTGAACCACAGGCACCACCAAAATAAACATCTGATTTCAAGATAAAACACAAACAATAATTCTCAAAACAATTGAATAATATAAAATAATCTGAAAATAATAAACTAGCTCTAAAATCTCAGATTATACAAATTAAATGAGGAAATAGGACAAAATATTTGAAAGAAAGTTACAGTGATTTTCTTATCTTTATAATTGGTATAAATTTTAAAAATTCAGGTAATTAAAAAAAATTTTAGGAATACAAAAACATAAAGCAATGCATTCCTTTCAAATCACATTTAAGAAAAAGTTAAAGAAAATATATTTAAAGTTAGACATCAAAGAAAACATTACAAACCAGCAGCAAAGAAGAATGAAAAATCCCAGATGCCCAGTTACACAGTAAACATACTGTACTAAACTTAAGCACTAGAAAGTTCCTTGAATGTGATTTTCTTAAGCGTCTACAAGTGACACACTTAGAGATTTAGAAAGCTTAAGAGGAAAAGGTAAAGACAAAACAAAAAACAAAAAAGCAAACAAACAGGGATTACATTAAAGTAGAATCTACGAAGCACAAGCATCACACGAGGAAAAAGGACCATTTTTTTACAACCCAGAACACAACTCATACAACTTTATGAAATAAATAAAAGTGCTAAAATATGCATAAAGTGAAAATTGTTAAAAATGCAAAAAGAAATAAATACTGAAATACAGGGAGACTTCCTTAGACATGCAATTATAAAAATACAAAGTTAAATAAAGGTTGCCTGGTGTCAAATGATGCAGGCCTTATCTATAAGAGTTTGAACTTAAAGCCAGAAGTCAGATGATTAAAAAAATTAAAGAATTTATTTTGTATAGTTTTGTGAAGAGTTGAAAGTGAAAGGACTGACAACCTTCCTGAATGAAAGGTAATCTGAAGTCCATTGCCTACAGTCATCCATCAATGCATTTCTAGGAAAGCAACCTTAGGAAGGGTGGTTTCCATCTGGGTACAGTTATTCCACATTTATACAGTGATTTACTCTTTACAAAGGGCTTTCACATTCGTATTACTTTCAACACAAACAAAATAGGAAAAGACAGTGACATCTGTATGAGAACAAACAGAAATCTTGGAAGAAAGGAGCATGACTCGAGGAGGGAAATTCCATAGAGGATTGTTGGTGTATAAATGCTCTCTAAGAAGAACCCAGCTAAGAATCTCCTTTCATGCTCAGCACTTCCACTCTCTTCAAGAAGAGTATCAAAGCTGAAGCAGAAGCAGCAGCAACAAAGATGAGGGTGAAGGGCGTGGCTGTAGCCTTGGCCGTGATAGTCTATGCTGCAACTATTCAAGGTATATGACACTTTTTACTTCTAAGCCTATAAATTCCTTTTCTAACATTTCAAAAGTCTTTTTTTCCACTTTATCCCCAAAGAAAAGATAAATTTTTATCTGTCACATATTAGAAGTTACTATAGCTTTGGTAAGGAAAAGTTGGAAATGTTTAAGGCATTAGAGAGGATCTGAAACTAGCAATGATAAACTTATGGAGTTTTTGATCTGGCTACAATATCTAGCAAGAGCCATTTCTTTTCTTTCTTTCTTCTTTTTTTCTTTTTTTTTTTGACTGAGTCTCACTTTGTTGCCCTCGGTAGAGTGCCTTGGCATCACAGCTCACAGCAACCTCAAACTCTTGGGCTCAAGTGATTCTCTTGCCTCAGCCTCCCATGTAGCTGGAACTACACTGTGGCCCACCACAATGTCCGACTATTTTTAGAGACAAGGTCTTGCTCTGGCTCAGGCCAGTCTTGAACTCCTGAGCTCAGGCAATCTACCCACCTAGAAATATAAACCACAGCCATCTGTTGCAATCACATGCATTACTAACCAATGCTACCATCTGTTCTAGGCTTCCCCATGTTCAAAAGGGGACGTTGTCTTTGCCCAGACACACTATTAAAAGCAGTGAAAGTGGGAAATATTGAGAAAGCCTCCATAATTTACCCAGATAACAACTGTGACAAACTGGAAGTGATGTAAGTAATGAACTTGCTAAAGGAGACGTGGGGGGGGCATTTTTATGTTTTTCCATCCAAGCGTTAAGACTCTTTTATATTTTCCCTTGACAGTATCACTCTGAAAGCACATAAAGGACAACGATGCTTGAATCCCAAATCAAAGCAGGCGCGCCTTATCATCAAGGTAGGTTACAGATTAGTTCCATATTATGACCTGTGTTGTCCAAGCCAGATCGTTTGAAAGCCAAGACAACTGTAGAAAGATTCTGCTCTGACCCTGTGGACAACATTCTGTTAAGGGGTCCCTGGGTGTAATAGTTTGCCTTTCCTGCTATGTGTTTTTACATATCATGGGGAAAACAAGAACAGCCCAGTAAATGAAACTCTCATTTTCTCATTACAGGAAATTAAAAGAAAGAATTCTTTAAAATATAAAAATGTATAAAGTCCTGGAAAAGAAGATTTAAAAACCTAGAACAAGTATAACTGTGCCTACTGAAATAAGAATCCTGCCCTCAGAAACACTTTCTCCTGCCTGTTGCAACATACATTCGTCCATTTCTAGGTTAGAGAATCTTCAAAATGATTTGATGCTTATAACTGTTTTGCTGTGATTATGAAGACATTTCTGTCTCTAGGAGTCATCTTTCTGCAAATACACATTTCTTTCATCAAATATCATGTAGTACTTAAATATCTAGAAAAAAGTTCTTATGCATTATTTTGCTTTATAAAAACAAAACAATGTTTATAAAAATTCATGAAATATACTATGAAAAAATTATAAGCTCTGGAAACTACAAGTATTTCATAATTAATAGCGCTGGACTTTTTTTCAATTTTTTTTACGCTAAGACGCTTTGAAGCAATTAAGCTACATATGTTTACTGTACATTTTGGGTTGATCTATGTGTATATATGATAGCAATATACTGGGTACATTTTAAACATAAAATGTTTCTGTCACCAAGGAAAATGTTGAAAAATAAATATATATGTGTATATG
>NW_003852434.1:12439055-12446321 GCF_000181295.1 Otolemur garnettii
AAAAAAAAAAAAAAATTTAGGGCTACCTTACTCTAGTTTACTTTGAAAAGAATCAAAATCATTTTTCTCTAATAAACTTCCACAACCCTTCTTAAAATAGAAATTTGAAACGACTTTAACAATTTTTAACTTATTTCAAAAAGCATACAGCTCTGTCATCATGCAGAATTTGTTCAGAAGTTTGTTTATTTATTTACTTATTTAAACAAAGTCTCAAGCTGGCGCCCTAGGTAGAGTGCTCTGGTGTCACAGCCTACAGCAACCTCTAACTCTTGGGCTAAGTGATTCTCTTGCCTCAACCTCCCAAGTAGATGGCAGGTGTCCGCCACACCTAGCTGTTTGTTTTTTCTTGTTGCAGTTGTCATTGTTGTTTTAGCTGTCCCGGCCAAGTTCGAACCCACCAGCCTCCGAGCATGTGGCTGGTGCCTTACCCAGTGTGCTACGGGTCTTGCCCAGAAGTATATTTTAATGAGTAGTTGGGAAGGACAGCCTTTTTTGAGAAAGGGGGTCTTCCTAGTTCAAACCCCTTTCTCACTTGGGGAAAATCCCTTACTGTGGAATCATGGTGAGAGGCCAAAAGATAGAAGACAATGGGAGGAAATCTTCCTCTACACCAAGAAGGAGGACTCAGCCAGGCTGCTCCCACCCTAGACTTAGAAGTCCAGCTAGCACCACAAAGATGCTATCAGTAATAAAGTTAAAAAGGCAGCAATAGGTGAGTTAAATTCATTTTCTCCTTAAGATAGCCGAGCTAGTTTCTCTGTATGTAGCCAAAATCCTTGACTGATATTGAACTCTATAGAGACAGCTATCTGGGTGAAAAAATCAAAATTATAGGTTATAATCAGGCATCTATATGATAATCATAATCACATGATCTACTTATAACACAGAGTTATAATAAATCTCTGTTCCATAAATCTATATAAACTTGTATATAGAAATGGGACTTCTACATAAACTCCCTGGATAGTTTTATGACCTGAATCTAATCTTCAGCAATTTATAGTGATTTTTTAAAAAGTCTCTTTAAAAAATAAAAATTCAAGGAGGCACTTGTGGCTCAGTGAGTGGGGCTCCAGCCCCATATACTGAGGGTGGTGGGTTCAAACCCAGCCCTGGCCAAATTGCAACAAAAAAAATAGCCAGGCGTTATGGTGGGTGCCTGTAGTCCCAGCTGCTGGGGAGGCTGAGGTAGGAGAATCGTCTAAGCCCAAGAGCTGGAGGTTGCTGTGAGCTGTCACGCCACAGCACTCTACCAAGGGCAATAAAGTTCGGCTCTGTCTCTTAAAAAAAAAATTCACTGAGTTAAGGCTATGTGATAAATTTTGTATTTTTAAAAGTAGACTAAATATTTACATTATACTGACAAGATAACATATACCTAAATTTCTTTATAGCAAAATAAATATATGAAATAATTAACATACTGAACCAAGATTCTTCCCACCTCTGTAACTGCACATACTATTCCCTCTGCCCATTTCTTCACTAGTCTAATGCCTACAAATCACCTTGGTCTCAGCTGAAACGACATCTCCAGGAGGCCTCTGAAACTACCTCTTCAGCCTCAACTAGATTAGGCACCCTATTTATTTGTCCTCATAAACTCTCCACTTTTCCATCATACCATTTGCTGCAGGTGTAACTAAAGAATTATCGCAGTGCCTAATGTCTGCTCTCTCACAAGTGTAAGCTCAATAAGAAAGCCACTGGCCCACAGGGCAGTGCCAGGCACATACACAACACGCCCTACTGAATGGCAGCAGAAACTAACTGCCAGCAGAGGAGTGGCAGGAAGGAACACACAGTGTAGGAGACATAAAGTGATTTTTAGAAATAATGATTAGATTCATTTGGCTACAATGAAGGAAGGAGGATATCAAAGGTCTAGATAGACAATGGTTAGGTCGAGGCTAAATCAGAAAAATACCAGTTAACTCCTGACAAATTCCTGGGCTACAAGCCCTCAACAAAATGGGGTAAGTCTGGTTCACTCCCAAGATAGATGGGAAAGTACTCACTAGCTTCTTGCTTGACTAACTCCCTGGGAAATGAACCGACTGTCCTGGGCTGACCTTTAAACAATACCAGGTGGAAAGAATACTGAGACAAAGATGTATAGGGAAAATATTAAAACAAAAATCATGTATGGCTGGCTAACTGCAAAATTCCGCTTCTGTACAATGCTTACTTGCTACCCCACCCAAATGCACCTGGACAGCCTGCGTGCTAACCAGGATGCAGACCAAGCCTTAAAAACCTGGCCACCTGAGCACTCAGGGCTTATCTCAGAAACCCCATGTTGGGACACTGAGGCAGCCGCTGGCTGGCTCTTCAATAAAAGGACTGTGATGTAAATTTGGCTTGTTTGGCAGTGTGGTCTTTGTGGAACTCCTGGGCACTACACAACCTTGAATTTCAGGGATTCACTAAATATTCATGAATAAGAAAGCAAACCTGTCTAAGTTATTCTAAATGATTCTGGAATTGCACAGAGGGTTGGTTGGAAGCACAATCAGTGGCATTCAACCCATTCACGGTGCTGTGTGGGAGTGGATTATGTTGCAATAGCTCAGGTATGTACTTCCCAAACTTCAAGACATTCTCACATCGCCTTTACAATGTTTTACCATACTTATCTTCAATCGTTATTTGTATAAATTGTGTAAAACTTCATTTTACTTACATTTATGTGAAAAGCAAACTTTTACTATTATACATGTAAAATCAGTCTTGTATGCCATAGAAATAAAATTTAATGATAAAACACAATACAAGAAAAAATACTAAATTCCAACTTGATACTATTATATGCCAAAAGTTCTAAGCCTCAGGCTTGCTTTATACAAATATTTGTTGAAAGGGAGATTAATATAATATAGTTGGTGAAATGTTTGAAAGTTGCGCTAATACCAAATTGAGACACTCACTGATTTAATCAGAGGGACTGAAGTTATTAAAAAGAGAATAATTCATTGATATACGAGAAAACCTAACATGTCATCAATAAGCCACCTGGTATTATGCCACACTTTGGGAAATACTAGTGTGAAAATAATAAGGGTGGGCTCTATGGTAAGTTAAACAGACTTACTACATAATCCAGAAATTCCGTTCCTACCTACATACCCAAAAGAGCTGAAACAATTGTTCAAACAAAAACATGTACACACATATTCATAGCAACACTACTGACAACTGCCAGAAAGTAGAAACAACGTAAATATCCATCCGCAGGTGAATGGATAAATAAAATGCAATATCTACACAAAACAGAACATTATTCAGCCATAAAAAGGAATGAAGTTCTGATACACAGCTCAACATGGATGAACCTTGACAATATGATGGTAGTGAAAGCAGCCAGACACGAGAGACCACATGTTGTATGATTCCATTCTGTGTGACATGTTAGAAACACCAAATCCAGAAAAACTGGAACCACACAGGTGGTTGTCGAGGGCTCCGGTGGGTGGTTAACTGCTTACTGTGTGTGGGGTTCTGTCTGAGATGATGAAGTGGATTATGGTGATGGTCACACAACATTGTGAATGTGCTTAATGCTAACATGTTACACTCTTTTAATGGCTAAAATGGTAAAATTTATAATATGTATATTTTACTACCATAAAAAAAAATAAAGGCTAAACTAAGGTGGTCGTGGTGAGAACAGAAATATAACGAGAAATACACTGTAAAAAAGAACCAGTATGATTAAAGCCCTTGAATGCATACAGAGACTGAAGCAGAGAAAAGTCATCAAGAAAAATGGTAAGGATTTGAATCTTGAGTTGAGGCAGAGAAGGGAATCAAGGGAGAAAAAAACCTGAACTATTGAGGTTTGAAAGATGAGCACTGCCACTAACAAGAGAAAGAAAATCAGAGAAAAGACGTGATTTAACAGCAAAAACTGCAGGTTAGATTTGAAACACGTGGAATATGAGAAGCCAAGCACTAACAGTGACTCGGAAATTCAGGACTGTTTCCTCTAATGAGCCCAGAGGAGCTTTCAAGCAGATGAGTAGTTTTGAATAAAACTGCTAGAAAAGAAAAAATTATACTTTATTTCATTATATTTAATTATTGAATATGGTACCGAACGTGTCCATATAGAACTAATGTATTAATTTTCACAGCCAAAAATAACAAATCTTTAAGATGGGTCAGCTCGTTCTGTGGATTGTAACTAACACACATAAATACAGAACTGTCTGGGTTTTTTGTTGGGGGGAGTGGGTGAGGCAATATCAGTTGCTTTTTCTTGCTTTGTCTGCAAATTTTCTTTACTAGACACTGGTAATGAAATTGAGGAAGTCTAAGATTATCATGTACACTGCCAGAGAGTTTCACCTACGTACCAAAGAAGAATAACTACTTCCTGAAAATCCCAGCACCACAAATGCAGATACAGTTCCTTGGTGCTGCTCAATAGACTGTTATTAAATTGGAAATGCTCTGAGGTGAATTATAGATTTTATATAATTTACCATAAAGCATGACTTAGGATTCTTTAAATTGTTCACAAAGGCAAACTGTCAATAAAAGCTTGAATAAAACTGATAATGATCCAACTATGGAATAACATGCACTGCTGAGCTACACAGTTTCAGATTCTTCCTCCTAACAGAAAATAAATGCAACCGATGCTAAATCAATGACAATTAAAACCAGACATTTTCGGAAGCTTTCAATCCAAATTGTAACAAAGGAATCACAAAATTCTGACTTACTTTGTTTAGAGATCTGATTTCTGGGAGGGGAAAGGCACCCCACTTCTCCAAGCACGTTTACTTCTGCAGTGTCCTCAGATTTTATCTCTTTCTCCAAATGATTAAATCTACCATATTTGTAAAAGTCCTCCTGAATGCATAAACTCACTTTATTTTAAGTATGTTTAGAAAGAACATACCTAAAATAATTATTTTTGCCTACAGCAATTCCCCAAAATAAAAAACTAGGGTTGTTCCATCTCTCCCTCTGTCTTGGTGCTGGACCTCTCTTTTCAACAAGGCCACGTCCCAATGATTAACTGCTCTGGTTTCATTACATCCCAAGTTGTCACCAGCCCCTGAAAACAAAATCATCTAAGTCAGCCCGGTGCCTGTGGCTTAAGCAGCTAAGGCTCCAGCCACATACATCTGAGCTGGCAGGTTCAACTCCAGCCCGGGCTGCCAAACAACAGTGACGGCTGCACCTAAAAAATGGCCGGGCATTGTGGCGGTTGCCTGTTGTCCCATCTACTTGGTAGGTGGAGGCAGGAGAATCACTTGAGCCCAGGAGTTGGAAGTTGCTGTGAGCTGTAATGCCACAGCACTCTACCCAGGGTGACAGCTTGAGGTTCTGGTTCTCAAAAAAAAAAAATCATCTAAGTTGATGATTTTGACATCTATGTCAACACTACAAGCAAATGCATCTCTACGCACATGCCACACACACGTTGCATTCAGCACTTTGAAACGATAATAGGAAGCAAAGCAAGTATTAGGAAACTCTTGCCATTTATACTTAGCATCTGAAAGTGGAATTCATAGCCAATTAAATTCATCTTTTCTTTTCCATCTCTAGTTAAAGCTTTAGTTCAGGCCTAGTTACCTCTTATTCAGACTCTTCTATAAGAGCCTCCTTAGTGTCCCTGCCTCAGTTTCCCTCCTCCACCACTACTCTCAAGGAACCCTTGACAAAGACTTTGACAAAACTTTAGTTAGGTTCCTCTGAACCCTCCCCTTAATACCTCCATTGTCGCTATTATTTTGCACTTACTGTAACACATAATTCTCATCTAATTACAATGTCTTGCTTTCTTAGGAGGAAGACTCCTTTCAGCAATTGCCAGGTCTCTCTGGCAGTCTCTGAGCCTCCATGGCTGGCCTTCAGCTAATGGTTACCTTACAATGTCTTTTTCTTCAGGACTGACATCGCGTCGTACTCACGTGTAGTCTTACAGCGCAGGAGTTAGCGCCTTGGCAGTTGCACAATACTTGCTGGTAAAACAGGACTCTTTGTGCCTAGGGTCCCGGAAATCAAAGGTTTTAACCAGCTTCTGCATGGAGTAGTCTTCTAGTTGCACAGAGGTGATCTTCATCTTTGTATAGCTGGCAAACGTGGTAATGCATGACGCTTTCAGAATACCCGTACACTCTGAGACGCTTTCAGAATACCTGTACACTCTGAATACTTAGGGTTTTCTAACTGGTAGTAGTGATGGTCTTGCACATGATTTATATTTTTTATTAATTTCTTTTGTCACATCATGTTTTTTATTTGCTTTGCATTAAAGGTCCTAATCAATAATAGAACTAGAATATCATATATGTGCTTTGTGACAGCCTAAAGCCGAGCACCATCCACATGAATATCACACACGTGCTCTGTGCTCCTCTCAAGTGTTGAGCATTTGTGAAAGAGCCCAATGAGCAATGATTCTACTGTGCCATGTTTCTATTATAGCCGGTTCTTTTTTTCCCAAATGAATGGGTCTTCTATTGCATCATTAAAATTACAAATAGGCCTTAAGAATCATTCAGCATCTTGATACAGCTGGACAACTCTTAGATCTTATTCTCAGCCCGAACAAACTGTTCCTTTCTCAGAGACATAAATTCAGTCCAAAATTTTTCTGATGTGCTTGTTTTTAGCTGTTGTGGCTTGCTGAATCAAAGCAGCTGAATTTAAAACAAGCCAATTTCACTTCCTTCAAAGATTAACTCATCTTTCTGGGCTTGAGATATTTAACAAGCAACACCTGGCTTCATCTAAACTTCGTCACAGCTCACAGCAACCTCAAAATCTTTGGGCTTAAGTGATTCTCTTGCCTCAGCCTTCCAAGCAGCTGGGTAGGTGCCCGCCACAACACCCGGCTACTTTTTGGTTGTAGCTGTCATTGTTGTTCGGCAGGCCTGGGCTGGATTCAAACCCACCAGCTCCCGTGTATGTGGCTGGTGCCGTAGCTGCTGAGCTACAGATGCCAAAACGTAGAAAACTGTTATATTTCATAAAAACATGCTATTTGTATCAATATGTAACGGGTTGATCATTAGGTTCTAGTCACACTCCTTCCCTGTCTCACCTCCTCCTGAGTGGTAATAACAGCTTTCTTTTAGCACCCTCAGCCCCCTGCTGGCTCCATCAGTCCTGCCCCATACTTCTGTACGTAGAACACTCACTAAATTCTTTTTTTTTTTTTTTTTTTTGAGACGGAGCCTAAAGCTATCCCCCTGGGTAGAGTGCCATGGCCTCACAGCTCACAGCAACCTCCAACTCCTG